>NC_067401.1:94352477-94661227 GCF_016432865.1 Antechinus flavipes | reverse complement strand
GTTTTCATTAGACATTTAGTAAAGAGCAAAATTAACAATTGCATCAGCTCCTCTCATCCTTTCTTGTTAATAGTTGAGGGGACAGGAAGAATCTATTCATAGGATCATAGCTCTAGAGCAGGGGTCCTCAAACTTTTTAAATAGGGGGCCAGTTCACTATCCCTCAGACTGTTGGAGGGTCGGACTATAGTAAAAACGAAAACTTTGTTTTGTGGGCCTTTAAATAAAGAAACTTCACAGCCCTGGGTGAGGGGGATAATAGTCCTCAGCTGCCGCATCTGGTCTGCAGGCCATAGTTTAAGGACCCCTGCTAGAGCATCAGAAACTAGCTAGTCTGACCTCCTTTTACAGAAGAGAGGATTGAGACTCATTGAAACATATTCCAAAGTCACACATATAATAAATAGTTGAGTCAATATTTGAATTCAGGACTTCCTCCAAATATAACAGTCTCATCACCGCACCACAATGAAAGTTGGGGGGAAAGAGAGGATATAAATAAAGGGCCTTCCCAAGGCACAGTAGAGTTAGTTATCCTCTAAATTACTGGGGATTGGCTACATCTTAAGTAGGTAGGTAGTTAAATAGGTAGAGATAGAGGTAGACAGACAGATAGCAACAGAGAGATAGAAATAGGTACACATAGGTAGAAAAAGAGAGAAGTGGAAATAGGTAGATAGGAAGATAGAGATAGGTAGAGAAAAAGATGGAGGATAGGTAGGTGGAAATAGAGAGAGATGAGTAGAATGATTTGTATAGACAGAGAAGCAGCAGCCTAGATAAGTAGAGACAAATATAGATAGAAACAGACAGGATAGGTAAATATATAATAGATGGAGAAAGAGAGAAAAAGAATGTCTAACAGGAAAATTTTTGAATTTATGTAATGATAAGACCATTAAGAAATCAACTGGTTGTCACATTTTTCATGCTGAGAGGTATTTGTGTGTTTATTGTATCATGACTTTTATACTGTAACAACTCAGTACAATAAAAGAAAAGCTCAGTGTAGAAGTCAAGGGAAAATGATCTTTAACAAAAACAATTTTCCACTTCTACTCCCAAGATAATATTTCTATTTTTTAATCAACACTATTTTTCAGGGTCTTGCTAGACAATATATGGATTAGATAGAAAGTCTATGTAGATCATTTACTTCTTTCTTACCCTTAGCCTTTGGGAGAGATCTCTGTTTCAAAGTATAATAAAAAAGCTGGACTATTTGAAATGAATGGCTAAAACTTCCATGAACTGATGCTGAGTGAAATGAGCAGGACCAGGAGATCATTATATATTTCAACAACAATACTATATGATGATCAATTCTGATGGACATGGCCATCTCCAGCAATGAGACAAACCAAATCAGTTCCAATAGAGCAGTAATGAATTGAACCAGCTACACCCAGCGAAAGAACTCTGAGAGATAATTAGGAACTATTACATAGAATTCCCAATCCCTATCTTTTTGTCTGCTTGCATTTTTGATTTCCTTCACAGGCTAATGGTACACTGTTTCAAAGTCCGATTCTCTTTGTACAGGAAAATAACTGTTTGGATATGTATACATATATTGTATTTAATTTATATTTTAACATATTTAACATGTATTGGTCAACCTGCCATCTGGGGGAGGGGGTGGAGGGAAGGAGGGGAAAAATTGGAACAAAAGGTTTGGCATTTGTCAATGCTGTAAAATTACCCATGCTATACTTGTAAATAAAAAACTATATATTAAGAAAAAAAAAAAGAAATGAATGGCTAAAATAAAATCCTTGAATCTGATTTATTATTAAATAAGTACAATACTGAATGCCCATAATTCACTATAGTTCTTCCTCTGTCTGGTTTGCATATGACTGTCCTTGAAGTCTGAAGAACAAAGCAAAGCTATGAATAGGACAGATAATCCATTAGAGTGATTTATGATATAGACTTGGAAAAGTTGTGGCTCCTATTCTCATAAATGTATAATTTCAGATACTATAACAACTCAGTATATAATGAATACTTATACTGTGCTTAGCTAGGTGCTGTAGTGGATAAAATAATTTTACTCTTTTAACTTGTGTATTGAGTTTCAAAGTTTTACTCTTGTAATCCTTGTAGTAGATGGACAATGCAAATTGTAGTTATCATAAAATCATAGAAAGCAAAATGTAAGTTGTGTATCTGGCTTTTCCTTCCTTATTCATTATACATTTTTTCTATAAGTAGCATCTTAAGAATATTTCCAGTACTACAATGGGAATGAATTAGGCTCATTTTTTCTCTCCATTCAGAGTTAGTCAAAAAGGTACAGAAGGCAATAACAAATTTGTTACTTTACATCTCAGATTTGGCAAACATTCCCTATTGCTATTGGATTCATTGAATTACTACAAAATATATAAGGATGGTGCCTTTGAGAAAATGACATGGCCATAGACCTCAGAGAGTTCATATGCTAAAATAGCCCCCAAACCCTCTAAATATAAACATCTCACCCTGCCCTGTAGTCACAATTTTTTTTAAATTTCCGAGGCTTATTTTTTCCAAACTTATTCCTTCCACTAGAACACAATCATATTCTCATTTTGTTTTAATTTTGCTTCCAAAAACACGTCTCCTTTATCTTATTAAAAAAAATTTCTTGTATTTGATGCTGCTATCTTTTCGGCTACTGAGCATTTCTTTTGTTTAACAATTATTTATTAAGCTCCTATATTTTTATAAGGCATTATGCTAGATTCTGAGAATTCTCAGAAAGATTAAAAAAACATGGCACTCCCCTTAAAGACCTTTTTAATGGGAGATATACACAAAATAAGTATATTGCAAAAATTAGTAATGGAGAAAAATGTTGAAATAATGTTTAAGGAGTAAGAGAACACGTTTAGATGCAAAAATCAAAAAAGTTTACAGGGAGGAATGGTTCCTATCAGCCTTTGGCCATGATCCTGCGCATTGGAGAATCTTGGTTTAAGCCCATCCCTCAAATTTTTCTGCTTCCTATGATAGGAGTGGGCAGGAGCTGATTACATACCTGGGATCAATTAAGAGGGGTTCTAAAAGATAAAAAAGATGGGGAGGCAACTAGTTGGCTAAGTTTTGCACTTTGAGAAGCCAAAACAATTTAGAAAAATTTGGCTACCAGTATTCACTGGTAAAAGCATAGTTTTTAGAAGTGACATAGACCTTAAATATCACCTGTACTTAGTTTAGTTTCTCACTCAACATCCAAATTTTTGGCTGATATCATTTAATAAAATAATTTCTTTTATTATTTACATAAATGCATAAGTGAGAGAAAACTGTTTTCTTCTTCCTTAGGTGATTCCGTATGTTGGTACACTTTCTGAGGAGCTGGGGTCTGGGAAATTGGTTATTATCCATGGTTGTGTGCCCAGTGATGCAGACAGGTAACCTTCTCTCCTGATGTATACTTGCTCAGTGTCCTCTGCCTTGCTTTTGTTAGAAGGGAAAAGAGAAGAAAGAAATTGAATTTTTGTGGGTAAGAGCAAAAGGAAAAAATATTAGTAAAGACCATTATATTTCTTGCTCTTTCTCCTTGTGAAGTTAATCTGATTAGTAACAATTTCATATTTGTAGCACTTTGTAATTAAAAATCACTTTCACATATTATTTTAGAAACTTGGTGAAAAGATAGACTAAAGAAAGGAAGATAGACAGAGGTAGACAGACCAATTAAGACATTATCACAGTAGGAGTAGATGAAATCACTAGGGATATAAGTTTTTTTTTTTTTTTCTCAATAGTATTTTATTTTTTGAAATACATGTAAAGATAGTTTTCAACATTCATTCTTTTTTGAAAAATGTTTAATTTTTATTTTTTCCAATTTTATGCAAAGATAGTTTTAAACATTCACCTTTGCAAAACCTTGTGTTCCAAATTTTTTTCCCTCATTCCCCTGCCAATCCAATATAAGTTAAATATCAGCATTCATTCTTGTAAGACTTAGTGTTTCTTCCTTCCCTGAGAAAGGGGAAAAAAAACAAGCAAACAAACAACAACAACAACAACAAAGTGAAAATACTATGCTTTGGTCAACATTCAGTGTCCATAGTGCTCCCTCTGAATTCAGATGGCATTTTTCATTCCAAGTCTACTGGAATTGCCTTGAATTGATTTATTGCTGAGAAGAGCCAAGTCCATCATAGCTGATGAGGGATAACTTTAGAAGAAGAAGAGGACCTACTGCAGAACTTTGCCTTCTCTGCCTGAGAAACAGGGAAGTTATTGGAATTTTATCCAAGGTTGTACAAAACAGGAGACTAAGGACTTGGGACCTGAGTTTAGGTCTTCTAATTCTATGTTATCATCCAGGATAAAAACAATTTTGAAAGTAGAGTTCTTCAAAAACAATTACCTCTTTATTTAGCATTTTCTAATGAGCCACCAGAACAATTTTCATCAAATTTCTCATAGATACATTTTTTAAAATCTTACTATTTCCATGCTTCCCTCAAACTTCGTAGATTAGCATTTGCTTAACTGCTGATCAATTTACCAGAAAATTTCATAAGTCATTTTTATATATCCTGGTGATTTTTTCTGGTCAAATATTATGTTCTTTGCTTATTCTCAAGGAGATTTTGAGTTCTTGTATTCATGGAGGGGGTGATTTTTTTTTTTTGTCAGTTAATGTAAGATAGAACTTTCTGTTGTATGATGCTAACCACTATGATAAGTATTTAGTAGGTTATTATTATGGTTATCATCATCATCTCTTACTTTAACTTTCAATAGGGTTCAGATGTAAGCATTCATGGGACTTTCCACTTCTTGTTGTTTGGTTGTTTCAATCCTGTCTCATTCTTAATGATCTCATTTTGGATTTTCTTGGCAAAGGTATTGCTGTGTTTTTCCATTTCCTTCTCCAGCTCATTTTGCAGATGAAGAAACTAAGGCAACCAGGGTGAAGTGCCTTGTCTGGGGGCCCAGAGCTAGTAAATGTCTGAGGCCAGTATTGGACTCAGAAAAATAATTCTTCCTGACTCTCCAGGTCTGGTACTCTGTTCACTGAACCAACCCACTGCCCAGACTTATTGCATAGTTGAATAAAATAGCTGCTTTTTTTGAGTTAAATAAAAGAAGTTTTAGGATGTAAGCTCAATCTCCATAGGTTCATGTCCCATGAAAATACTTAGCATGGCAGTTAGAATCACATAACAGAGTTCTATCATTTCTTTTTTTTTTTTTTTTTTTTTTATAAAATTTTTTTATTTAATAATTACATTATATTTACACTCATTTCTGTTCCGATTTTTTTTTTCCCCTCCCTCCCTCCACCCCCTCCCCTAGATGGCAAGCAGTCCTTTATATGTTGGATATGTTGCAGTATATCCTAGATACAATATATGTTTGCAGAACCGAACAGTTCTCTTGTTGCGTAGGGAGAATTGGATTCAGAAGGTATAAATAATCCGGGAAGAGAAACAAAAATGCAGATAGTTCACATTCGTTTCCCAGTGTTCTTTCTTTGGGTGTAGCTGCTTTTGTCCGTCATTTATCAATTGAAACTCAGGTCTCTTTGTCAAAGAAATCCACTTCCATCAAAATATGTCCTCATACAATATCGTTGTCGAAGTGTATAATGATCTCCTGGTTCTGCTCATTTCACTTAGCATCAGTTCATGTAGGTCTCTCCAAGCCTCTCTGTATTCATCCTGCTGGTCATTTCTTACAGAACAATAATATTCCATAACATTCATATACCACAATTTACCCAGCCATTCTCCAATTGATGGGCATCCATTCATTTTCCAGTTTCTAGCCACTACAAACAGGGCTGCTACAAACATTTTGGCACATACAGGTCCCTTTCCCTTCTTTAGTATTTCTTTGGGATATAAGCCCAATAGAAACACTGCTGGATCAAAGGATATGCACATTTTGATAATTTTTTGGGCATAATTCCAGATTGCTCTCCAGAATGGTTGGATTCGTTCACAACTCCACCAACAATGCATTAGTGTCCCAGTTTCCCCGCATCCCCTCCAACATTCATCATTATTTTTTCCTGTCATCTTAGCCAATCTGACAGGTGTGTAGTGGTATCTCAGAGTTGTCTTAATTTGCATTTCTCTGATCAATAATGATTTGGAACACTCTTTCATATGAGTGGTAATAGTTTCAATCTCATCCTCTGAAAATTGTCTGTTCATATCCTTTGACCATTTATCAATTGGAGAATGGCTTGATTTCTTATAAATTTGAGTCAGTTCTCTATATATTTTGGAAATGAGGCCTTTATCAGAACCTTTAACTGTGAAAATGTTTTCCCAGTTTGTTGCTTCCCTTCTAATCTTGTTTGCATTAGTTTTATTTGTACAAAGGCTTTTTAATTTGATGTAATCGAAATTTTCTATTCTGTGATCAGTAATGGTCTCTAGTTCATCTTTGGTCACAAATTTCTTTCTCCTCCACAAGTCTGAGAGATAAACTATTCTATGTTCCTCTAATTTATTTATAGTCTCGTTCTTTATGCCTAGGTCATAGACCCATTTTGATCTTATCTTGGTATATGGTGTTAAGTGTGGGTCCATGCCTAATTTCTGCCATACTAATTTCCAATTATCCCAGCAGTTTTTTATCAAATATGAATTCTTTTCCCAGAAGTTAGGGGCTTTGGGTTTGTCAAACACTAGATTGCTATAGTTGACTATTCTGTCTTGTGAGCCTAGCCTTTTCCACTGATCCACTAATCTATTTCTTAGCCAATACCAAATGGTTTTGGTGACTGCTGCTTTATAATATAATTTTAGATCAGGTACAGCTAGGCCACCTTCATTTGATTTTTTTTTCATTAATTCCCTTGAGATTCTCGACTTTTTATTGTTCCATATGAATTTTGTTGTTATTTTTTCTAGATCAATAAAATATTTTCTTGGAAGTCTGATTGGTATAGCACTAAATAAATAGATTAGTTTAGGGAGTATTGTCATCTTTATTATGTTCGCTCGGCCGATCCAAGAGCACTTAATATTTTTCCAATTATTTAAGTCTGACTTTATTTGTGTGGAGACTTTTTTATAATTTTGCTCATATAATTCCTGACTTTCCTTTGGTAGATAGATTCCCAAATATTTTATGGTATCAACAGTTATTCTGAATGGAATTTCTCTTTGTATCTCTTGCTGTTGGGTTTTGTTGGTGATGTATAAAAATGCTGAGGATTTATGGGGATTTATTTTGTAGCCAGCTACTTTGCTAAAATTATGAATTATTTCCAATAGCTTTTTGGTAGAATCTCTGGGGTTCTCTAGGTATACCATCATATCATCTGCAAAGAGTGATAGTTTGGTTTCCTCATTGCCTACTCTAATTCCTTTTATATCTTTCTCGACTCTTATTGCCGAGGCTAGTGTTTCTAATACGATATTAAATAATAATGGTGATAGTGGGCAACCTTGCTTCACTCCAGATCTTACTGGGAAAGGTTCCAGTTTTTCCCCATTGCATATGATGCTTACTGATGGTTTTAAATATATGCTCCTGACTATTTTAAGGAAAAGTCCATTTATTCCTATGCTCTCAAGTGTTTTTATTAGGAATGGATGTTGGATTTTATCAAATGCTTTTTCTGCATCTATTGAGATGATCATGTGGTTTTTGTTTGTTTGGTTATTGATATAGTCAATTATGTTAATAGTTTTCCTAATATTGAACCAGCCCTGCATTCCTGGTATAAATCCTACTTGGTCATAGTGTATTATCCTGGTGACAATTTTCTGTAATCTTTTTGCTAATATTTTATTTAAGATTTTAGCATCAATATTCATTAGGGAGATTGGTCTATAATTTTCTTTCTCTGTTTTCAGCCTACCTGGTTTAGGTATCAGTACCATATCTGTGTCATAAAAGGAGTTTGGTAGGACTCCTTCAATCCCTATTTTTTCAAATAGTTTATATAACATTGGAGTTAATTGTTCTTTAAATGTTTGGTAGAATTCACATGTAAATCCATCTGGTCCTGGGGATTTTTTCTTAGGGAGTTGATTGATAGTTTGTTCTATTTCTTTTTCTGAGATGGGACTGTTTAGGATATTTACTTCTTCCTCTGTTAGTTTGGGCAAGCTGTATTTTTGGAGGTATTTTTCTATTTCATTTAAGTTGTCGAATTTATTGGCATAAAGTTGGGCAAAGTAACTCCTAATTATTGCTCTAATTTCCTCTTCGTTAGTGGTGAGTTCTCCCTTTTCATTTTTAAGACTAACAATTTGATTTTCCTCTTTCCTTTTTTTAATCAGATTTACTAAGGGTTTGTCTATTTTGTTGGTTTTTTCATAGAACCAACTCTTAGTTTTATTAATCAATTCAATAGTTTTTTTACTTTCAATTTTATTGATCTCACCTTTTACTTTTAGAATTTCAAGTTTAGTGTTTGACTGGGGGTTTTTAATTTGTTCCTTTTCTAGCATTTTTAATTGCAAACCCAATTCATTGACCTTCTCTTTCTCTATTTTATACAAATAGGCCTCTAGAGATATGAAATTTCCCCTTATTACCGCTTTGGCTGCATCCCATACATTTTGGTATGATGTCTCATTATTATCGTTTTCTTGGGTGAAGTTATTAATTATGTCTATGATT
This sequence comes from Antechinus flavipes, assembly GCF_016432865.1. Lineage (NCBI taxonomy): Eukaryota > Metazoa > Chordata > Mammalia > Dasyuromorphia > Dasyuridae > Antechinus > Antechinus flavipes. Next base: position 94,652,629 of record NC_067401.1, on the reverse strand, counting down.
TGCTGTTTTACCCAATCATTCTTTAGTATGAGATTATTTAGTTTCCAATTATTTTTTGGTCTACTTCCCCCTGCTTTTTTGTTGAATGTAATTTTCATTGCATCGTGGTCTGAAAAGGATGCATTTACTATTTCTGCCTTACTACATTTGAGTTTGAGGTTTTTATGTCCTAATATATGGTCAATTTTTGTATAGGTTCCATGAACTGCTGAAAAGAAAGTGTATTCCCTTCTGTCTCCATTACATTTTCTCCAGAGATCTATCATATCTAGCTTTTCTAGTATTCTGTTTACCTCTTTGACTTCTTTCTTATTTATTTTCTGGTTTGATTTATCTAATTCTGAGAGTGCAAGGTTAAGATCTCCCACTATTATAGTTTTACTGTCTATTTCTTCTTGCAGCTCTCTTAGTTTCTCTTTTAAGAATTTAGATGCTACCCCACTTGGTGCATATATGTTTAATATAGATAGTGCTTCATTATCCATGCTACCCTTTAGCAAGATATAGTGTCCTTCCTTATCTCTTTTAATTAGGTCAATTTTTGCTTTAGCTTGATCTGAGATCAGGATGGCTACCCCTGCTTTTTTGACTTCACCTGAAGCATAGTAGATTTTGCTCCAACCTTTTACCTTTAACCTGCATGTATCTCCCCGCTTCAGGTGTGTTTCCTGTAAACAACATATTGTAGGATTCTGGCTTTTAATCCATTCTGCTAACCGCTTCCTCTTTATGGGGGAGTTTACCCCGTTCACGTTTATGGTTAGAATGACCAATTCTGTATTACTTGCCATCTTGTTAACCCCGGTTTATGCTTTCCTCCCTTCTTTCCCCTTTCCCCCCCTTCCAAGTATTAAGCTTGTGAGCACCCCTTGCTTCTCACAGCCCTCCCTTTTTAGTGTCCCTCCCCCCGCCTTAGAGTTCCTCCCCCTATCTTACCCCTTTCCCTCCCAGTTCCCGTATTCCCTTCCGCTTAGCTTATTCCTTCCCTTTCCACTTTTCCCTTCTCACTTTTCAATGAGATGGGAGAAGTTTCACCATAGATTGAATATGTCTTAAGATTTTTCACTTAAAGCCAATTCTGAAGGCAGTAAGATACCCACTATATTCATCCCCCTCCATTCTTTCTCTCAGATATAATAGGTTTCCTATGCCTCTTCATGAGATGTACTACCCCCACTTTACCCTTTTTCTGGTACAATGTCCTTTCCACATCAATTTCTAGAACAAGGTATACATGTATTCTTTATACATCTATATAGTCAAAATATAGTTCCCAAGATTAATCTTTACCTTTTTAGATTTCTCTTGAGTTCTATATTTGTAGATCAAACTTTTTGTTAAGTTCTGGTTTTTTCATCAGAAATAGATGAAATTCGCTTACTTCGTTGAATGTCCATCTTCTTCCCTGGAAAAAGATGCTCATTCTCGCTGGGTAAGTTATTTTTGGTTGCATACCAAGTTCCTTAGCCTTTCGGAATATCATATTCCAGGCCCTTCGATCTTTTAATGTGGATGCTGCCAGATCCTGGGTGATCCTTATTGTGGCTCCTTGATACTTGAATTGGGTTTTTCTAGCCGCTTGCAATATTTTTTCTTTCACCTGAGGGTTCTGGCATTTGGCCACTATATTCCTTGGTGTTTTGATTTTAGGATCCCTTTCAGTGGGTGATCGATGAATCCTTTCAATGTTTATTTTTTCCTCTGTTCCTATGACTTCTGGGCAGTTCTCTTTGATGATTTCCTGGAAGACAGTGTCCAGGCTCTTTTTTTCATCATGTTTTTCTGGGAGTCCAATGATTCTCAGATTGTCTCTCCTGGATCTGTTTTCCAGGTCTGTTGTCTTCCCCAGAAGGTATTTCACATTTTTCTCCATTGTTTGCTTTTTTTGGATTTGCTTGACTGATTCTTCTTGTCTCCTCGAGTCATTCAATTCCACTTGTTCAATTCTGATTTTCAGTGAAGTATTCTCTTCACTCACTTTTTTAAAATCTTTCTCTAATTGTCCAATTGAGTTCTTTTGTTCTGTGGAATTTTTTTCCATTTCGCCAATTTTGTTTTTTAGAGAGCTGTTTTCTGTTTCCAGTTCACTAATCCTATTTTTCAAGGATTTTACTTCTTTATCCACTCTCTCTTTAACTTTCTCCAGGCTCTTTTGCCAAGCCTCCCTCTCCTTTTCCCAAGCCTCCCTCTCCTTTTGCCAAGCCTCACTCTGCTTTCCCCATTTTTCTTCTAGCTCCCTTGTGAGAGCCTTTTTAATCACTTCTATGAGGTTCATCTGTGCTGAGGAACAGATGATTTCCTCCTTTGGGGAATCACCTGGGGACTGCCTGTTTTTAGTCTCCTCAGGATTTAGAGTCTGCTCTCTATCTGTATAGAAGCTGTCAAGGGTTAAAGTCCTCTTCAGCTTCTTGCTCATTCTGTCTATTAATCAGAGATAAACTACCAAAGAAAAACAGAAAAAACTGGAGTCTTTCTTTGGGGGGGGCTGGGTGTGTTATCGAGCTTCCTCTACAGACTGCAGGTGGCAGCAGTGAGGCACTAGCAGGACTGTGCTGCGCCTGCGCTCTGAGATCCCAAAGCGTGCTGAGTCACTGAGGGGGGGGAAGGGGGGGGGCCAGGTCCTGAGAGAGTCCAGCTGTTTGCGGTTGTATTCTTCAGCCCCGGTGTTTTTAGCTTCTCTGCTGGGCTGTTGACTTGCTGCAGGTTCCAAACCTGTAGCGAAGCTCTCCCTGCAGAGACGGCTACGATCACTCCCCACCCCCTCTCAGCTCTGCTCCCGTGCTCTCACTGCCGCTGCCCTCAGCCTGCGCCCGATCTAAAACCGCCCCAGCCCTCCAGTAAAGACAGACCTTTCTTGGCGGATCTCAAGGATGGCTTCTCTTGGTAACTATTTGTGGGTTTTTTTCAGTCAAGCATTGATTCAGAGGCTTGTAATGAAGTGGATAGTGAGAGAAAGCGCGGAGCTTATGCAACTGTGAGCCTCCTCTCCGCCATCTTAACCGGAAGTCCCCGTTCTATCATTTCTTAACCAACAAAAGAAAAATTCCTATCCTGAGAATACGGAACTCAAAATCTCCTTGAGAATAAGCAAAGAGTATTATCAAGTATTTAACATTTGGCCAGAAAAATCACCAGGATATATAAAAATGACCTCTGAAATTTTCTGGTAAATTGACCATTCTTTATATAACCCGAGTAACAGAAAACACAGCAGCATGATAATATGCCTGTTTATCCTGTCCCTTCCTAACTCTGATCTCCTCTGCTAAGCTTCTACTTTGTGGCTTTGTATTTTGAATATTTTGGAGACTATGGATCTGGTATGATGACATTTAGATGTTTTCACTTTTCTGCTTGCTGTTTTTGTTGTTAGATTAATTATGCTGTTAGCTGATGGTCTCTTTTGCTTTTCTCTTTTTTTCACAATTTCACTTTCACTTTTGTAGCTCAGGCCAAAGATTTGGGGCAATAGTTGAAATTATGTTTTTGGATTGTTTCTCTATTTTATTTATAGGTAGAATTCTTGCCTGGAACATAGTAGGCACTTAATAAATGCTAGTTGACTTGACTTGACTTGACTTGATTTGTCTCAGTATCAGTAATCCAAATATGCTATAATAGGGTAAACAAATATTGGAAGTTTCATTTAGAACACAGTAGATAAGTGGAATTAGATATTAGAAAACCTACCACTGTTCCTTGGGATATGCTTAGAGATTGAGATGGGTTCATAAATATCTGTAATGAGTTCAGAATTAATTGAGTCTATAGAAAATGTCAAACAGGATGAACCAAGAGATTCCCAAAATGGGAATCATTTCACCCAGGCATATGAGGGAAGGCATTTTAAAGAAGGCCTGTAAGTCATATAGCATTTATATCACTTACCATGTTCAGAGAATAGGAAGCATCTGATCTGCATCTTGAATGTCTTCAGTAGGCAAAAATGAGCCAATTCCAGGATGAGGGACTTAATTACTTACGTACTTCACAACAGCCATTTCTGAATCTTTCCCACAAGGCCAGTGTTGGTCATCTGTGCATATTGTGATTTGCAAAGACCAGGAGGTCCTGGGCCATTTACAGTATGTGCCCAAGAAAAGACTTTCATTGTCTAAGACATTCTATGCTATAACGCTGTAGATTATATGGCCTGGCCAAAGAGAAGCCTCCAGTCCTCCCTCAACTCCTCCAAAATGACTCTTGGTTGCAATATGTCCTATATAATTTCCATAGAGAAGTCTAAAAGCCAATGTAAATACATAAAGATAGAAGATGATAGTACCATCTTGGGAAATTATGATAGTAGTCTAGTTCAGTTGGAGTGAAGAAAATAAAAAGAGAAAATTCAAAATTATTAATATGTTTTGATCACAATTACTTTCATCTGGAATATCTCAGAAATAAGTATATTATCTGAAGTATTGAATAATTTATGGCAATTCAAAATTGAGATCCAAATAATTCCTTTGATCTCTCAAATGGAATGTCACTTAAAGAAACAGACTAAATATTGCAGCAAATGATACAGGGCATTTTAAGTGTCAAGTTAATTCAAGAAGAATTAAGTTTCTACTATGTGCTAGGCACTGTTCTAAAAGAAAGGCAACAGAAAATGTTTGTGGCAGCTCTGTTTGTAGTGGCTAGAAACTGGAAAATGAATGGATGCCCATCAATTGGAGAATGGTTGAGTAAATTGTGGTATATGAATGTTATGGAATATTATTGTTCTGTAAGAAATGACCAGCAGGATGAATACAGAGACACTTGGAGAGACTTACATGATCTGATGCTAAGTGAAATGAGCAGAACCAGGAGATCATTATACACTTCAACAACGATACTGTATGAGGATGTATTCTGATGGAAGTGGATTTCTTCAACAAATAGAAGATCTAATTCAGTTCCAGTTGATCAATGATGGACAGAAGCAGCTACACCCAAAGAAAGAACACTGGGAAATGAGTGTAAACTGTTTGCATTTTTGTTTTTCTTCCTGGGTTATTTTTACCTTCTGAATCCAATTCTTCCTGTGCAACAAGAGAACTGTTCAGTTCTACACACATATATTGTATCTAGGATATACTGTGACATATTTAACATGTATAGGACTGCTTGCCATCTGGGGGAGGGGGTGGAGGGAGGGAGGGGAAGAGTCGGAACAGAAGTGAGTGCAAGGGATAATGTTGTAAAAAATTACCCAGGCATGGGTTCTATCATTTAAAAAATTAAAATTAATTAAAATTTATAATTAAAATTATTTTTAAAAATAAAATAAAATTAGTGGGGCAGCTAGATAGTATAGTGGATAGAGCCTCAGCTCTGAAGTCAGGAGGACCTGAGTTCAAATGTAGTTTTAGATACTTAATATATCCTAGCTGTATGATCCTAAGCAAGTTATTTACCTCGAATTGCCTTGCCAAAAAATAACAACAAAGTAACAAAATTGGCAATTCTACCTAAATTGATTTACTTATTCACTGCTATTCTAATCAAATTTTCAACTGTGATAGGCCCTGAAGAAAGTATGAATGAGAATAAATCCCTAACATATTCAAAGGACATAACCTGCTGAACATATGGATTTTGCTTGGTCAATCTAGGTCACTTATACTTCTGTAAAGTGAATAAGAAATATCTCCATGTCTACAAGTCTTCAGAAAAGACATTAGAAGTGATCAGACCAAAACCTTGTGTTTGACAGATCAGGAAACTGAAACCAAAGAGTTTGAATGACCTTGTTGTTCAATCATTTTTCATTTATGAGCAACTTTTCATGACCTCATTTGGGATTAGCCAAAGAAACTAGAATGATTTACCATTTACTTCTCCAGCTCATTGCACAGATGAGGAAACTGAGATAAGTAGAGTTTAGTGATAAGGTCATACAGCTAGGAAGTATCTGAAGTCAGAATTAAACTCAGGAAGATGAGTCTTTCTGACTTCAGGCTCTCTAACCAGAAAGCCATCTAGCTGCCCCTGGATGATCTTCCCAATATCAAATAGATCATAATGACAGAGTCAGAATTGGAATCCAGATTTTATGACCACAAGTCCCATCTTTCAGCACTATCTTATGTGGTGATTTTAAAAAGTGCATCTTCAATAATAATGTAGAATGATTAACAAAGCAAGCAATTCATGCATTTTACAGATGAAGATAAAGAATGATGATTTTTTTTAAAATGATTTTTTTAAATCTCCACTAAAAATGGGGATGAGAACGTAAGACATGGCATGATGTCTATAGCATTGGAACTGGAGTCAGGAAGCCTTGCCTTACCATGCCGCTTCAGTTGTAAACTTGGATCAAGTCTTTCAACAGTTTGAGTCTTGACTTTCTCATCTATAGGGAAGAATAATAACAGCTACTTCACATAGTTGATATGAGGGTTGAACAATGTAAAGACAAGATATTATTATGCAGACTATTATTCAGTGGATTTTAGTTTACCATGAATTAATCAATAACCATTTATCAAGCATCTACTGTGTGTGAGAATACAAAGAAAGGCAAAAGATAGTTGTTACTTTCAAGGAGTTCATAGATAAATGGGGCAGATAACATGCAAGCAATTACATACAAAGATGATATAAACAGGACAAATTAGAGACAATTGATAGTGGGAAGGCACTATCATTAATGCATTAAATCAAGGCTCTAAACATACTATTTGTGGAAAAGCCACAGAAACACTGATGATGGTGTGGATCCAAGAGTTGAAAACATATGGACTTAAATCCTACCTTCTTAAGTCCTAGCTAAACTTTTAACAGTCACACATGGTGACTATATGACCCCTAGGAAAGTCACTTAATCTTTCACTGAGCATGCACAGAGGTAACACCCTGGTAAATCATCTTGGCAAACAGGCTAAACAATATTGAGAGTAACCAAGGGGTTTCAAACCCATCAATGGCTTAGGGGGATGACTACCTCAAGCATTTGAAGAAATGGGTAGATGAGAACAATTTGTTCTGATGGCATTAAAGCAGTCATCATAGAGCAATTGGATTTGATCAGACATCGAAGACATCAAGGTCATCCTCTGCATCCTGAGCCATTGCCAATCATGACTTTTACCTTACCACTGAACTTTGGTTACTCTGAAATAGAGTGTAATTTTATATAACTCTGCCTCACTTAAATCTAATTTGCATGCAAGTCAAGACATCATTTCATGATGTCATTGGTTCTCTTGAAATGAAGGATGCACAATCTTTGCTTGAGTAACTGATAAGATTGGAGTTCTCTCTAGTAGGAGTTTTAGCACCAGGATTTAACCTATATTAATAAAATCACAGGTGCAACTGATGTGACAATAAATCACCTCTAACTTGTAAAAAAAATAAAAGAAATAAAAGAAAGGCAACAACAATCCATGGCTTCAAGGATCTTTAGTTAACAATCTAGTGAAGGAGAAAGCATGTGAACAAAATATATACAAGATAAACTGAAGGTAATCTCAGAGGAAAGATACTAGAATTAAAGGCATCTGGAAAGGCTTCTTACAGAAGATGGAATTTTAGCTGAGACTTAGAGGAAGCCTGGAGACAGAGACAAGCAGGGAGTGGGAGCCAGCCAGTGAAGATGCACAGATATTTTATTGGGAATTTGTCACACATTATGAGAGTCTTGGTCAAGTGTGAGACAAGTGGGGCATGAGTGTAGACTGAAGAAATGTTTCTAGGAGAGTGATGGCTTTTTGATTTGTAATGGAAGTGGGTACTATACAGGGATGGAAGGGAGTAAGGAAAGAGGATTGGAAACTCTCTTCCTTTCTTCCTAAAAGACAAAAGACTTTTCTCACATGCTCTTCTCCAAATAGGTTCCAGGTGGATTTCCAGTATGGCAACAGCGTGAAGCCCCGAGCTGATGTGGCTTTCCACTTTAACCCTCGGTTCAAAAGATCAGGCCACATTGTATGCAACACCCTGACGAGAGAGAAGTGGGGAAGGGAAGAGATCACCTATGACATGCCATTTGAAAAAGGAAAACCTTTTAAGATCATGTTTATGGTACTGAAGGACAAGTTCCAGGTCAGTTTATGGGAAAGAGAAATTATTTATCTACTCCCTAGTAGAGGATCTTCATAGCCTCCTGGCTGTAAAGTTGGAAACAGCTTTAAAAGGAGTCTGGTCCAATGTCCTCATTCTCCAGATAAAAGAAAAAAGACTGTGAGAGGTAGTGATTTGTCTTCAGTGGCACCTGTAATGTCAGAGCCGTGATTTGAACTCAGATTTTTTGACACCAAGTCCAATGATTTTTTAACTTAAATTAATAGATAGATATTCAGTAGAATGCTGTGCTAGTAAAATTGACAGACTTCATTCTAGTAAATGTGAATTAGGTTCCTTTTGCAGAGCCAGAGGTAGTAGTCTTACTCCTTGCCAGCTAACAATTACCTATTATTTCATTAATCCAGAGAACCACTACATAGCTCAGTACACTCCATTACTACTTTTAGGTTCATCTTTTCCTTTCCTGGAACCTAAATCTGTATCTTTTCAAGTTCTCCCCTTAGCTTGCAGTTCTGCCATCTAAGGCCAAACAGAGCAGCTGGATCTTAGTTTTACAGGAAGGCCCTTCAGGTAGATCAATCCCCTTTGGAGACACAGCTGCTATCTCTTCTGTTTGGTCCAGCATAAACATCCCCACTTTTTTCAAGTGAACCACATGTGGAATGTGCTGTAGGCTCCCTTGCTGCCCCCTGGTCTACTTCCTCTGGATTCATTCCAGTTTGTCCATGTGATGCCGAAAATTGAATACATGATCTGTGGTCTGGCCAAGACAGAGAACTGCTCTCATTTGTTTTATTTTACTTATTTATTTTTTGGCAAGGCAGGTAGGGTTAAGTGACTTGTCCAAAGTCACACAGCAGTGAATGTTAAGTGTCTGATAATGGGTTTGAATCCAGGGTGACCTGACTCCAGAGCTGGCTCTCTATCCACTGTGCCATCTGGCTGCCCATCATTTGGGACATTATGCCCCTGCTAATATAATTGTATTCCTGGTGGCTTTTTGGATGGTTTTTTTTGGCTCTTGGATCTTACTGCAGACTTCCAGTGAACTTGAAGTCCATTATCTCTGTGTGTGAAGGGCAAAACATTTGAAAAGTCATTCTGTTGGCAGCAGATAAATTTTATGCTTATGCTATGTTATAAAGAATTTTATTGCACCAAAAAGCAACTTTTTAACACCAACATTCTTCTGGTGATGTTAAATAGCTGCAAATCACAGGATACCAGAGTCTTTGAAAAAATTAAAATGACAGAACACCCAAAAGTAAATGGAGAGACACATAAGCAGATTATAGCATATTGTATTACCAATGGAGGAGGTATACAAGTGGTAGCATAAAATCTATCATCAAAAAAGCATATGACTGAAAAAAGGAGGTATGCTAGCCATGAATGAGGGTGAGAAATAGTGAGGAGCCAGTCCTGGTTGCTGCATTGGTACTAATCACACATGAGATAGACCTTCTCTGGTTGTTCCACAGGAAAGCATGCACAAGAATCGCACAGGATGAATTGTTCCCAGTAATGACATCACTTGTTTCTTGGAGTAACATGATACAGCACTTTCTACTACATAGTAAAAGCTTAATAAATATGAACTAATTGACTGCTGTATAGACACAGGTTAGAGGAAGTATGATTTTTAGTCATATTGTACTCCAACATATTGTGAGTTCAAAAAAGAAAGAATTGGAAGACAGTGTGGTGCGGTGGAAAGAGCATGGGACTTGATGTGACTGGAATGGAGTTTATATCCTGACTTTGCCATTTACTACCTTAGGCATGTCACCTAATGTCTCAGGACCTCATCTGTAAAATGATGGAATGGACTAAATGAACTATAAAATTCATTCTAAACTATAACATGGTAATGAAATAAATTCAAATACTAGAGATTAAAACTATAATGCTGTTATCTAAAATGTAGAGATTTAAATTTAATTAAATAAAAATTAAAATAGTAAAGCCTTTAGATATAGTGTATTCTAGTTGTCTGTTATCTTCATAGGTGGCTGTGAATGGAAAACATCTCTTGCTCTACGAACATAGAATTAAGCCAGACAAAATAGATACCCTGGGAATTTATGGCAAAGTACAGATTAAGAAAATTGAATTTCCCAATAACATGGTAAGTAGCTTCATGTATTTGTTTGAATTGCTTTTCTAAAGCTTTCTTTAGAAATGAGAATCTCATAGCGCAAGAGTTCTTAATGAAGTGTTCATGAACCTAAGTTTTTGGGTTTGGTTTTTGTTGTTGTTGTTATTGTTTCTTTTTTAAGGTGGATAGATAGTTAAATAGATAAGTGCAAAACTAGATAACTACATTTCAGATTCTCTTGATAATCCATTTTATTTTATCTCAGTATTTAAAAACATTATTCTGAGAAGAAGTCCATAGTGTTCACCAGACTGTCAAGGGGGTACCATGACACAATAAAATGAAAAACCCTTCATCTAGTAAGATAGAGAGAGTGCTAGTCAGGATATATGTCTGTGAGTATATTGCTCGTGACCTGGGAAGTTAATTACATTCTTTAGATTCTCAGAGGATCTTTTAATAAACCTGACTTTATTTGGATTGTTATAATGTATACTATATCGGATCTGGAATTTTTATGTTTTTTGAAGTGAGCTCAGTAATATATACTTAGCCATCCCTGATCCCATTAGCTAAATGGTTTGCCCTTCCTTTGATTTCTCATGTATTATTCTTTCTTAACCTCTTTTGCCTTTATCACAATCTTTTTATTATACTTCCTTGAGCATATGCTAAAACCTGTTCTCTCTCACAACCCTAACTAGATTGAAAATTCAGGGAAGGTACTGTAAAATTTTTCATCTTTGTTTATTCAGAATGTAGCATAGTGTCTTGCATAAAAAGGAAGTTATTGAATGTTTATTGAACTCAGCCAACTTAGAGCCTAATGGATTTGACCTTCGGCTTTAACTTTATCACTGTGGTACTTGCCATTGCTGGAGAAATGAATAGTTTCTGGGGAAAGTTCTTCATCCCAAAGGTGAGGAATGAATTCCAGGGAGAATGTCATCAGTAGACCCAAACCCAAATCTTTTTTTCCCCCCACTTCCCTTTCACTTTCATAGATGGAGGAAGCATAATATATTTTTAAATGATTCACTAAAAGTTAAATTAAAAGATAAATGGAAATCTTTTATCCCCTTTCAAGAAAGGGAGGGGGAAAATCACTGTTTAATATTAATTAATGAATTCCATTTATACTTATAAGAATATGAAATTCCTTACGCAGACCAAATTAAGAAAGAATGTTTTGAAATATCATATAATTGAATTCTTAATTTGTTCTTCAGTCTTTAGAAGGAAACCAAGCAACTTCTTTGGGAACAGTGAATATGAATTCAAGTAATGTAAGTAGGAAAAACTCATTGATTCTTTAGGTTACTTTGTAAATAAGAAGCAAAGTGTTTATTTTTCTAATTGTATCTCAAATATATAATCACTAGAGATGAATATGTGAAAATGAAGAGAAACACTTTGTATTTCTTTTAATTCTTTATCTTTTTCTTTCTTCTTTCCTTCCTTCCTTCCTTTCTTTCTTTCAATTGGTAGGGTAATTGGGGTTAAGTGACTTGTCCAAGATCACACAGCTTGTATCAAGTGCTGTGTTCTATCCACTATGTCACCTACCTATTTCTAGAGTTCCAGATTCAGACAAAAGCTTAGACTAATAAGGAAACCATCATAATTCATATGAAAAAGAACCACTCATTCACAGCTATTAGGAAACATATTACATCACCAACTTATAATTAGAACACTGGCCAGATGAAGTATTACAATAATAAATAATTACAATATTTATTAGATTAAGTATTACAATAATAAATAATAAGAGGTGACATTTATTTATTTATTTATTTATACGTTGGGTTAGAGTTAGCACTTGCACAAATGTTATGTCATTTACAATCCATAACATCCCAGAAGAGATTTAATAAACTTAAACATCTGGAGACAGTTTGGGGTGATTTATGTGCCCAAGATGAAGGTCTTGCTATCTTCAGCACATTTATACCTCATGAACATAGATATGATTCTGAACACTCTCTTGGTCAGTTAGAAATAGTAATAATAAAAAAAAAAAATTGTTAAGTGCTTATAAGCCAGGGACAGAAATGTATAAAGTTCACTTGCAATTCTGAGAAAATATTATATCATGATGATGTATAAAAGAACAATAAAAGCCATCCTCTGACATGCTGAATTATCATTTTAAATGATTAGCTTTTTATATGGTGGATGAATCTTGAATTTATATCACATGCTAGTTGTAAAATTCTGAGTACAAACCACATGACTTCAGGAGCAAAGATTTATCAGTTCTCTCCAGTTAGATGTTATGATAATGATTACAGGATCATTTTCTCCAGATTGTAAAATATAATCCTCATTATCATTATTTACATTATTTCTCTTGTATCAGGTACAAACATCTGCGGTGTCACAATTTGTAAGTATTTTTTTTTTTTTTACTTCTAGATGAAAGGAAAAATTATTAAATTAATTAGAAATCAATAATGAAATAGAGAAATTAATTTAACTATTTTACTCCAGAATCTTTTTTCATGAATCCCAAAGAGGTAATGGATCATGACAGTAGCAACAGAAGCAAAAAAAGAAGGAAAAAAAAGCCATATTCAAGATGAAGGTCTTGCTATCTTCAGCACATTTATACCTCATGAACATAGATATGATTCTGAACACTCTCTTGGTCAGTTAGAAATAGTAATAAAAAAAAAAAATTAAGTGCTTATAAGCCAGGGACAGAAATGTATAAAGTTCACTTGCAATTCTGAGAAAATATTATATCATGATGATTCTGAATCATCTAGATATAATGATCTAGAGTGTTCTAGAATGTTCTAGAGTGAAATGCCAATTTACAATACTTGCATATCTATCATACATTTGTTTACCTCTATGCCACTGAAATGCTGTTTATCAGTCCTGATTTAATGGGATAAAGGCCAAAAATAATTCTATATTATTTATAATGAATTATATAAGATTCTTACTGTAGCAAAAGCCGATAAGACCATTTCATGTTCATTTGTAACATACAAACTTCAAAGCTATCATTACATCAAGTTCTAAAAAACACACAGGATAGTAATTAGCACTGAACAAAATCATGTACATTTCCCTGTGCACTCCCCATTGAGAAGCCTGCAGTGTTTAGCAGAATAATATTGTTCAGTTGTCTGTCCAACTCTTCATGACCCTACTTGGCTTTTTCTTGGCAAAGATACTGGAGTGGTTTGCCATTTTCCTTCTCTTTCTCATTTTTCATAGAGGAGGGACTGAGACAATCAAGTCTGTGACCTGCCCAGGGTCATATGGGTTACAGAATGCTGAATCAAGACAATTAGTATAAGCAATACAATTTGTGTCAATTCTGTGTCACGGAGCTGATAATCTGGGAGCACTTTTGGTGCCCCCCCTCCCCCCCCCGCCCCGCCAAAAGTAGCATCATCATTTGTTCAATTTGTCCATGTAAACTGCTTCTCTAGCCCATGCAGATCTGCTGAAGATGGTTCTTTTTTTCAGACACTTCCTTATGTTGCACGGTTGAACTCTCCAGTGAAGGCTGGGCAAACCATTGTCATCAAAGGAGAAGTGAAGAAAAATCCAAAGGGGTGGGTAACAGTAAGCCCTCGACTCCTAAAATATTATAATTTTTTGCCTTTGTACAGCTCAGATAATGATTTAAGGCACAGTAGTTTACTGGATTTGTGATCCCATCAATATCTATCTTTCCTCCAGCAGCACTCATCTATGTCAACTCATATGGTCATACTTTCTCAACATTTCTCAACATATAATAACAAATGTTTATTAAATTTTATTTGAGTCTAGAACTCAGAAGAGATGTCAGACTTGGAAAAAGAAAGTTGGGAATCATCTTTGTGGAGGATTTAGATATGAATGAAATTGTACAAAGAAGGAAAAGACTAATAACAGAATTCATTGAAAAACCCACATTAGGGAAGCTGTATTTAGCAAGGATTGATAACATTTTCGTTTTATGTGAAGAGATTGAAGCAAAAAGAAATTAAATAATTTACCCAAGTTCACAAAGCTGGCCAATGGGAAAGCCAAGAAATAGAACTTGGATCTTAGTCTAGGGAACATGAAATGGACATTGAACAAGGAATCATGAGATTTAAATTCTAATCTGATTCAGCTACTAATGAGACTTTGTGATTTTTAGTCACCTTTGAAGAAGAAGGGGTGGCACAGTGAATAGAGCACTGGCCCAGGAACTGAGTTCAAATCAAGCCTCACATAATTAAAACTATGTGACTCTGGGCAAGTCATTTAACCCCAATTGTCTTCCCTCAACCTCCCCACCCCCCTCAGCCAAATGAATAGGAGGCCATGATAGTAGTCCAAATTTGAAAAGCAGAGGTCTTGGACTAGGGTGGTTGAAGTGGGAATGTAGAGGAGAGTCTGAATTTGAGAGAAACTGCCACAGTAAAACCTATGTAGGCTTTAGCAATTGACTGGTTATAGAGAAGCGGGGGAGAAAGAAGAATCAAAAGTGATTCTAAGTCATGAGCCCAAAGAACTGGGAGGATGCAGATGCCATCAAGAGAAATTGAGAGGTTAGAAAGAGAAGCAGGTTTTAGAAGAAGGAACTTGGTTTGGAATTCAATTTATTCAAGGCTTCTGTGCAACTTAGTGTTAAGATCTAATTCTGTCCTATACCAAAACTCCTCGCCTCAATACTATCTTGTTAAAACATCTGGTATGGAATGTGGAAATGTTTTACATGGTTTCATGTGTAGAATGGGGCACTATATTTCTTGCCTTTGCAATGGGGTAGGGGAGGAGATGGGGAGGGAAGGACATAATTTGGAATTAAAAATAAATTTTTTAAAATAAAAAATTTAAAAGAATTTGTCATATATTTCCACCTTTCATTATTTGTTGATTTGGACTAATCTTTTTTTTTTTTTTTTTTTTTTTGTGCTTTTAGAAGCTTTTCTATTGACTTCATAGCAGCCAGTACAAATGACATAGCTTTGCATTTGAACCCCCGGCTAAATGCTAAAGTATTTGTAAGAAATTCTTTTCTCTGTGAAAGCTGGGGAGAAGAAGAAAGAAGTATTACACACTTTCCATTCAGCCCAGGGATGTATTTTGAGGTAAGAGACTCAGTCATGTGAATGGAATGGGAGATAACAAAACTCTTTATAACAAGCTTCATTTA
Organism: Antechinus flavipes; assembly: GCF_016432865.1. Taxonomy (NCBI): domain Eukaryota; kingdom Metazoa; phylum Chordata; class Mammalia; order Dasyuromorphia; family Dasyuridae; genus Antechinus; species Antechinus flavipes. Next base: position 94,637,357 of record NC_067401.1, on the reverse strand, counting down.
AACTAAAAGCTTGAGGACTCTAGTAGGGGTAAGGGGACATCTGTTTTCTATGTTCTTACTATATACAAAATTAACCAGTTGGCTGACCCATTAGAATTCATTCAACTACATCAAAATTTATGTCCTTAAAAGTAATTGTCACAAATTACCTAGGCAGCACTATACTAGTGAATGGGGATTTTAAATGCTTAAGTGATATCAAAAATTGGAAAACAGGAAGATACAAAAGTTGTTAAAAGTATGTATTATTAGCCAACATATGAGATTATCTTAAAGGATTTGTGTAGTTTGAATTAGTAGCCCCTTCTCTTAAGATATTTACAATTAAAAATAAATTGAATAGGATTTTACAATCAAAAATAAATTGAATAGGATATATCTATGGACTACATGCAGCCATGAATTTATGTAAATTGGCACTAATGTAGGCTATGAAGTTTAATTCAACTGTGTGGAACAGAAAGGAAATCAAAGAAGTTGGGTTTATCATGGATATTATCCTGGAAGACATAGATTTTAATCTAGGTTCAAATGAGAAATGTGCAATGCTGAAGACCAAAGGATAGGTTGTTTCAGATGTAAGAGGACAACTAGAGCAAATGACAAGAGATGGGAAGAAAAATCTTTTTGAGATAACATTTTTGTCTGTCTAGAGAGAAGAGAGTAAGAATGGGTGAATTAAGATCATAGGAATAGGTAGAGTGAAGTCATGTTGGCCTAGTACCCTAGAAGGGAGCTGATACTTGATGCAGTTATTGGATTAGGTTGATTCAGCTTGTTAGGCAAAAGGCTAGATGGAGTCAGGGAATGGTACAAGAAGGTCATGGCACACAGCATGAGTTCACCAAAGTCTACTTGAAGCATTTTTATTGACTCCTAGAAATCTAGAGTGATATAAATAAATACAAGGCTGCTATAAATAGATAGAACTTTTGCCTAAGGTCACATAATGGCATAATTAGAATGAGAACTCAAACCTCTTGACTCCCCATCCTTTTTGTGATGAGCCCTGTGATACTCTGAAATAGGGGAAGCAGAACAATACCCAGGTGGTAAGAGATGAAGGTATCAAGAATGCCCACAATGAAGATCTTTAGCCTAGGGCATAGGGTTGAATACCATTCCCTTCCATTGCTGGAAATCCCAGAAAACCAGGGAGAGGCCATTATAGTAGCCATGCCAGATGTAGACATAAGTCAACAATTTCCTATAGCCTAGGCAGGGGTCCATCCAACTGAATCAGAATGCTGCTAATCTTGGCTCTACTTAGGTAATTATTGTTATTATTCTTTAAAAAGAAACATCTACATTTCCTCTTCTTCTTTTTTTTTTTTTTTATGTGTTTCAGATGATCATTTACTGTACTACCAACGAATACAAAGTTGCCATAAATGGAGTCCATGCCTTTATATACAAACATAGATTTAAGGAACTTGACAGAATTGACACACTGAAGATCGATGGAGATATTAATTTATTAGATATAAGGAGCTGGTAGTTGGAGTCCCAAGAGCAAAATCATAACATGACTTACATAGTAGGTGCCTTTTAACACTATCAATGTGAAATTCTTCTCTGTTGTTCACTTTCCTTATTTTGTCAAGTTACCTTTCATAATATAAAAATTGAAAAAGGTATTTTTAAGAATTATCCCTAAAACACAGCTTAGACTGGAAGAGGAAGAAGAAATCTGTGGCACAGCGGGTATTATAGGTACTCTTGGTGGTTTTTGATTCATTCCCCACCAGAGGCTCCTCTTTCCCCTCTTTCTTTTTTCCTATTTATCCACCTACTCCTCCCCCTTTTTCCCTTTTCCTTGTCCATGATTTAACTGCTGGGGCAATCAGGATTAAAAAGGATTGCTAAATTCTATTCTAAAAGAATCCAAAACCAGTCTAAATTGAACTATATTTATAGGATCTGGCTTAAAAATTGCTAATAATCTGATGCTTTAATTTTGGCTTTTATGATGCATACAGAATACACTTAATAGCTAACTATTCCAAATTAAAAAAAGAAAAAAAAAAGAAAAAAAAGCATGACTTGTAGTTAATTCCTTTGTTATAATATCCATTTAGATTGTACTGTAGCCTTACATAACTCATCCATTATGTAGAAAAGTAAGAATAATAAATCGCCTGAAATGGTTAATTTATTTGAATTTGAATGCATATATTTATGAGTCTAGAACTAATGACTACTTTTCACATAGTTATAATTCAAATACATGTGACCATATTAAGTGATTCAGTATTCAGACTAATCAGGACCTAGCTGTAATACTTTAGCTATTAAGTACAGTAAATGAGCCAAAGTTTAAAAAAAAACAAAAAAACTAATTGCTCTTGAATCTAGGTTGCAGTTGTATCTACATATCATAGATAGAAAGAAATAGGCTGAGGGTGTTTTTTTTGTGAATGAAGAAATACCAATTTCAGAAAAATCTACATTTTAAATATATGAATGATCTTTCATTCGTTTTCATTATAGTTCCTTGTGGACCTAAAAATTACTTGAGTACACATCCAGGAACTTATGATGATTCCATTATAAAGTAGCATGTCTATTTGAATTTTATTTTTAATAGTTTTTGGTGGAGTGAGAGTACCATGTACCATCAAGATCAGATTTTCTACATATATGCCATCTTGAAGGTTGATAGAGCAGATGCTATCAGAAAATGCAGTCTTTTTGAGAAACGACTGTGTGGTAGAAGTGATGAGCTTGTTTGCATGAACTTTTTACCACTCAAAATCTTACCCCATCCTCTCATTAGTAACAGTTCCAAAAACAGCTCTACTCAATGTGATTATATTGAAACCTATATTACTAAGTTGAGGTGCTTTACATTTTTAGCTTTAGTATTTCCCTCAAAGCTTGCTTCCAAAGTAACCTACTCATTATAAGTCAAATCATGTAGCAAATTTCAAGCACATTTCTTCAGTACTGATTTTTATTTGATGAAATGCTCTGGTGAAGAGACGCCAAAGAAGTGGCACTTAAAAGGGTAACTCTGGTCTCCTTGTTGATCTTTCTAGACAAAGTAGCAAAAGCTCAATTTTTGCCTCAAAACTTTCTCTTCACTAAGTAAGGGCTGAGAGTCTATAGAAATAATGAAAGAAATGTAATTATATTGAATGTTAGTAATAAAGCACATATGGAACAACTAAATAATTCTTATGAATCTTTTTGTATAGTATGAATTATAAAATCCTCAATAATTCCTGTAAGAAATTTGTGTGCATACATAAATACATATGTATGCATATGCATATATATATAAATTAATGTTCTTGAAAAACCTGTAAGCTTTGAGGTGTGGCTGGGGATTAAAAATGAACCTTTTCTTTTCCTTTCTTAAAAGATCATAGCTAACTGTAATCAATGTATAATGCTTAGAATTTAAAATAAAGTGCTTTTTTGGGGAGACTCAATGCTTTTTAACACTTTTTAAAAATTACCTAAATCTACTTTGAAAATTTTAAATTACCTTCTATATGTAAAAGACCTGTGATTTCATCAGGATAGATTAATCCTGTGTATGTGTTAACTCCCTTCCCTAAAGCAAACAACAGTACTAATATGATTTAGTGCTAAATCTTTGTCTAAAGATGAGTCTCAGCTAGTAGGTAATGGTGTTTAGAGTCAAAATAGCCTGAGTTCAAACCTGGCTTCACATTCTTAACAGCTGTGTGATCCTGGGCAAGTCATTTAACCTCTGACTCAATTTCCTCAACTGTAAAAAGGTGATAATAATAGTACCTGCCTCAAGGGTTGTTGTGGATCAAACAACATGATATTTTAAAGGATTGGCATAGTGTTTATACACATTGGGTGCTTAATAAATGCCCATTTCCTTTTTTCCTTTCAAATTCAGTATTCTGTGTCATGACCAAAATATATGTGTTTGATAAAATGATAATTCTGCTAAGAAAGGAATGAATTCAGGGAGGTGCTAGCAGAAAGTAGTTTACCTTAGGTTTTCAGCCAATTCCAGGACAGCAATCAAAGTGGTAAATTGAACCTAAAATGAAGAAAAAATTAGTTTCTTTTCCTCCCCACTTTTAATTTGAACAATCAAACTTTGTAAAACCTGTTTCTTTCCTTCTCCTCTCTTCTCCTAAAGAGCAGCCAATTTAATGCAGGTTCAATTCTTCTAAACATATTTCCACATTTTTTCATGTTGAGCAAAAAAAAAAATCAGATCCAAAAAGGAAAAAAAAAACACTACAAAGAAAAAACAAACAACAAAAAGAGGTGAAAATATTATGTTTTGATCCACAATCAGTTACCATAGTTTGTCTCTCTGAATTTGGTGCTTCCCATACCAAGTCTATCTGAATTGAATCACCCCCTTGTTGAAAAGAGCCACATCCATCATAGCTGATCATTGAATAAACTTTTTGTTACTATGGACAATGTTCTCTTGGTTCTGCTCACTTCACTCAGCAACAGTTCATGTAAGTCTCTCCAGGACTGAAATCTGCCTCCTCATTTCTTACAGAACAAATAACTTTCCATTACATTCATCTACTGTGAATACACACAGAAATGTTTATGTGCAAAATGTGTCAGTATACCTACTATTGTTTCTCTTTTCACTGTCAATAATATGATAGTACTCTATAATTTATTTCCCCCCTAAATCTATCCATGCCCTGTAACCATGATTATACCCCTAGGATCTCTTTTGGGCTCCCTTCTCTTTTCAATCTATATTGTCTCACTTGGTGATCTCATCAACTCCAATGATTCAATTATCATTTCTATGCAGGTGATTCCCCACATGAACCATATGCAGTGTTAGTCTCTCTGCTAAGGTATAGTCATGTATCTCCATTTGCTTATAACACAGTTCAAACTGGATGTCCTTTTAGCATCACAAACTCGACATGCCTAATATAATTTCTTTCCCCCCTAAATCCTCCCTCCATTACAGATTTCCCTGTCACTGTCAAGGGATCTCCCTTGATCTAGGCTTGTAGCCAGCTTCTCACTCAATTTATCCTATATCATCATTACCCCACCTCTCATTACCCAATCATCACAGCCACATTGATCAATCCTGATGGAGACAGACCAAGAATCTCCAAAGAGCCTTAGGAATAGGGAGTGCTCTTGGGAATAGTGTATCCCAAACCACTAGACTGATTTCTAGCTCAATCCCTGAATGCATTATTGAGGAGAGAAACCATTAGAGGGGAGTCCTCCATCCTTATTACCAGCAGCCACTGCTGACAATCTGACTTCCATTAACAGGCAGATTAGAACAGAAGACTTGGAAGTGGCAGCCCCACTAGATCCTGCTTCTAGCTCAACCCTCACATTTATCACAATTATCTGGGGAGGTAGCTCCTCTGCATAAGGTACCAGTCATGCCCACCAGTTGCCACAGAGTAAGCTAGTTTTACTGAAACAGCCGCACATCCTGATGGGGACAGACAGTATCCGGTCAAGTCACACCACCACGACTAGTTTGCCTGCCATTTTCCTTGAGATCCTGTAGGAGATGGTCTAGGATCCTGAACTGTAGAGCCTTTGAAATAACATGCTTTCAGCCTGGAATCTGCAGCCGTCATCCTGGGAAGATCCACTCTCTGGAGATGTAGCTGCCCCAGCAGGTGCCACATCTGCATCTACTGCAGACCCAGAATGTCACTGTCTCCAAAGCCGCTGTCAAATGGTCCCAAATCTGGCTCCTGATAGCTACGAGCAGCGTGATCCTGGGCAAGTCGCAGCCTCTCTGTCCACTTTTCTCATCTGTAAAATAAGGATAACAAGCTCCTACTTCTGAGGGTTGTTTTGAGGATCAAATGAGGCAATATTTGTAAAGCGCTTGGCACAGTGCCCGGCCCATAGTAGGACTGTATAAATGTTAGCTGTTATTGTTATTGGCTTTATTGCAGCATCCTGAGAACCATATGATCTTTCCATCTGACTCAAAGCTGAAATTTCCCATACAGTGCCATCTTCACTAGGACATGAGCTCCTTGAGAGCAGATTCTATTTGAATCTCCACTTAGACATAGTAAACTTTGATAAACACTCTGACTCCTTACTTCATTGCCTAATTTTCCTGGCTTCTTTTCAAGACTCACTTTAAGTCCCACCTTCTGAAATAATTTTCCTGGTCTACCCAAGTTCTCCTGTTTTCACCTTTTAGATGATCTCCATCATCATCATCATCTCTTCATATGTATACAGTATAAACGTATATATAACACACATGTATTTATGTTTATATGTGTAATTATTTACATATTGTCTCCTTGCCATTCTTCAATTGATAAATGTTCAGAAGTTATGAACAGATAATTTTCAGAAGAAGAACTCAAAGCAACTATTACATGAAATATCAGTCAGTCACATAAAAAATGCTCTAAATCACAACTCATTAGAGAAATGAAAATTAAAACAACTCTGAGGTACTACTTCATACCTATCAGACTGGCTAACATAAGGGAAAGGGAAAATGACAAAGGCTAGAGGGGCTATAGAAAAATTGAATCATTAATTGTTAATAGAGTTGTGACATGGTCCAACTATTTTGGAGAACAATTTGGAACTATGTTCAAAAAGCTATAAAACTGCAATGATGACACAGCAATATCACTAGTACTAGGTCTGTATCTGAGATTTCTTTTTTTTAAAGGAAAATATATTTATACAAAAAACATAGTAGCTTTTTGTGGTGACAAAGGACTGAAATTAGGATACAACATCAAAATCAGCTTTCCTATGTCTTATGCATAGATGCAATTTTGATTGTTAATAGAGCTGATATTGAAATGCAGCACTGAATTCTGAGTAAAGATGGTGCTATAAAAATGGCTGACTTGTTTATATTTGAACCAATATTTTTCTCTCACTGTTCAGAATTTCACCCTATTGTCATTAGTAACAGATCAAAAATACTACCTAATGTGATTAAAATAAAGCCTGTATAAACAAGCCCCAAACCTTTACATTTTTCTAACTTCAGTACTATCCCTCAAAGCTAGTTGGCAGAAATTCAATGTAGGTAAATTACAAGTTAAGTCATGTAGTGAATTTATTTCAGGTTGTCCAGATCATTTTTGTTTTAAATATTGCTGAAATGGGCCATCTACTGGACTGTAGAAATATTTTTTTTTATGGTAAAGTTTGGTATGATGATATTTTGAAGTGAAACCAATGTAAATTGCTATAGCAAAAAGACCAAATTGCCCAGAAAGGCCCTTAGTCAACAAATTGGGAAGATATAGCTGCCAAAGACAACACAGGATTAGAATATAAACTCATTTTATTAAGATGAGTTTTTATAAAATTTTAGAAAGGATGACATAATTATGAGCAGTATTTTCTCATAAAGAAAAAAAAATGGGAGACTAAAATTAGTCTAATGAAAGATTGGTCAGGTGTTCACCTAAATTCCAAAACCTTTTAGGGATAAAAATGGAAAGAAAAGTACAAGCCAAAGAAAAATGGAAAAGATTTACAAAAGTTATAACAAATTGTTTTCTTCATCAAGTAGAACTCAACACATTTGAACACTAACATCACAGTCTCTGAGGTATGTACAAAGAAAATGATACTAAGGAGAATAAACATGGGAAAAGCAGATTGTATGAAGTAATTGTAGGGGCAATGAATTGGTACCGCGAATAGAGTGCTGGACTTGGAGTCAGGAAGACTCAACCAAATTCAACCACTGACACTAACTGTGACTCTGGGCAAGTCACTTAAGTTCTTTGTTTTCAGTTTCCTCATGTGTAAAATGGGGACAAAAATTGCATCTACCTCCCAGAGTTGTGAGAATCTATGAGACAATAATCGTAAAGCAATTAGCACAGTCCCTGGAACATAATAAGCACAATAAATGTTAGCTATTATGACTGTAGAGGAAATTCATGCTTCAGTTAGTTGATAAAATTGGGAGAGAAGAGAGGGACCAGTTTATAAAAAGTGGAAGACAGTAGAAATATAAGAAAAATCTCAAGCTTTACTGGTTCCAAAAAAAAGAAAAGTTGACTCAGAAAATATCAACCACTGACCTACATGCTTATTTCCCCATCTATATAATTTTCTGATGAGGTTATTAATAGTGAAGAAGCATGTTTTCACTAACATATAAAAGAATGGAAGACATTACCCCTCACATATGACTGTTGGAGATGGGAGGGAATGGGATTGATTGTTTGTGCTGAAGTAGGATTAGCCTTGGGAAGGAATCAAGTCATTTCAGCATGTGAGATAGTAAAGAAAGGGAGTGTTAAGAGATATGAATGACATGAGATGAGGAAGACAGGGAAAAGAGCACAGTGCAAAAAAAAAATCCTCAATAGAAAAAAATGACTGTTTCTTTTAATTTATTTTAACCTTAATTTCAAATTAAAATGAGCATTTCAATATACAAAGTAGAATAGAAAAAGGATTGTACATAAAACAGAATTCTTATTACATAGTTTGCTTTCCCTTTTAAGAATGTGATAAATTCAACATGGAGCTTTTCAGTCTGCTTGTCTGGTTTCTTTTGTTCTCTTTTGTGCATCTACAAAAAAATGACCCAATGAAATCTTTCTTTCTTTTGTGTTTTAATAACTTTTATTAACTCTTGCCCTCCCCCCATCATTGTTTGGTTCATTACTTCTACCATACTGGTCTCCCGTTATAGACAACTGACAGAGACCATAAGGTTTAAAAAAGTATAAATAAGCATTATATGATTCCATTGTATCACTTAAGTGGATAATAACCTTTCTGTGCAAAAAAACAAAAACAAAAACAAAATCAACTTTATCCTTTTCTTATATAGTGTTATGGGAAGACTTCAGGACCAAACTGAGCCCTGATATTGGGTAAGGAATGAAGAGGCAGGATTCAGAAGGAGGTTCAAGCAGGAGTCCATCTATTCAAGGAAGCCTCCACTTTATATACCCTATGGTCTACATAACTATAAAGCACTGCACATGCGCTAACTATAGAGTACTATACACATGCTTATAGAATACTACGCATATATCAACTTGTTACAGATGTTTCAGTATAACTCTGCTTCAAGTATAGCACAGATTGTCACACCCCCTGACTTCTCAGGAAGGCCGAAACACCCTTAGAGTGGGATGGAGAGTCAAACCAGATCTGTCAGCAGTTCCTTACTGGGCTGGAGGGTCTTATATCTTGCCCAGAATTCCCCACAATCTGTGGCCCTCATCATCTCCCCCATTCTTTTGTTTTAATCAGAGCAGGTATACATCAGAGGTTAGATCCATAAAATAGTGGATAACAAGTTCAGCATGGGAGAAATCACACAGGCAAGTAGTTATATCATAAACAAGAAGATGTTATAATAGACTTCCAAGAATCCCAAAAGGAAGCTATAGAAAATAACTTGTTTTGTGTCTCTCATCCTTTGAGCCATCTCATGTAGGTGGTGTATGTTTGGGGCCACCTGTTGCAAGCTCACATATACCTCCTTTAGCAGCAAAAGATAGTCCAAAGCCAATCTATTATACATTGCTTCATGTGCTAGGAAATCCAATGATTCCTTCAAGTTTTAAAATCTTGCATAATCAGTTGCCATACTCATAGAGGTAACAGTCATGCTCTTTCAGTGGCTGGCATAGTCAGAGAGGGAAGCACCTGATGTTTCCTGGGTCTTCTCCTTTATTTTGAAGGACTTCTCCTTTTCCATCTCTTTCTCTCTCTCTCTCTCTCTCTCACTCTCTGATGGACAAGGTGGATACAGCATATTGAACCCATCAAATTCCTTTTCCATCTGTAGAGACACAAGCATTAATCTCCTTTTCCATCTCTCTCTCTCTCTCTCTCTCTCTCTCGCTCTCTGATGGACAAGGTGGATACAGCGTATTGAACCCATCAAATTTCTTTTCCATCTGTAGAGACACAAGCATTAATCTCCTTTTCCATCTCTCTCTCTCTCTCTCTCTCTCTCTCTCTCTCTCTCTCTCTCTCTCTTTCTCTTTCTCTCTCTCTCTCTCTTTCTCTCTCTTTCTCTCTCTCTCTTTCTCTTTCTCTCTCTTCTCTCTCTCTCTCTCTCTCTCTCTCTCTCTCTCTCTCTCGCTCTCTGATGGACAAGGTGGATACAGCGTATTGAACCCATCAAATTCCTTTTCCATCTGTAGAGACACAAGCATTAATGCCCTGCTATTCATTTATAGAACAGTGGAAGAGGATTTTGTGAACAAAGAAGAACTGGAGAGTATTACTGACCACAAAATAGATAATTTTGATTGTGTTAAGTTAAAATGTTTTTGTACAAACAAAAGTAATGCAGAGAAAATTAAAAGGGAAGTAATAGACCGGGAAAACATTTTTACATTCAAATGTTCTGATAAAGGCCTCATTTCTAAAATAAATAGAGAATGACTCAAATTTATAAGAATTCAAGTCATTCTCCAATTGATAAATGGTCAAAGGATATGAAAAGATAATTTTCAGATGAAGAAATTGAAACCATTTCTAGTCATATGAAAAGATGCTCTAAATCATTATTGATCAGATCAGAGAAAATGCAAATTAAGACAATTCTCAGGTACCACTACACACCTCTCAGACTGGCTAAGTTGGCAGGAAAAGATAATGATGTATGTTGGAGGAGATGTGGAAAAACTGGGATACTAATACATTGTTGGTAGGGTTGTGAACTGATCCAACCATTCTGGAGAGCATTTCAGAACTATGCTATCATACTTCCAAGGTCCATCAAAATGTGCGTACCCTTTGATCCAGCAGTGTTTCTCCTGAGCTTACAGCCCAATGAGAATTTAAAGGAGGAAAAGGACCACATGTGCAAAAATGTTTGTGGCAGTCCTTTTTGTAATAGCAAGAAATTGGAAACTGAGTGGATGCCCTTCAATTGGAGAATGGCTGACTAAGTGATGGTATATGAATGTTATAGAATACTATTGTTCTATAAGAAACCATCCACAGGGTGATTTCTGAGAGGCCTAGAGAGACTTACATGAATTGATGCTAAGTGAAATGACATTTTCCTTTAAACTTATCCTAACTCTCAATATTATTGAGGCAGAGTTTAGCTACTGGCATAGAATAATGAAATTATAGGAATGAGTTGTTAAACCATCCCATACTTTGTTCTAATCCTGTACTTTTGAGAGATTTTCCACTAGAAAGAAGGTAAGCAGGTTATTGTTGTTATTATTGTTCTTGTTAGTTTTCCACCATTTATTTTTTTTTGGTCTCTAGATGTTCCTTTGCTTGTGCTCCATTCATTGCCATTTGCTCTGTTTGTTACTTAACCATCCTTCCAAAACATGATTGCCCCCTCCAAAATATTATACCTTTGCTGTTGTATTTGAACATGAATGGTATGACAGTTGACACAAATATAGCACTTGAAATTTTGCATAGTACTGTGTATACATGACTTTCTTTAAACCTCCAACAATCCTGGAGGATATTCTAAAACTAAAGATTATTCTCATTTTACAGATGAAGTTGAGGTTCAGAGAAGTATTATTCATAGCAGTAATAAATCTCTGAGTCAGATTCAGTTCTTCCTGATTTCAAATCCATATTCTATATCCCCTGTGTTACCCTTTTCTTTCTCAATTCCAAGGAATATATGATGACCCACATTACAACCATTCCTACCATTGTTTGAACTTGTAGATTTTCTAGTTAATAAAAATGATGTTAAAAATAACAGTCTAATTCCCCCCCCCCCCCCCATTTAGGCAAATCTTATCTGTTTTCATGAAATCAGTACCTTTACCAATCTAAGCACGAGGAAGCGCTCATGAGTAAGAAAAGAGCCATTCAAATTAAAGACCTGACTAATGGGACCAATAACAAATATTGAAGGAGGTAGAAGGAAAGAAGAGAATTTAGAACTCAAAATTTAAAAAGAAGACTTAATAAATAAATAAATATTAGATTAAAATATTAAAAAAAAGAAGAAAGAAATCCAAACTCAAGGTCAAGGCTAATATAACTTGAGGAATGGCCAGGGTGAACATTTATTCTAAATAAAAAATAGTATTTCTAAGGACAGAAAAATAAAAGGAAAAATAAAAAAAATCAGCATAGCTGATCAATGCATTGAAAACACTCTGAAAATATGTGCAATGTATAACAACACTTATGGATCTTCCCACATCCTCAAGGAGGTATGTGTGATGGGAAAGTCTTCTTATATGCTTTCTTTTATTTCTTTAATAATATTTGATTCTTCTAAATGCATGCAAAGATAGTCTCCAACATTCACCTTTGCAAAACTTTGTGTTCCAGTTTTTCTCCCCTACTTCCCTGCCCTAGACAACAAGCAATCCAATACTGGTTAAATGTGTAATTTTTCTAAACATATTTCCATATTCCTCAAGTTGCACAAGAAAAATCAGATCAAAAGGAAAAGAAGTTTAAAAAAAATTGAGAAAGAAAAAAAAAAAACCCAAGCAAACAAATGACAACAAAAAAGTGAAAATACTATGTGTTTATCCACATTCAGTCTCCATAGTTCTCTTTCTGGATATGGATGGCTCTTTCTATTCCAAGTCTGTAGAAATTGCCTTGAACCACCTCATTGTTGAAAAGAGCCCCAAGTTCAGCATAGCTGATCATCACTTAGTCTTGATGTTGCTGTGTACAATATTCTCTGTTATATTTCTTCTAGAGTCATGTTTGTTCTTTATATTTTCACCAGATTCACTTTTGATTTTTTAAACATTGTTGCTCTTTCCATTTACATTGTTACATATAGTACCCAATATACAGTGTGTATATTGTTTCTGGGCTCTAGAAGATACGTTTTAAGTAAATCTAGGCTCTTGTCTCCCAACCTCTTCCTATATTTTCTTTTTAAAAAGAGCTCAGAAATCTGAGTCCCTCCTCCCCTCTAATAGGCTGAACATGTGATCCTATTGAGCAGAGAGTGGTGCTAATCACTTAAGAAGGTATTACCTTCTTCCTGAGATCCCTGGAGTGACTGCCAGTGGCAGTGACATCTGGGTACTTCTCTGATTCTAGGCAGAGCTAGACCAAACTTGTGAATAAAACTAACCAAATAAGACTCTGAGAGCATGTTACATTCCATTTTCCTTTTCTCCAGTGCATCATTTTTCTATACTGCCTAAAAATGCGGAAATTGGAATTCTGTGAGCAGAGGCAGGGGAATTATTTGCTGCATCAAGAGAGAACAAGAAATTGTCCCTTGAAAATAGGGAAGGAGAGTTATTCAGCATCCCCTCTACCTGCTGATGTTTAGAAAGAGATAATCATCTTTGTAACCTCATGTGATATAATCAGTGAATAACGCCTGGTGGGAAAAATTGGGTTAAATTGTACTTTGGAGCATTAGTCAATAGAGTTAAATTTTTCTATGTAATGGAAATGTCAAATGAAACTTCATTTCCCATAATGCCCGGGGCTAAAAGAATATTAATCCTTGGTTTGCATTCTCTAGACTATATTTCCCAGTGGGCTGTTTATGTGCCTGTCTAATGACATTACTAAGTAAAAAGCTGAGAATTGCGCCCCCAGTTTGGAGGTTTTAAAGGAATCCATTGGATGTAGATAATATACCAAGGGAGAGACAAGCCAACAGAGACTATGTGAAGCAGTATAACCATTGTGCCTCTGAGAACAGGAGTTATAGCTGCACCATCATACTTCAGAACTGAGGTAAAAAGTTTCAGTAATTTTCAAATCTATCACAAGAAATGATTGAAAAGGAAGGAGTGAGAATAAACATTTATATAGAATCTACTATGTGTCAGGCACTTTATGATTATCTTATTTGATCTCTGGGAGATGAATGTTGTTATTATCCCCATTTTATAGAAGAGGAAACTGAGGCAGACAAGTTAAGTCTCATCACTAATAAGTGTTTGAGGTTGAATCTTCCTAACTCTAGGTAGCAATCACTCCTCTACTTAACTAGCTCAGGCTGATGAGGCTGTACTCGGAATATTTATCACTAAAGCTGTGAGATCAAATGAGAACACATATGTAAAGCATTATGCAAACCTTGAAATGCCACATCAATGTTAGTGATGATGGTGGGGGTGATGATGATGATGATGAAGTGACAGTTTTTCCATTATGGTAGAGAATCAGGAATTAAAGAATTAGATTGAAAATCTCCTTGATACATAGAATATTGCAGAAAATATTTTAATTTTTCATTTCCTTTCTTTGTCTTTTTCCCTCTGCCTTTTTTTCCCCATCTCAATCAGAACCTAATAAAATCTTGTTTGCCTTAGTTCTTCATCTGCAAAATGAGCTGAAGGAAATGGAAGACCACTCCATTTTCTTTTGCCAAGAAAACTCTAATGAGGTCAGAAAGAGTTGGATTGAAAATTGACTAACCAGCCATAACAAAATGTTTAATAAAATATCAGTGGATTCATTATTCTTTCTCTATTGGATTTGAGTATTGTCTTAGGATATAGCAAGGGAGAGAAACTTTGCATTGGATGGGGACTTGGCATGTGTTCACTAATCTGTTTTCCCCAAACACATTGATTTGAGGAGTAACATGGCATACAAACATGTTTAATAAAGGATTTTAAAAAATATCCATATAAAACATTATGTTTAATCTATACAAGCATTATGTTTAATAAGGAATTTTTAAAATACCTCTTTAAAATTAACATGACAACATTTTTTCTTTGCACAATTCATAACCCATTTGTAGGAACTTATAATAATGCCTTTTATAAACACAAATGTGTATAAGATGTCCCATAAATCTTAGTACAAATCTAAACTATTAAGTCTTAAAACCACACTAAGACTTTGGGGATATCCTTTATTTACTTGTATCCCCTGTAAAACAGTTATTACAATTACATTCATTTCTATATGTTGGAATACCACATTGTCATTATTGAAGAGATTTGGTTGTCACTAAGGTTGTGTGTAGTAAGTTTATAGCTGAGACCTTATGAAGAGAAAGAAAGAAAGAGAGAAGGGGGAAGAAGAGAGGAAGGAAGGAAGGAAGGAAAGAGGGAGGGGGAAAGGAGGGAAGGGAGGGAAGGAGAGAAGAAGGGAAGGAGGAAAAGGCAAGGGGGAAGAAGTAGGGGAAGAGAGGAGGGGAAGAAGGGAAGAGGAGAAGGGCAAGAGGAGAAGGAGGAAGGGGAAGAAGGAAAAGGAGTGAAAGGGGGAAGGGGGGAAGGAGAAGGGTGGAAGGGGAAAAGGAGAAAGGGGAAGGGGGAAAAAGAAAAGGGAAATGTATGAAGGAAGAGTTATAGAGTACATAAAAACTGAAGCAAAACATAGACTATATCTGAGAGAAGACCTCCCTCTCCTTGTTGCCACTAACATCAATTGGCTCAACAAATTAACATTCAGCACTGAATGAACCTGAGATGATTTTAAATGGTTGTTATAGTTAATGGATTAGTCTAATGCTGACTGATAGTCACCCAGTGACTGACAGGAGATACTGGAATAATGAAAAGAGTACTGGACTCATCCCTTCTTCCTGTTCTCCCTCTCTTCCCCACTTCCTGATTTAGTATAAGAATTAAAGTCATAAGCAGTACAGCCTGAGGATTTGCAAAGTGTCATCTATAGTTGAGGAAACCTGGAAACCATAGTGTACCTTATTGAAATCAGAATTATTTTTCTTTTCTTATTGTCCCATGAGTAACTTGGGGAAAGAAAAGGGTAGACTTCCAGGTTGTAATTAAGTACTTCCAAATGGAACATATCAATCCAACCACGACTGTAACACTTTCCTGCTAAGAAATTCCAGTTGTTTCCTATTGCCTACAGGATCAAAAGAAAGAACATTAAGTGCTTCACTAACCTTAAAGCATTATATAAATGCTAGATATCACTATTGTCATTGTCAAATGTCATTATGAAAATACAAACTCCTCTTTGGCATTGAAAGCTTTTTCTAATTTAAAATTTTAAAGCCTATTACCAATAATTGCAGTTCATCTTTCCACACTAATTTCACATTACTACTCTCTTTTACCAATTATACATTCCAATCAATCATCCCTACTGGTTTCTTCCCATCCATATACAATATACCACTTGAATAAGTGGTAACATTGTCCTTTCTCTCCTCCACTTCTTGGATTTCTTAGACTCTTTCAAGGCTCAATTCTGACAAAGGCTTTCTTTGATGTCCTCATTTCCCCAAGATTTTCTCTCTTCAAAATTGCTTTGTTTTTATATATCTTCTATTTATTCCAACATATGTGTATGGCAGAGGTGTCAAACTCATGGCTTGTATGCTTGAACCAAATTAAAATGTAATTAGAAAATATTTAACAAAATAAATAAAAGTACAACATAATATTTGTGATATATAATAAGTGTTTTTATATTTCTGTATACAAACAAATACACAAGGTAATGTTTATTATATATGTAATATAATGTAATTATAATTATATATACTTAAAATAATATTAATTTGAAGTTTGCCAAAGCAATATGTGACCCACAGGAATCTGTTTTAATTTGAGTTTGACCTACTGGTGTAAGGGATAGAAGACTGCCCAGTTCTAATCTTTGACCCTATACTCGTTGTATGACCTTAAAAAGTCATTTAAAATCCTAGTACTCTAGACACCTCTCTAAGATTATAAATTGCAGGGAAGGTGTCTATTTGCATGGATCAAGGAAGTTCTCCACACCAATGAAATCACAAGTATAACCCCCTAATTTGGTACAACAATACTCTGCCATGACAAAGAATTTGTCAAAATAGAGTTTATCTTTTACCTTTGTGTGCACATAGTAGGTATTTAAACATTTGTTGAATTAAGTAGTTACTGCATGCTTGCTGTGCCTCATAAAATTGTGCTTAACACTGGTGATAGGCCCAACCTCATGAAACTTATGCTCTAATAATAATGCATGTTTTAATACTTCAAGGATCTGTGAATCAGTAATTCTCCTCTTATGCAAACCTCAGTCTTTCTACAATGAGAGTTGCATAGGTTAGATTTAGGATTTATGTAAATTAAAACTTTCTAACAATAGGGTTTTCCCAAAACAAGAATGGGCTAACTGGGAGGTATTTAGATTATTTAGATGAAACCTTGGGTATGCTATAGTCTGAGAAGAATTCCCATTTGGTCTAGATGTGATGGCTCTGAACATCCTTCCAAAAGTGAGATACTGTGCCTTTCTTTTTTTGACAATCTTTAAGAATTGCTGTGGCAGTAAAAGTCATTGCCTTGAGGTCAGTCTAGAGATTCTTTCTGAGGTCCAAAACTGAATATATGCTCCTATGATTTATTTAATACTTTGATATATACAAAACAGTGCAAATATGAGGCTTGCTAAGGCAATATGTGTCCAACATAAATCTGCTCCTATGTGAGTTTGACTCACTGGAATAGGGGATAAAAAACTCCCCAGCTTATACCTTTGGCACTATTCTAGTTGTGTGACATGAAAAAAGTCATTTAACACAGCAATCCAGTGAGGTACAAGTATTATTATTTCCATTTTAAAGATGAAGAAACTAAGACGTACACAAAAAAGATGAAGTGAGTACTGAGGATACGCAGCTGGTCTGAGTAAACCCAAATCCTAGGTCTAAATCAATTGTGTGTGGCTGCAGTTAACACAATGTCAAATCATGGAGGGACATAGCAGTCTAAACTTTATTAATGACTATTTCTTGTTTTTGCTCTAATAACAAAAGAGTCACTTCAATAAAAATAAAGAAAAACAAACTATAAATACAGAGAGACAGACAGACAAATCATTCACTACTAAAACAACTGACCACCAGCACCATCAATTTGAGATGGCTAAGCTAAAATAATACACTCAGGGCTGGTGGCTGGTGTTGCCTTGTTCAAAGGGCCTTTGGTATTCAGTGGTCAGCTGTCCTGGGATTCTCAGGAGCTAGTGCCAGGATGCTAGAGAAGAACAAGGGGCAAACTACTTATCATGCTCCTTTTAAATCTATCTCTGTTCCACCACACCAGCCTCCAGTTAGAGAACAGACCTTCATGTGTCACAGATTTGTTTACATTTATTGTTATTATTATTTCTAATAACATATTCCTACTTTTCTGTTGATGTCCCCTTGCTCATTTTGAAACTAGACCTTTCAGATGTCTAGGAAGTTTAGCTTAGGTAACAGTTGCTCATTGAACAGTGAGTGAAGGAAGGAAAGGCAGAGGCTTGTAGACTTCCTTAACTCTGCATCTGGATGATGACATCACTGTGGAGGGACTGATGAACTAAGTAACTGGAAGCAGAATGATTTTGGTTTTCCTTCTCCACCCATATACAACTAAGTTATGCCTCCAGAAGATCACAAACTTGCTGGAGGAACAGGCTTCTGCTGGGATCTCCTGGAGGGCTGAGTAAGGCAGGGTAAGTAGGGAGAGAAATTGATCTTTCTGCAGCCATGATGACCCTGCTGTAGCCCTTGGGGGGTGAGGAGGAGGGAAAAGGGCATTTGTACAGAACTAGATCTCTGGGCAGCCCCTTCTGTCAAAGCAAGATAATGAAAAGCTTTTAGAGGATGATGTTACCTAAACTCACTATTTGTTTGGGTCTGGCTGCCATTGCTGAAGAATTTTCCCCATTCTAGGTCTAATAGCAAATTACTTCTCAACAGGGAAAGTGGGTAACCTGTAATGCAATTAGAATTCTTGCCTCTGAAAACTCTGTCACCATCGAGAGAAATGAGGATGGATGGATGGATGGATGGATGTTGGGGAAAAGTAAACAACTTGCTTAGGCTGCTCTTAATTCTTCCCAATTCAGTTTGCATAGAAATATTACATGTATACTTCTCCCCAGATTCCCTACTATCTGGTTCTTTCCTCCCCTTATTCTTCCATTGTCCCGAGTCCTTGTGTGAGGAAGAACCACAGATCTTAGAAACCAATTAGTCCAATCCCAGCCCCCCACTCCCCAACCCTCTACACAGATAGAAAATTTAAGTTAGGTAGCTTGTGCAAGACCGCACAAGCAGTGACACCAGAAATAAGATTTGAACCCAAATCTAGTGTTTGTGTTTTTTCCCCATGGGATCCTAACTTCTGTAGGAAAGCCATTATTTGCAGGGATATAACAGTATTCCCTTACAGCTAGTTTCATGGCAGCAACCTAAAGTCCTCCTCCTTCTTTTCAAAAACAATTGAACTTGGCCACTGAGTCATCTTGTGGTTAAAATTTAAGAAGTAAATAAAAGATTAAAAGCGAAAATCAGGAAGCCCTTTTCCTCTCCTGATTTACAGGGAACTCTAGTTTATGGCTCTCATTTGTTGAAGGAATATGGTGAAAATAATGACTGTTTGGATCCTCCCAGGTTAATCCACTTAAAATAAGCCTTTCACTAAAAGAAAAGTTTGAGATATGCCTTTAAATAGGTCTTAACTATTTCTTATAATAATGAATATGGATATGCATCTCATTTACCTCCAGTTGAATAAGTGGTCTTTTGTTCTTGAATATTGTCTGAATTTTGCAGAGTTTTGAAGCATTCTTCCTGGGGAAGAATGGGAGTTGGGAGGAAGGGAGAAGGTAACTGATTTCGTTTGGAGCAAAAGAAAATTTGCTGTTTTTAGCTATTTGCTACAGATTATAGCAAAATCTATAGCTTTGGTTGGTATGTGTAGATATACAGAAGAAAAAAAAGCAGAGTTTTTGAAAATAGATTTGAGGGAACTTTAGTTTAATTCCTTTGCTGCTGCTGGTGGTCATTAAGGTTTTCTCACAGTGCACAAAGTTCAGTTCAAATGAGTAGTTTTTCTTTCTAAAACTCTGGCTGGGAATATGTAAAAAAAAAATACATATATAAACCAAAAAAAAGTTGTTTTTTATGTAACTGGAGGAAATTTTTTTTAAATTAAAAAAAAAACAACAACAACTCTGAGTCTCATGAATCTTATTTGGACCTTGGACTTCCCCTGCCAATGAACTTGCCTATATTGGTAAAGAGATAGAAAAAACAAACCAAGTAAAAAGTCAAAGCTTTACTTGATTGGCTGTCTTATTTTTCACCTCCCCAGTTACTACTTCTGATAAATGCTGCAGGTTATTAGGGGCTATGGCTTAATTGTTGTTTGATATTACATTTCTGTGTTTTTCAAGAGAGTTTATTAAACCCTATGTTGTATGGTGTGTATTGGTTTCTAGTATTTAAATTAGAGGAATTTCATTTGTAAAGAACAGGTAAAGATTTGGAACAATTTTTAAATTATTTTGAGGCCTAGGGCACTGTGTTCTATAAGGATGATTAATAACAAGAATCTTGCATGAAATAGAGTTCTGGATGGAGGAAAGTGATGAATTACATTGATTAGAATGTCAGCTCCATGAGAGTAGGGATTGCTTCTTTCTATGTATTTGTAAATTCAATGTTAAGCATAGGGTTTGGCATATAAGAATGGGTTTGATAAATGCTTGTGATTAATTGTTTGATTGAATGTTTTTATCTCCATTTGTGCTTTTTAAAATTTCATTTTATACTGGGGTCAATTCCCCAAGTTTTCACCAGATGTAGTATAAAGCATATTTAAATCCATAGATCATTAGCAGAAGAGGCAGCAACCAGTTTGAAAGACAACATAATATTTTCAAACAATCCACAACATGTCATCCACGAGCCAGTAACGGACTTCTACAAAATTAGGTTGTTTTTTTTTTAATGGAGAGAGTACTATGTATTATGGATATGGTTAGTTTATTTATAAGCATGTGAATGAAATTAGGAATTATCCAATGCCAAAAATTTCGCCTTATCCAAGTGTTATAACTTCTTCCTCCATAGTTTTCATCAGACATTTAGTAAAGAGCAAAATTAACAGTTGTGCATCAGCTCCTCTCATCCTTTCTTTGTGGAAATGTATAATTAATAGCTGGGAAGGATCTACTCATAGGATCATAGTTCTAGAGCATCAGAAACTAGCTAGTCTCATTTTACAGAAGAGAGAATTGAGGCTCATCGAAACATAATCCAAAGTCACACATATAATAAATTGTTAAGAAAAGATTTGAGTTCAGGACCTCTCTCCAAATATAGCAGTCTCATCACTGTAACATAATAAAATGGAAAGTTTGGGGGAAGAGAGGATATAAATAAAGCCACATAGAATTCGTTATCCCCTAAATCACTGGGGATTGGCTATCTCTTAAATAGGTAAGGAGGTAGATAGATAGGTAGAGATTGAAGGAGACAGATAGACAGATAGAAACAGATAGATATAGACATAGGTAGAAATAGAGAGAAGTGGAAATAAATAGAAAGATAGAGATAGGTGGAGACAAGGGTAGAGGATAGGCAGGTGGACATAGAGAGAGATAAGTAGAGTGATTTATATAGACAGAGAAACAGCAGCCTGGATAGGTAGAGACAGATATAGATAGAAACAGACAAAACAGGTAAATATATAATAGATGAATAGATAGATAGAAACATAGAATGTCCAACAATAAAACTTTCAAATTTATGTAATGATAAGACTATTGAGAAATGAACTTCTTGTCATGTTTTTCATGCTGAGAGGTGTTGCTGTGTCTGTTGTATCATGAGTTTTATGCTGTAATGACTCCGTACAATAAAAGAAAAGTCCAGTGTAGAAGTCGATGGAAAATTATCTTTGACAAAAAGAACTCATTTCTACTACTACTCTCAAGATAATATTTCTCTTTTTTAATCAACCCTTTTATGTTTCAGGATTTCCCTAGACAACATATAGAGTAGATAGAAAGTCTATCTAGATCTTTTGCTTCTTTCTTTACCCTTTAGCCTTTGGGAGATTCCTCTGTTTCACAGTATATAAAAGAGCTGGGCCATTTGAAATGAATGACTAAATTAAATCTTTGAATCTGATTTATTATTAAATAAGTACAATACTGAATACCCATAATTCACTATAGTTTTTCCTCTTTGTGATTTGCAGTTGGCTGTCCTTTTAAAGTCTGAAAGACAAAGCAACACTACAATTAGGTCAGATAATCCATTAGGGTGTTTTATGATATAGATTTGGAAAAGTTGTGGCTTCTCATATTTACATAAGTGCGTAAGTGAGAGAAAACTGTTTCCTTCTTCCTTAGATGATTTCATATTTTGATAAACTTTCTGAGGAGCTGAGGCCTGGGAATTTGTTTGTTATCTGTGGTCATGTGCCCCATAATGCAGACAGGTAACCCTCTCTCCTGATGTATCTGCTTGGTTCGGATCCTCTACTCTGATGTATCTACTTGGTTCAGATCCTCAGCCTTGCTTTTGTTAAAAGGGAAAAGACAAGAAAGAAATTGAATATTGTAAGTAGGAGCAAAAGGAAAAATATTAGTAAAGACCTTTATATTTCTTGCTCTTTCTCCTTGTGAAATCAATCTAAGTTAACAGCTTACATTTTTGTAGCACTTTGTATTGGACTCAGAAAAATAATTCTTCCATACTTCAGGCCTGCCACTCTGTCCAGTGAACCAACCCGCTGCCAGCTCTTATTGCATAGTTGGATAAAAAGCTTAGTTGCGTTTTTGGAATTAAATAAAACAAGTATTCGGATGTAAGCTCACTCATAGATTCATATTCCATGATGATAACCAAACAAATACTTAGCATGTCAGTTAGAATCATATAACAAAGAGTTCTATCTTTCATTAAATGACAAAAGATAAATTCCCATCCTGAGAATAAGGGATTCAAAATATCCTTGAGAATAAGCAAAGAATAGATCAGGTACTTAACATTTGGCCAGAAAAATCACCAAGATATATAACAATTACCTATGAAATTTTCTGCTAAATTGAACATCCTATATACAACTCTAATAACAGCAAACACAGTAGCATGATAATATGCCTGTTTATTTTGTCCCCTTCTAACTTTGATCTCCTCTGCTAAGCCTCTATTTTGAAGCTTTTTATATTGAATAGTATGGAGACTATGTGATGACATTTATTGAAGCTATTTTCACTTTTCTGCTTGCTGTTTTTGTTGTTAGGTTGATGTGATGATTTCCTTTGTTCCTTTTCTCTTTTTTTCACAATTTCACCTTTACTTTTGTACCTCAGATTAAAAATTTGGGGAATTTGAAAGCAGTAGCTGAAATGATGTTTTTGGATTATTTCTCTATTTTATTTATAGGTAGAATTCTTGCCTGGCACATAGTAGGCAACTGAAAAAAGCTTGTTGACTTGACTTGACTTGATTTGTTTCAATATCAGGAATCCAAATGTGCTATAAAAGGATAAACAAATATAGGAAGTTTCATTTAGAACACAGTAGATAAGTGGAATTACATATTTGAAAATCTAACCCTGTCCCTTAAAATATGCTTAGAGATTGAGATGGGTTCACAAATATCTATAATATGACTTCAGAATTAATTCAGTCCATAGAAAATGTCAAACAGGATGAACCAAGAGATTCTCATAAGAATCACTTCACCAGGCATATGAGGGAAGGCATTTTAAAGAAGCCCTGTAAGTCAAATAGCATTTATATCACCTACCATGTTCAGAGAATAGGAAGCATCTGATCTGCATCTTGAATGTCTTCAGTAGGCAAAAATGAACCAGAAGTTAATTCCAGGATGAAGGACTCAATTACTTATGTACTTCACAACAACCATTTCTGAATCTTTCCCACAAGGCCAGTATTGGTCATCTGAGCATACTGTGATTTGCAAAGATCAGGAGGTCCTGGGCCATTTACAGTATGTGCCCAAGAAAAGACTTTCATCGTCTAAGACATTCTATGCTATAACAGCAGTAGATTATATGGACTGGCCAAAGAGAAACCTCCAGTCCTCCCTCAACTCCTCCAAAATGACTCTTGGTTGCAATATGTCCTATACATTTTCCACAGAGTGTTATAAAAGCCAATGTAAATGAATGAAGGTAAAAGATGATAGTATCATCTTGGGAAATTATGATAGTAGTCTAGTTCAGCTGGAGTGAAGAAAATAGAAAATGGAAAATTCAAAAATATAAATTCTATCATCATGCTTTCATCTGGGATGACTCAGAAACAATTGTATTATCTGAAGTACTGAATAATTTAAGGCAATTTAAACTTGGGATTCAAATAATTCTCTTGATCTCTCAAATGGAATGTCACTTAAAGAAATAGACTAAATATTGCAGCAAATAATACAGGGCATTTTAAGTGTCAGGTTAATTCAAGAAGCATTTATTAAGTTTCTACTATGAGTCAGGCACTGTGCTAAATGAAAGGCAACAACAATTCATGGCCTCTAGGAGCGTGAGTTAACAATGTAATGGAGGAGAAAACATGTGAACAAAATATATAGAGGATAAACTGAAGGTAATCTCAGAGGAAAGGTACTAGAATTAAAGGCATCTGGAAAGGCTCCTTACAGAAGATGGAATTTTACCTGAGACTTAGGGGAAGCCTGGAGACAGAGACAAGCAGGGAGTGGGAGCCAGCCAGTGAAAATGCACAGATATTTTATTGGGAATTTGTCACACATTATGAGAGTCTTGGTCAAGTGTGAGACAAGTGGGGCATGAGTGTAGACTGAAGAAATGTTTCTAGGAGAGTGATGGCTTTTTGATTTGTAATGGAAGTGGGTACTATACAGGGATGGAAGGGAGTAAGGAAGGAGGATTGGAAACTCTCTTCCTTTCTTCCTAAAAGACAAAAGACTTTTCTCACATGCTCTTCTCCAAATAGGTTCCAGGTGGATTTTCCAGTGTGGCAACAGCGTGAAGCCCCGAGCTGATATGGCTTTCCACTTTAACCCTGGATTCAAAAAATCAGGCCACATTGTATGCAATGCCTTGATAATGGAGAAATGGGGATGGGAAGAGGTTGTCAATGACATGCCATTTGAAAAAGGAAAAGATTTTCAGATCATGTTTATGGTACTGAAGGACAAGTTTCAGGTCAGTTTATGGGAAAGAGAAATTATTTATTTACTCCCTAGTAGAAGATCTTCATAGCCTCCTGGCTGTAAAGTCAAAAGCAGCCTTAAAAGGAGTCTGGTCCAATGTCCTCATTGTCCAGATAAGAGAAAAAAGACTATGAGAGGTACAGTGACTTGCTCTCAGTAGCACCTGTCATGTCAGAGCCCTGATTTGAACTCAGATTTTTTGACACCAAATCCAATGCTTTTTTTTACTTAATAGATATTCAGTAGAATGTTGTGTTAGTAAAATTGACAGACTTCATCCTAGTAAATGTGAATTAGGTTCTTGTTGCAGAGCTAGAGGTGGTAGTCTTACTCCTTGCCAGCTAACAATTACCTATTATTTCATTAATTCAGAGAACCACTACATAGCTCAGTACACTACACTATTACTTTTAGGTTCATTTTTTCCTTTCCTGGAACCTAAATCTGTATCTTTTCAAGTTCTCCCTTAGCTTGCAGTTCTGCCATCTAAGGCCAAACAGAGCAGCTGGATCTTGGTTTTACAGGAAGGCTTTTCAGGTAGAGACACAGCTGCTATCTCTTCTGTTTGGTCCAGCATAAATATCCCCACTTCCTTCAAGTGAACCACATGTGGAATGTGTTCCAGGCTCGCTCGCTGCCCCGGTCTACTTCCTCTGGATTCATTCCAGTTTGTCCATGTGATGCCTAAAACTGAATACACGATCTGTGGTCTGGCCAAGACAGAGAACTGCTCTCATTTGTTTTATTTTACTTATTTATTTTTTGGCAAGGCAGGTAGGGTTAAGTGACTTGTCCAAAGTCACACAGCAGTGAATATTAAGTGTCTGATAATGGATTTGAATCCAGGTCGACCTGACTTCAGAGCTGGTTCTCTACCCACTGTGCCATCTGGCTGCCCATTATTTGGGACTTTATGTCCCTGCTAATGTAGCCCAAAATTGTATTCCTGGTGATTTTTTGGATGGTTTTCTTTTTTGGCTCTTGTATCTTACTGCGGACCCAGTGAACTTGAAGTCCATTATCTCTGGGTGTGAAGGGCAAAATGTTTGAAAAGTCATTGATTAGACAACTCCTCCAAGCAACATTCTCTTGGCAGCAGATAAATTTTATGCTTATGCTATATTATAAAGAATATTATTGCACCAAAAAGCAACTTTTTAACACCAACATTCTTCTGGTGATGTTAAATGGCTGCAAATCACAGGATACCAGAGTCTTTGAAAAAATTAAAATGACAGATCACCCAAAAGTAAATGGAGAGACACATAAGCAGATTATAGCATATTATATTACCAATGGAGGAGGTATACAAGAAGTAGCATAAAATTTATCATCAAAAAAGTGTATGACTAAAAAAGGAGGTATGCTAGCCATGAAGTGAAGGTGAGAAAGAGTGAGGAACCAGTCCTGGTTGCTGCATTGGTACTAATCACACATGAGATAGACCTTCTCCAGTTATTCCATAGGAGAGCATGCACAAGAATCGCACAGGATGAATTGTTCCCAGTAATGACATCACTTGTTTCTTGGAGTAACATGATACAGCACTTTCTACTACATAGTAAACGCTTAATAAATATGAACTAACTGACTGCTATGTAGACACAGTTTAGAGGAAGTATGATTTTTAGTCATATTATACTCCAACATATTGTGAGCTCAAAAAAGAAAGAATTGGAAGACAGTGTGGTGCAGTAGAAAGACTATTCAACTTGGAGCATGGGACATGCTGTGACTGGAATGGAGTTTATATCCTAACTTTGCCATTTACTACCTTAGGCATGTCACCTAATGTCTCAGTAAAATGATGGAATGGACTAAATGAACTATAAAATCCATTCTAACTCTAAATATAATATGGTAATGAAATACATTCAAATATTAGAGATTAAAACTATAATGCTGTTATCTAGAACTTAAAGATTTTAACTTAATTAAATAAAAATTAAATGATAAAGCCTTTAGATAGATGTATTTTACTTGTCTGCTATCTTCATAGATGGCTGTGAATCTATTGCTCTACAAACATAGAATTAAGCCAGACAAAATAGATACCCTGGGAATTTATGGCAAAATAGAGATTGAGTCAATTGAGTTTCACAATAACATGGTAAATAGCTTCATGATTTTTTTAAAAATTGCTTTTCTAACGCTTTCTTTAGAAATGAGAACCTTACAATGCAAGAGTTCTTAACAAAGTGTTTATTTGATTAAGTTTTTGGGTTTTTTTATTGTTTAGGTAGATAGCTAGTTAAATAGATAAGTAGAAAACTAGGATAATTAAATTTCAGATTCACTTGGTAATCCACTGTATTTTATTTCATGCATTTAAAAACATTATTCTGAGAAGAGATCCATAGTGATCATCTGACTGTCAAGGGGAACCATGACACAATAAGATGAAAAATCCTTCATCTAGTAAGATAGTGCTGGTCAGGAAATATGTCCATGAGTATATTGGTAATCTCCTGGGAAGTTAATTACATTCATCAGATTCCAAGAAGATTATTTAATAAACCTGACTTTATTTGAATTGTTATAATATACTATATTGGATCTGAAATTTTTATATCTTTTGAAGTGAGCTCATTAATATATACTTAGCTATCCCTAATCCCCTTAGCTAAATGGTCTGCCCTTCCTCTGATTTTTCATATATTATTCTTTCTGAATTCTTTTGCCTTTATCATAATCTTTTTATTATACTCACTTGTGTATATGTTAAAAACCTGTTTTCCCTCCAAACCCAACTAGATTGGAAATTCTTTTGCGGAAGGTACTATATAAATTTTCATCTTTGTATATATAAGATGTAGTTAATGAATGTTTATTGAACTCAGACAACTTAGATCCTAATGCATTTGGCCTTCTGCTTTAACTTCATCGTGTGGTACTTGCCATTGATGGAGAAATAAATAGTTTCTGGAAAAAATACTTTATATCAAATGTAAGGAATGAATTCCAGAGACAATGTCATCAGTAGGCCCAAACTCAAAACCTTTTTTCCTCCACTTTGCTTTCTCTTTCATTGATAAAGGAAGCAAAGACATTTAAAATGATTCATTAGAAGTTAAAAGATAAATGGAAATCTTTTGTCCTCTTTTAAGAAAGTGAGGGATATCAATTAATGAATTCCATTTATATTCTAAGCATATGAAATTCCTTAAGCAGAGCAAACTAAGAAAGAATGTTTTGAAATATCACATAATTGAATTCTTAATTTGTTTTTCAGTCTTTAGAAGGAAACCAAGCAACTTGTTTGGGAACAATGAATATGAATTCAGGAAATATAAGTAGGAAAAACTCATTGTGGTGATCAAGATTCTTTAGGTCACTTTGTAAATAAGAAGCAAGATGTTTATTTTTCTAATTGTATCTCAAATATATAACCACTAGAGATGAATATGTGAAAATGAAGAGAAACACTTTGCATTTCTTTCTTTCTTTCTTTCTTTTTTTTTTGGAATTATCAAGGTGATTGGGGTTAAGTGACTTGCCAAAGATCACACAGCTAATAAGTGTTAAGTGCCTGTGTTCTATCCACCATGGCACTAAATATTTCTAGAGTTCCAGATTCAGAAAGGCTTAGATTAATAAGGAAAGAATCATCTTTCATATGAAAAAAATCACTCATTCACAGCTATTAGGAAACATATTATATCACCATCTTAAAGTAAGAACACTAGCCAGATGAAGTTAGTTATTTGATTAACTGTTACAAGAATAATAATAGGTGACTTATCTCAGTCTTTCAGGTTGGATTAGGGTTAGCCCTTCCATAAATGTTATGTCATTCACAACCCATAACATCCCAGAAGAGATTTAATAGACTTAAACATCTGGAGACAGTTTGGAGTGATTTATGTGCCCAAGATGAAGGTCTTGTTGCTTTCAGTACATTTATACCTCATGAACATAGATATGATTCTGAGCACTCTCTTGGTCAGTTAGAAATAGTAATAAAAAAACATTAAATAGTGATTATGCTGTTCCAGGTACAGAAATGTATAAACTTCACCTCTAATTCTGAGAAAATATTATATCATGATGATAGATAAAAGAACAAAAAAAGCCACCCTCTGACATGCTGAATTATCATTTTAAATGATTAGCTTTTTATATTCTGGATGAATTTCTAATATATATCACATGCCAGTTATAGAATTCTGACACAAACCACATGACTTCAGCAATAAAGATTTATCAGCTCTCTCCAGTTATGTTATTAGATCGGAGTTTACCCAGATTATATTTTATAATCCTTGTTTTCCTTATTCACATTATTTCTTTTCTGTCAGGTGCATACATCTGCGGTGTCACAATTTGTAAGTATTTTTTTACTTCTAGGTGAAAGGCAAAATCATAAAATAGATTAGAAATCAGTAATGAAATAGACAAATTAATTTAACTATTTTACTCCACAATCTTTTTCCATGAAGCCCAAAGATGTAATGGATGATGACAGTAGCAACAGAAGAAAAAAGAGCCATATTCCTGAATGTTTTGCCAGTTTACAAACTTGTTTATCTATCATACATTTTTTTACCTTCCTGCCACTGAAATGCTGTTTACCAATCCTGATTCAATGGATAAAGGCCAAAAATAATTCTATATTATTTATAATGAATCATATAAGATTCTTACTGTAGCAAAAGCCAAATAAGACCATTTCATGTTCATCTGTAGCATACAAACTTCAAAGCTATCATTACATCAAGTTCTAAAAAACACACAGGGTAGTAATTAGCACTGAACAAAATCATGTATATTTCCCAATGTTCTCCCCATTGCAGTGTTTAGCAGAATAATATTGTTCAGCTGTCTGTCCAACTCTTCATGGCTTTTTCTTGGCAAAGATACTGGAGTGGTTTGCCATTTTCTTCTCTTTCTCATTTTTCATAGAGGAGGGACTGAGACAATCAACTCTGTGACCTGCCCAGGATCATATGGCTTACAGAATGCTGAATCAAGACAATTAGTATAAGCAATACAATTTGTGTCAATTCTGTGTCATGGAGCTGATAATTTGGTAGCACTCTGGTGCCCCCGAAAAGCAGCATCATCACTTGTTCAATTTGTCCATGTAACCTGACTTCTCCAGCCCATGCAGATCTGCAGAAGATGGTTCTTTTTTTTCAGGCACGTCCTTATATTGCACAATTGAACTCTTCAGTGAAGGCTGGGCAAACCATTTTCATCAAAGGAGAAGTGAAGAAAAAACAGAAGGGGTGGATAACAATAAGCCCTTAATTCCTAAAATATTATACCTTTTTGCCTTTGTATAGCCCAGGTAACAGTTTAAAGGATACTAGATCATTGGATTAGTGAAATCCAATCAATATATATCTTTCCTTCAACAACACTCATCCATGTTAACTCATATGGTCATACTTTCTCAACACTGTATAAATAACAACAAATGTTTATTAAATCTTATTCAGGTCTAGAACTCAGAAGAGATGTCAGGCTTGGAGAGAGTTGGGAATCATCTTCATGGAGGAATTAGGTGTAAATGAAATTGCATAAGAAGAAAGAAAAAAGGAGTAATAACAGAAATTGTTGAAAAACCGACATTAGGGAAGCTGTATTTAGCAAGGATACATAATATCTTCATTCCTGAAGAGATTGAAGCAAAAAGAAATTAAATAATTTATCCAAGTTAACAAAGCTGGCCAACGGGAAAGCCAAGAAATAGAAATTGAATCCTAGTCTCAAGAACATGAAATGGACATTGGATAAGGAATCATAGGATTAAATTCTAATCTGATTCAGCTACTAATGAGGCTTTGTGATTTTGGACTAGTCACCTTTCAAGGAGAAAGGGTGGTGCAGTGAATAGAACATTGGCCCAGGAGGAACTGAGCTAAAATCCAGACACACATATTTATAGCTTTGTCACTCTAGCCAAGTCATTTAACCCCAATTGCCTCCCCTCAACCTTGCCCCCCCAAAAAAAATTAATAAGAGACCATAGTCCAAATTTGAAAAGTAGAGGTCTTGAACTAGGGTGGTTGAAGAGGGAATGAAGAGGAGAGTCTGGATTTGAGAGAAACTGCCACACTAAAACTTACATAGGATTTAGCGATTGACTGGCTATAGAGAGGTGGGGAGAAAAAGAAGAATCAAAAGTGATTCTAAGTCATGAGCCCAAAGAATAGGAGGATGCAGATGCCATCAAGAGAAATTGAGAAGTTAGAAAGAGAAGCAGGTTTTAGAAGAAGGAACTTGGTTTGGAATTCAATTTATTCAAGGCTTCTGTGCAACATAGTGTTAAGATCTAATTCTGTCCTATACCAAAACTCCTCGCCTCAATACTATCTTGTTAAAACATCTGGTATGGAATGTGGAAATGTTTTACATGGTTTCATGTGTAGAATGGGGCACTGTATTTCTTGCCTTTGCAGTGAGTGGGGGAGGAGATGGGGAGGGAAGGAGAGAATTTGGAATTAACAATAATTTTTTAAAGAAAAAATTAAATTTAAAAGAATCTGTTATGTATATCTATCTTTCACCATTTGTGATTTGGGCTTCTCTCTCTGTGTTTCTCTTTCTCTGTCTCTCTCTCTGTCTCTCTGTCTCTCTCTTTCTTTCTCTCTCAGAAGCTTTTCTATTGACTTCATAGCAGACAATACAAATGACATAGCTTTGCATTTGAACCCCCGGCTAAATGCTAAAGTATTTGTAAGAAATTCTTTTCTCTGTGAAAGCTGGGGAGAAGAAGAAAGAAGTATTACACACTTTCCATTCAGCCCAGGGATGTATTTTGAGGTAAGAGACTCAGTCATGTGAATGGAATGGGAGATAACAAAACTCTTTATAACAAGCTTCATTTAAACTGAAAGCTTGAGGACTCTAGTAGGGGTAAGGGGACATCTGTTTTCTATGTTCTTACTATATACAAAATTAACCAGTTGGCTGACCCATTAGAATTCATTCAACTACATCAAAATTTATGTCCTTAAAAGTGATTGTCACAAATTACCTAGGCAGCACTATACTAGTGAATGGGGATTTTAAATGCTTAAGTGATATCAAAAATTGGAAAACAGGAAGATACAAAAGTTGTTAAAAGTATGTATTATTAGCCAACATATGAGATTATCTTAAAGGATTTGTGTAGTTTGAATTAGTAGCCCCTTCTCTTAAGATGTTTACAATTAAAAATAAATTGAATAGGATTTTACAATCAAAAATAAATTGAATAGGATATATCTATGAACTACATGCAGCCATGAATTTATGTAAATTGGCACTAATGTAGGCTATGAAGTTTAATTCAACTGTGTGGAACAGAATAAGGAAATCAAAGAAGTTGGGTTTATCATGGATATTATCCTGGAAGACATAGATTTTAATCTAGGTTCAAATGAGAAATGTGCAATGCTGAAGACCAAAGGATAGGTTGTTTCAGATGTAAGAGGACAACTAAAGCAAATGACAAGAGATGGGAAGAAAAACCTTTTTGAGATAACATTTTTGTCTGTCTAGAGAGAAGAGAGTAAGAATGGGTGAATTAAGATCATAGGAATAGGTAGAGTGAAGTCATGTTGGCCGAGTACCCTAGAAGGGAGCTGATACTTGATGCAATTGTTGGATTAGGTTGATTCAGCTTGTTAGGCAAAAGGCTAGATGGAGTCAGGGAATGGTACAAGAAGGTCATGGCACACAGCATGAGTTTCCCTTTTTATTTTTCCTATTTGTCCACCTGTTTGTCCTGCTTTTTCCTTTTTCCTTGGTCATTTTTTAACTGATGGGACAAATAGGGTTAAAAAGGGTTGCTAAATTCTATTCTAAAAGAATCCCAAACCAGTCTAAACTGAAGTATATTTCTAAGATCTGACTTAAAAGTTGTTAATAATCTGATGTTTTAATTTTGACCTTTTATAATGCATATAGAATACATTCTATAGCTAACTATACCAAAAAAAAAGAAAAAAGAAAAAAGAAAAAAGCATGACTTGTATTTAATTCTTTTGTTATAATCTCCATTCAAATTGTACAATAGTCTTAAACAACTCATCCATTATCTAAGCAAGTATGAATAATAAATCTTCTGAAGTGGTCAATTTATTTGAATTCTCATTGCATATATTCCTTAGGCTAAAACTGCTGGCTGCATTTACATAATTATAATTCAAATACATGTAACCATGTTAGGGGATTCAGTATTCAGACTAATCAGGACCTAGCTGTAATATTTTAGCTATTAAGTACAGTAAATGAGCCAAAGTTAAAAAAAAAAAACAAAACTAATTGGTCTTGAATATTGAGTGTAGTTATGTCTACATATTATAGACAAAAAGAAATAGACTCAGTATAATTATTTTGCGTATGAGCAAATGACAATTTCAGAAGAATCTATACTTTTAAAATGTGAATGACTTTTCATTTACTTTCATTAAATGTCCCTGTGTGAGAAATGCAAATTAAGACAACTTTGAGGTACGGCTACAAACCTCTCAGATTGGCTAAGATGACAGGAAATGATAATGATGAATGTTGGAGGGACTGTAGGAAAACTAGGACACTAATATATTGTTGGTGGAACTGTGAATGGATCCAACCATTCTGGAGAACAATTTGGAACTATGTCCAAAGGACTATCAAATGGTGCATATCCTTTGATTCTGCAGTGTTTCTACTGGGCTTGTATCACAAAGAGATCATAAAGAAGGGAAAGGGACCCACATGTGCAAAAATGTTTGTGGCAGCCCTTTTTGTAGGGGCAAGAAACTGGAAACTGAGTGGATGCCCATCAACTGGAGAATGGCTGAATAAATTGTGGTATATGAATGTTATGGAATATTATTATTATGTAATTAAATGACCAGCAGAATGATTTCAGAGAGGCCTGGAGAGACTTATATGAACTGATGCTAAATGAAATGAGCAGAATCAAGAGATCATTGTATATGGCAACACCAAAATTACATGATGATCAATTCTGATGTACATGGCTCTCATCAACAATGAGATGATTCAGGCCAGTTAGAGAGCCTTCTACTTCTAGAGAGAGAACCTTGGAAACTGAATGTGGAGCACAACATAGTATTTTCACTCTTTTTGTTGTTATTTGCTTGCATTTTGTTTTCTAACTTTTTTCCTTTTTGATCTCATTTTTTTGTGTAGCATGATATTTGTGGAAATATGTATAGAAGAATTGCATGTTTAACATATACTAGATCATTTGTCATCTGGGGAGAGGATTGGGGGAAAGTGAGGGAAACAAAATAGAACACAAGGTTTTGTAAGGGTGAATGTTGGAAATTGTCCATGTATATATTTTGAAAATAAAAAGCTTTAATTAAAATAAAAGTCCTCATGGATCTGTGCTAAAAATAACTTGAGTACACACCCAAGAATTTATGATGATTCCATGTCTATTTGAAGTTTATTTTTAATAGTTTTTGGCAAGATGAAATGAGAGTACCATGTGTAATCAAGATCAGATTTCTTACATCT
Source organism: Antechinus flavipes (assembly GCF_016432865.1). Lineage (NCBI taxonomy): Eukaryota > Metazoa > Chordata > Mammalia > Dasyuromorphia > Dasyuridae > Antechinus > Antechinus flavipes. The sequence goes on along the minus strand of NC_067401.1, from coordinate 94,603,071 downwards.
TGAACATAATATGCCATCTTGAATGCTGATAGAGCAGATGCTATCACAAAATGCAATACTGAATTGTGAGAAAAGACTGTGTGGTAGAAGTGATGGGCTTGTTGAAATGAACTTTTTACCACTCAAAATCTTATCCCATCATCTCACTAGTAACAGATCCAAAAACAGCTCTACTCAATGTGATTAACTTGAAACCTATGCTATGCCAAAACAGATGTTGAGATAAGACCTAATAGGAATTTGATGTGAAAATTTATTATTATTGAAATATGGGGGTGACTGCAAGTGGGGAAGAAGGGTCCCAGATCCAAGCAAGTATTAATGGAGGGAGAATCCAGCTTATAAGGAGCAAGAACCATGAAGGGGGAGGGTACCTATCACCATAAGCAATAATTATACAGAAGCAAAAAGCTAGATATTAGTACCTTATCTGGGGATTACCAAAATATGCTTCAGCCTCATCCTGCCCAAGATGTTCCAGGGAGTTAACAAAGGAGAGGATTGATTGAAGAAACAACTTCTAGGTCTAAGAGAAAGAGGAATCTGCTGCAATAGGGCCAACAGTTGTACCTGCAGGGAAATTGGGCACAGGATGCCAAGTTTTTGCTTATCCATTGTGCACAAGGGGTGCATGAGAAATGGAGACCTGTCAGCGATTTTTTGTACAGATGTCTCATGTTGTCCTTGAGGACTGATAAGTTAAATCATGGGGGCTATGGTGAAATAGCAGTTTTCTTTTCTGACCTCAGGGGTTTTACTATACTTTAAGTTATCTAAGCTTTCAGGGTTAGGTAAGGGTTAGTTTAGATGTCGGGGTGGTACTTCACTTGTATTACTAAATCGAGATGTTTTACATTTCTTTATTATTATTATTAGATCTTTTTATTTTTCAAAACATATGCATGGACAATTCTTTAACATTAGCCCTTGCAAAATCTCGTATACCAATTTTACCTCCTTTCCCCCATGCCCTCCCCTAGATGTTATATGTTATATATGTTATGTTAATATATGTTAAAATGGTAGAAACATATATTAAATCCAATATGTACATACATATTTATACAATTATTGTGCTGCACACAAAAAAAGAAGAAGCAGAATAAAATGTAAGCAAACAACAACGAAAAGAGTGAAAATGCAATGTTGTGAACTGAATGAGGTTCTCACAGTCCTCTCTCTGGGTGTAGATGGCTCTCTTCATCAGTGAACAACTGGAATTGGTTTGAATTATCTCATTGTTGAAGAGAGCCACGTCCATCAGAACTATTATAATCTTGTTGCCATGTACAATGATCTCCTGGTTCTGTTCATTTCACTTAGCATCAGTTCACATAAGTCTCTCCAGGCCTCTCTGAAATCATCCTGCTGGTCATTTCTTACAGAACAATAATATTCCATAACATTCATATACCACAACTTATTCAGTCATTTTCCAATTGATGGGCATCCATTCAGTTTCCACTTTCTTGCCACTACAAGAAGGGCTGCCACAAACATTTTTGCACATGTGGGTCCTTTTCCTTCCTTTAAGATCTCTTTGGGATATAAGCCCAATAGAAACACTGCTGGGTCAAAGGGTATGCATAGTTCCAAATTACTCTCCAGAATGGTTGGATCCATTCACAATTTCATCAACAGTGCATCAGTGTCCCAGTTTTCCCACATCCCCTCCAACATTTGTCATTATCTTTTCCTGTCATCTTAGCCAACCTGAGGTGTATAATGTACCTCAGAGTTGTCTTAATTTGCATTTCTCTGATCAATAGTGATTTGAAGTACCTTTTCATATGATTAGAAATAGTTTCAATTTCTTCATTTGAAAATTGTCCCTTTATATCCTTTGACCATTTATCAATTGGAGAATGGCTTGAATTCTTATAAATTTGAGTCAATTCTCTATATATTTTAGAAATGAGGCCTTTATCAGTTTTCCTAGTTTATTGCTTCCCTTCTAATCTTGTCTGCATTAGTTTTCTTTGTACCAAAGAGATGTTTTACATTTCTAGCATTAGTATTTCTCTAAAAGCTTGCTAAGTGGTGGAAATTCAATATAACCAACTCACTATGTTAAATCATGTAGCAAATTACAAGGATTTCAAGCAAATTTCTTCAATATTGGTTTTTATTTGATGAAATGGTCTGATATAGAGACACCAGCAAAATAGTATTTAAAAGGGTTACTCTGCTCTCATTGTTGACCTTTCTAGACAAAGTAGCAAAAGCTGAACTTTTAGCTCAAACATTTTCTTCACTAAGTAAGGGCTGAGATTCTATAGATATAAATGAATGATAGTAATAATAAAAAAAACTAGTTATATTGAATGTTAATAATAAAAGTCACATATATGGAGGAACTAGATAATTCTTAGTTCAGAGAATATGAAGGCTGAACCTTTTTTCATAGTATGCATTATAAAATCAATAATTCCTATAAGTAACTTATATGTATACATAAATATATATACATATGTGTATATACACATGTATATACACACATACACACACACAAATATACACATATATCAATTAATGTTCTTGAAAAATCTATAAACAGTAAGTTGTAGCTAGGGATTGAAAATGAACTTTTCATTTCCTTTGTTAAAAGATCATAGCTAACTGTAATTAATGTATAACGCTTAGATTTTAAAATAAAGTGCTTTTTTGGGGGACTCAATTGTTTTTAATACTTTTTAAAAAATTACATAAGGCTACTTTGAATATTTTAAATTACCTCCTTCTATATGTAAAAAACCTGTGATTTCATCAGAATAGATTAATACTGTGTACCTCTGAACTCTCTTCCCTGAAGCAAACAGCAGCATTAATGTGATTTAGTTACTAAATCTTTGTCTGAAGATGAGTCTCAGAAGGTAAATAATGGTGTTTAAAAGGTGGGCCTGGAGTTAGAATAACCTGAGTTCAAATCTGGCTTCAAATACTTAGCAGTTGTGTAATCCTGGGCAAGCTGCTTAGCTTATGACTGGATTTCCTCACCTGTAAAAAGGTGATGATAATAAATAGCACCTGCCTCCAAGGGTTGTTGTGGATCACATGACATGATATATATATATATATATTTAAATAACTTTTTATTGACATAACCCATGCCAGGGTAATTTTTTACAGCATTATCCCTTGCATTCACTTCTGTTCGATTTTTCCCTTCCCTTTCTCCACCCCCTCCCCCAGATGGCAAGCAGTCCTTTATATGTTAAATTGGTTACAGTATAACCTAGATACAATACATATTTGCAGAACCGAACAGTTCTCTTGTTGCACAGGGAGAATTGGATTCAGAAGGTTTAAATAATCCGGGAAGAAAAACAAAAATGCAAGCAGTTTATATTCATCTCCCAGTGTTCTTTCTTTGGGTGTAGCTGCTTCTGTCCATCCTTGATCAATTAAAGCTCTCTTTATCGAAGAGATCCACTTCCATCAGAATATATCCTCAAACAGTATCACTGTTGAGGTATATAATGATCTCCTGGTTCTGCTCATTTCACTTAGCATCAGTTCATGTAAGTCTCACCAGTCCTCTCTGTATTCATCCTGCTGGTTATTCCTTACAGAACAATAATATTCCATAACGTTCATATACCACAATTTACTCAACCATTCTCCAATTGATGGGCATCCATTCATTTTCCAGCTTCTAGCCACTACAAACAGGGCTGCCACAAACATTTTGGCACATACAGGTCCCTTTCCCTTCTTTAGTATCTCTTTGGGGGTATAAACCCAGTAGAAACACTGCTGGATCAAAGGGTATGCACAGTTTGATAACCTTTTTGAGCATAGTTCCATATTGTTCTCCTTAATAGCTGGATTGTTCACAACTCCACCAACAATGTATCAGTGTCCCTGTTTTCCCACATCCCCTCCAACATTCCTCATTATCTTTCCCTGAAATGACATGATATTTTGAAATTTTTGGCACAGTGTTTGGCACACAGTGGGTGCTTAATAAATGCCTGTTTTTTTTTTCTTTCAATTCCAGTATTCTGGGTCATGACTGAACTATATGTGTTTGATAAAATGATAACTCTGCTAAGAAAGGAATGAATTCAGGGAGGAGCAGAAAGTAGTTTACCTTAGCTTTTCAGCCAATTTTAGGGCAGCAATCAAAGCAGTGAATTGAACCTAAAATGAAGAAAAAAAACTTTTTTTTTGTATGAAAGTCAGGACCATATTCAAAGTCATTTTAAACTGACTTTAAATTCACCTTGCATATCACTGACATAGCCTTTGAGAAACCTGGGCCATTTTTATGCTAAGAAGAAGACTTCCAGAATGAAGGACAAATAAGAAACAAGAGTCAGATTTTAGTGGGAGAAAATTCCCAGTATAAATTTAAACATTGGCCTGTTTTACAAATCAGCTTCTTTTAAATTTGATTAGCATTAAGTTAGTCTAAGCAGAACATGTCCACTTCTGACTTAGCTAGAGCCTGCAGCTTCTTTTAATATGGCCTGAGAGTCAATACATTTCTCAAAATATAAGCTATGAGCTTTTTTACTTTTCTTCTTATACATTATTTTAAAATGTAAAAAGCTATTCTTAAGTCTTGTACCAAACAAAAAACAGATGCTGGACTGGATTTGGCACTCAGCTCATAGTTTTCTAACTGCTGGACTAGACTGATAAAAGCCTACAGGCTACAATAGGATTTAGAACTTCTTGTCTTCACATCTGACTCATACTATGACACTGCCTACTATAATTAGCTGCCTCTTGAAAAAAAATAATTCATCAAAATTTTCATGTTTAAACATAGCATTTAGAGGCAACAAGACCTGTGTGGACCATTGTCATATATTTATGTTTCATGCTAAATCGATGGCAGGAAACAGCTAAGATCGTCAAGGTTCAAACACCTCAATTCAGAATTTTATCCCTAGAAAGGTCTGTTCTATATGGATAAAGTATTCTTGGTTTATAATTAATACCATCACAAGCCACTTGCTAAAGGCATCAATTTCCTAGAATAGCTTGTAATTTTATGCTTCCATATCATAGCAAACATTTTAAACCAGTGTATTCACCAGATTTGATGTGTATAGCTTACCTGTGGCCAAAGGAGAGAAAAGATAAACTTCCACTTAATAAAAATAGCCTTGAATAGTCTGAAGTCATGCCAACTTAAAGATTGAGACTACCAAGGTGTTTGATTTCAAGCCAAAATTCCAGGTGAGTTGATAAAGGAAAAATCAAACATGGGAGGGGGAAAAAGACAACCAATTATACCTTAGGCACTTAATCTTTAAGATTGTTCCAAAATATAATCTTTATAATAAATAGTTGGTCAATGAATAAGAATTATACTCTTGGTGGAGGGGGGGGGATAGAAAATGAATCATTATCAATCCAAGGGTATATGGATAAGCAAACCTGAATATTAGGCAAAGCACACAGTTTGTAATTCAGCTGTAATTCAGCTAATGACTGAGGTACTCCACTGTCTCTCAGTAGCAGCATATCTGAAATACAATTTGGGTCTTTTTTGAGATGGAAAAAAGTTCTTTGCAGTCTTAAATTATAGAGTCACAACAAATGGCACAATCACATTTAAGGATTCGTAATACACAGAAATGGTTATGTGTAAAATGTGTCAGTATTTCCACTATTGTTTCTTTTCACCATCAATAATGTTTGTACATTCTTTCTTTTGATTGTACTGGAAGCTCCCCAGAGTTCAGGAAAATCCATTTACTGGCCTAAGGAGCTCACTACAAAATGTCTTTGGATGTAAAGCATCAATTTAGCTCAGGATTTCCCAAGTGGAATGACTATTTGAGGGCTCGAAATCTAATTGGTAAGAAACAGAAATCTTAATTGCTGGGATTGAAGGGAATGAAATGTATCTGGAGTAACCCTGGGATACAAGGAAATGGGAGGAGAATTTAAAATAAGGAAGGAATTAAGCCTATTTTTACACTAAAGGATGCTCATATGTAAAAATGCATTTATGGATAATTTCATATTTATATGTTAGAGAAAAACATTAGTTTTCTCATGGAACTCATTCACATTATAGTGAATCAGGGTCTTGTGAGACCCTGACTTGGGAGGTACTCAGGAAACATTATTGAAAGGCAAATCATTTAGAAAAAATTACTTCACCTTTTGACCAAAACCAAACCAAACCAGATTTCCAGGAGCAAAGGTGAGTAGAGACATGTGTAGTGAGAGGCTTGAGAAAATACTAGAGGATGTTGAATGATTGCTCTGGAAAGTGAGATATAGCAAATCAATTAGGTAGGAATAGAATGTTTGTCTTGCTGCAATGAGAGTTCAGTTGAGCTTAGCTAACATAAATTTATGGTTGGCCCCATCAGCATGTTATGATCTCCTTTTACCAAGGAAATGCTATAGGGAGAAGAGTAGCAGTAAGTCATTGTAAGGATGATATCCTAGGAAAGAACCAAGAAGTAGAGAGAATGAAATTCATAAAGATAACTAAGGGCTGGATTAAGGGATGTAAGACATAGGGAAGATGGAATGATAGAAGACTGATGAAAGGAATTTCAGAGTTCAAGAACATGGAAGTTAGAACAGATGGATGAAGGAAGGACCAACTCTAAGTGCAGCTGAAGTGGAGTGGAAAAGGTCGTAGATGTACTTAAGTATCTGTTTTTATGTTGAAGGTCCGAGAATGATGAAGAGAGAAAGATTGTGGGCCAAGCACTGAACTCATTGAAGAATGTCAGAGAATGTCCTGGGAATCTAGAGGTAAAACCACAAAGTTTTGGTTTAGGTCATAAAGTTGATTAGGAAGAACATGGAAGGAGAAGTTGTTTAGCAAAGGTTGTTAAGAAAGGGTCTAGAAGCGGCAATGGGCATTAAGGAGCATTTCAACTTCCCTACCATCACCAGTGAACCAGTACAAAAACCGGTGGAATTAAAAGTGATATCATTAAAGCTCCCATTAAAGGGAGCTAGGTTTTGGGGTGTACTAAAAGATGGATTGAGACAGATTTAAAGTGAATGGAAATTTTAAAATTATGGAGTATGTAATTCAGAGTACAGTAGACAGGATGGGAAGATTGAGAATAGGGAGGCAGGATAAAGATGAATAGACCTGGGGAAGTGTCTTAAGTCAAGGATGGGTAAAGGGGAGTTTATATTGCCCTCTTACTTCATTAGAAAAATTGAAGCCATTCACTGAGAGCCCCCTCTTCTATCACCCTTAACTAAGTCACTCAGATGTCTTCTCCCACTATCTTTTTTCTATTACATGCTCAAGTGAAGGTGTAATTCTCCTTCTCAAGGCAAATCTCTCCATTTGCATGATCCCTCTCCAAGAGGGACCCATCCTTCTTCTCATCTTCAGCATATTTCTACCATTATCATCTTCATGCTTTCTCTCCTGTCTTCTTTCCCTGTCTACTGGTTTCTTCCTTCCTACCACATCTATCCTACTCTTAAGAACCTTCACCTCATCCTACCATTCCCATTAGCTATGATCCTATCTCTCCTCCACTTTATAGACAGATTATCTGAAAAAGCCATTTACTATTATAGGTGCCTCCATTTTTATTTCCTCCTCTCACTTGCTTCTAAATCTTCTGCAATCTGGCTTCTAATTCCATCATTGAACTGAGCGTCTCTCTTAAATTTCACAAGGAACTCTTAATTGCCAAATCTAATGGCCTTTCCTAAATTGGGATCTTTCTTAACTTCTCTGCAGCATTTCACACAACCTTTTCCTTCTGTTTAGTCTTGCCTCCAGGTTTTCATGACACTGCTCTCTCTCTTCGATTCTGTCCGACTGTTCTTTCTCAATCTCCTTTATTGGTCCCTCATCTATCCCATGCCCTGTAACCATGACTATATGCTGAGGATCTCTCTTCCCTCAGGTAATCCCCACATGTACCATATGCAGTGCTAGTTTCTCTGCTAAGTCATGTATTTCCATTTGCTTAAACACAGTTCAAACTGGATGTCCTTTTAGCATTACAAACTCGACATGCCTAATATAATTTCTTCCCCCCTAAATCCTCCCTCCATTACAGATTTCCCTATCACTGTTAGGGATCTCCCTTGATCTAGGCTTGCAGCCAACTTCTCACTCAATTTATCCTATATCACCATTATTCCACCTCTCATTACCCAATCACCACAGTCACCTTGATCAATCCTGATGGAGACAGACCAAGAATCTCCAAAGAGCCTTAGGAATAGGGTGTGCTCTTGGGAATAGTGTATCCCAAACCACTAGACTGATTTCTAGCTCAATCCCTGAATGCATTATTGAGGAGAGAAACCATTAGAAGGGAGTCCTTCATCCTTATTACCAGCAACCACTGCTGACAATCTGACTTCCATTAACAGGCAGATTGGAACAGAAGACTTGGAAGTGGCAGCCCCGCTAGATCCTGCTTCTAGCTCAACCCTCACATTTATCACAATTATCTGGGGAGGTAGCTCCTCTGCATAAGGTACCAGTCATCCCCACCAGTTGCCACAGAGTTAAGCTAATTTTACTGAAACAGCCGCACATCCTGATGGGGACAGACAGTATCCGGGCAAGTCACACCACCACGACCAGTTTGCCTGCCATCTTCCTTGAGATCCTGCAGGAGATGGTCTAGGATCCTGAACTGTGGAGCCTTTGAAATAACATGCTTTCAACCTGGAATCTGCAGCTGTCATCCTGGGAACATCCACTCTCTGGAGATGCAGCTGCCCCAGCAGGTGCCACATCTGCATCTACTGCAGACCCAGAATGTCACTGTCTCCAAAGCCACTGTCAAATGGCCCCAAATCTGGCTCCTGATAGCTACGAGCAGCGTGATCCTGGGCAAGTCACAGTCTCTCTCTGTCCCACTTTTCTCATCTGTAAAATAAGGACAAGAACCTACTTCTGAGGGTTGTTTTGAGGATCAAATGAGGCAATATTTGTAAAGCGCTTGGCACAGTGCCCGGCCTATAGTAGGCACTGTATAAATGTTGCTGTTATTGGCTTTGTTGCAGCATCCTGAGAACCATATGATCTTTCCATCTGACTCAAAGCTGAAATGCCCCATACAGTGCCGTCTTCACTAGGACATGAGCTCCTTGAGAGCAGATTCTTTCTGAATCTCCACTTAGACATAGTAAACTTTGATGAACACTCTGACTCCTTATTTCATTGCCTAATTTTCCTGGCTTCTTTTAAGACTCAGTTTAAGTCTTAGCTTCTGAAATAATTTTCTTGGTCTACCCAAGTTTCACCTTTCAGATGACCTTCCATCATTATCATGTGTATGCAATATAACCATGTATACATGTGTGTATTTATGTATACATATATGTATGTTTATATGTGGTTATTTACATATTGTCTCCTTGCCATTCCACAATTGATAAATGCTCAGAGGTTATGAACAATTTTCAGAAGAACTCAATACAATTATTTCATGAAATATCAGTCACATAAAAAATGCTCTAAATCACAACTCATTAGAGAAATGAAAATTAAAACAACTCCGAGGTACTACTTCATATCTATCAGACTGGCTAACATAAGGGAGAGGGAAAATGACATGCTGGAGGGGCTATGGAAAAATTGAGACATTGTTAATGGAATTGTGAACTGGTCCAGCCATTCTGGAGATTAATTTGGAACTATGTTCAAAGAGCTATAAAACTGCAAATGAAGATATAGCAATATTACTACTAGGTTTGTATCTGAGATTTGAAAAAAAAAAGAAAAAATGCATTTGTACAAAAAATATAGCTTTTTTGTGGTGGCAAAGGACTAGAAATTAGGATATACTGCAACAAGATCAGATTTCCTATGTCTTGAGCATACAGTTTTGATTGTTAATAGAACAGATATTGAAATGCTGTAATTTTGAGAAAAGATGGTGCTTTAGAAATGATTAGCTTGTTTACATTCAAACTAGCATTTTTCTCTCACTGTTCAAAATTTCACCCTATTGTCATTAGTAACTGAGATCAAAAACACTACTCTACCTAAGGTGATTAAAATAAAGCCTGTATAAACAAGCCCCAAACCTTTACATTTTCCTAACTTCAGTACAATCCCTCAAAGCTAATTGGCAGAAATTCAATGTAAATAAATTCCAAGTAAAATCATGTAGTGAATTTATTTCAAGATATTCAGATCATTTTGTTGTGTTAATTATTGCTGAAATGGGCCATCTACTTGACTACAGAAATTTTTTTTTATGGTGAGGTTTGATAGGATGAGATTTTGAAGTGAAATCAATATAAATTGCTGTAGAAAGGAGACCAAATTGCCCAGAAAACACGTTAAGTCATCAAACATTTGATTTATTTGAAAACTGGGAAGACATGGCCACCAAAGAGTTAGGATATAAACTCTTTTTATTAAGATGAGTTCTTCATAAAATCTTAACAAAAGATGAAAGGTGATTATGAGTATTTTCTCAGAGAAAAGTGGGAGACTAAAACTAGTTTAATGAAAGTTTGGTGAGGTATTCATCTAAATAAAGGTCATTCCAAGACCATTTAGATATAAAAATGGAAAGAGAACTACAAACTGAAAAAAAATGGAAAAGATTTGCAAAAATTACTAATTATAACAAATTGTTTTCTTCGTCAAGGAGACTGAAGTCACCACATCTGGACACTAACATCAGTCTTTGATGTGTATACAGAGAAAGAAATGATACTAAGGAGAATAAACACATGAAAAGCAAATTGGATGAAGTAATTTTAGGGGCAATGAGTTGGCACAGCAAATAAAAGCACTGGACCTGGAGTCAGGAAGACTCAACCAAATTCAACCACTGACACTAACTGTGACTCTGGGCAAACCACTTAAGCTGTTTGCTTTCAGTTTCCTCATGTGTAAAATGGGGACAAAAACAGCATCTATGTCCCAGAATTGTTTTGAGGATCTATAAGATAATAATTGTAAAGCAATTAGCATAGTGCCTGGAAAGTAAATGTTAGCTATTATTATTGTAAAGGAGATTCATACTGCAGTTAGCTAATAAAATTGTGAAGGAAGAGAGGGACCAATTTATAAAGAAATATAGGAAAAATCTCGAGCCTTACTGATTCCCCCCCAAAAAAGATGACCCAGAAAATATCAATTGCTGACCTACATACTTATTTCCCCATCTATATAATTTTCTGATCAAAGTATTAACAGGGAAGAAGCATGTTTTCACCAAAATATTCAATGAAAGACATCATTATCTTTCACATGTGACTGTTGGAGTGGGATAGAATGGGATTGTTTGTGCAGAAATAGGGTTAGCTTAGAGAAGGAATCAAGTCATTTCATCAAGTGAAACATTAAAGAAAGGGAGTGGCAAGAAGTATGAGTGACAGAAGATGAGAAAGAGGGGGAAAAGAGCACAGTACAAAAAAGAAAAAACCATCCTCAAGCTAAATAGAAAAAATGTTTCTTTTTCTTTATTTTGACCATAATTTCAAACAAAAATGACATTTCAATATACAAAGTAGAATAGAAAAAGGATTGTAAATAAAACGAAATTCTTATTACATAGTTTGCTTTCCCTTTTAAGAATGTAATGAATTCAACATGAGCCTTTCAGTCTGCTTGTCTGATTTCTTTTGTTCTTTTCTGTGCATTTACAAAAAAATGACCCAATATACTCCTTTTTTTTTCTTTTTGTCTTTTAGTAACTCTTGCCCTCCCCTCATCATTGTTTGGTTCATTACTTGTACCACAATGGCCTCCCACTTTAGACAACTGACAGATGACCATAAAGTTTTAAAAATGACAAATAAGCATTATATGATTTCAATGTAATATGATGTCACTTAAGTGGATAACTTTTCTGTCTGTGCAAAAAAAAAACTTTTTCCTTGTTCCAGTGAACATTAAAATGTGTATACATTCACATATGGAGGATCTAGAATGGTGGCAATTCCCTCTACTGATATGGATGGCAAATGATTTATTATTTAGGAGATTTGGTCTTTGGGAATTGCCTAAAGTCAGTGGCTACATGGCTCATCCAGGATTACCTATATAGTAAGAGTTGAAAGAGGATGTAAAACCAGTATTCTGTACTCCAGCCCTAGGATGCTACTCATTACAGAATAAAACACAAGAATTTTCTTACAAAATAATTTACAGCACATGGACCTAAAATTATGGATTATAGTTAAGTGCAAACTAGCCTTCAGTAGTAAAATTTATACTTATTATTGTATCTAATTTTCCATTAAAAGCTGCAATCCAAATAAAAAAAGACACTTAGAAAATAAAACAAAAAGTAGGGCATGTAATATAAAAACATGTTTCATTTATTCTTTATGCATATATATATATACACAATTAGAAGATGGCCACATTATACACGAATACAAACCAGAAGAAATACTTCCATTTTAAAAAATCAGCTCATGAAATTTTCTAATTTCAAGTAGTTGGTTAAGGCACAAACATGGAACTAAGATATTCACAGATGCAACCATAAAAGAGGTGTCCCAAACTGTTAACAGGGCAGACAGAAACCCAAAAAGAGTTTCTTAGAAATAGCTCTGGAGTGGCTCTCCCAAGATGACTTCCAGTTGTTGAATAGTCTTCTGGCACTGATTTTCCACTTCTTCACATTCATCTGAGAGAAAAGAAATCCTGAAGTCAGCTTCTGGGCCCCATTTCATTCCCCCACATTCCTTCATTTGGCCCAGCACCCCCTCAAAAGGACCTTAACACTGCCCAGCAACAGGGGTGGAACTAGTGCAAAGTAAGACTCTACTAAACACTCCCCAGTCCTGTTGTTCTTTTCACAAAATACTAAGCTCTCTCAAGTCTGGAAAAGCAGGGCAGAGAGCACTGGCTCCTCATGTAGGCAGTGGAGCAACCGTGTTTAGCTCATATGCTATTAATATGCCCACTGTCTGATTTCTACCTTGTTGGGAAAACATTTCTATGACACATTTCCATGTCTGTGAAATATACATTACTTCATTTGACATCACACCAGCCACAGTAAGATAAGTCCTCTTATCATCCCATTTTACAGGTAAGGACCTGGGATCAGAAGGGTGAGTGACACGCCAAGGCCTGACACCTCCTGGGCACTGCCCTGTGTCTGTGATTGGCCTCCACATGTCCAGAGAATTCGGGTCTGCACTCAAACACTACAAGAGGATTTTACCTTCCATCAGCTCTGCTAAGAAAGGAATGGATTCAGGGAGAAGCACAATGTAGTTCTCCTTTAGTTTTTCAGCCAGCTCTAAAACCGTAATCAAGGCAGCGAATCGAACCTAAAATGAAGAAAAGACATGTACATCTCCAGGACAATGCTAAAAAGAAGGGGGCTCCCAGCTTTGGAATGTAAATATTTCTTGAGCTGTAGGGAGAGCTACCACTACACAGCTACAACTTTTTACCTCAAAGGGCCCGTAACTTGAACAATTTAGGGTAGTAAGAACAAAAATATTAACTATTAATTTTTTTTACTCAGAACATGTGTTAAGAGCATCCACTTAATGTCAGTTTATCTAATTCCCCTCCTCTTTCTCTCTCTCTCTTTTTTTTTTTTTGTCTTACCAATAAGGAAACTGAGGCACAGAACAGTCATAAAGTCAGTATCTGAACCTGGGTTTCTCTGATCCAAATCAAATGTCCTATCTGTTATGGCATAATGGGATTGGGGTACATCTTTAATCATTATAATAAGAGGAAAAATTATATATAATTATATGAAAGAGGTATTCTTATCACCTTACTTGTCTCATACAGTTGCTGAAGATAAAAGAACACCAGAGAAACCCAAGAAAATTAACCAGCATATTTTATATTTTATTGCTTGCACAATTAATGTTGTTATAGCTAGGGTATAACAAATTCTAAAAATCCTATAGCCAAATATAAAAAATCTTCCAGGACATTATTTGCCCTTACCAGGGCCTTTCCTACATGACCATAACCAAAACATCTCTTTGCTGCACTATGCCACGATTCATCACCATTTAAAGTTACTGGATGCTACAGACATGCAGCAGGATCATCAAATGATCACATTTCTCCTACCTTAGGTGAAGAATGCCGCATCTTAAGGAGAATTTGGTAGTTCAATGGTTTCCAAAGAGAATCATCTGCCATGGCTACAGAAAACTGAGCAATACATGGTATCAGGTGCTTCGTCACTCTTTCCTGGAATGTCTCTTCTCCTCCAAGCATGTTTTCCAGCTATTGGGAGCCAAACAAATACTTTTATAAACTGTCTGAATGTTCAATGTTTGAACAAACATTCTTATTCATATATGTTTAAATAACTTTCAGATTAGCAAAGAACAAAGGCACTAATATTTGAACATTCCATGAACTGTTACATTCAGCAATATCATAAAACAAATATTATAGAGATGAAATTTGTGGGGAGATTAATAATCTTCCCAGCAAATTTATCAATCTTTGAAGAAACTCCATTAAATGAAATCTATGGAAAATACAGGTGACAATGTCATAACCTATCATTTCCTCTTCTCATTAAAGATCCCACTGGATAAAAACCTTATCAAAGGTAAGCCCAACCTGCCTTATCAGAATAGAAGGACTGTAACAGAAGTTAGGTACTCTGAGGGAATATACTAGCGAGAGAAAAGTTCATGAGGATTTCCTGCTTCGTATCAAAACTACAGATATACATGAAAATTGTGAAAGAAATTGAATAAAGATGGTTTGGGAATTAGGCATCTCTACTTTGCCCTGGTTGGAGGGGAAAGGGCCATTCACATACCCGCTCCCACTAATGATTGACATGAGAGCTCTGACCAGCTTCAGCCCTATGAGAGCTTGCTCCTTCTTGGGTACCCCTCTCTTAGAGGACGCAATAATACTTAATGGCAGTGGTCTTGTTTATTCCCATACAGCTCATTACTCCTGAGCTCAAGCCTTTTATTACCCTCATCATCCCTCCCTGGAAACAAAGGTTATAATGCAGGTTCCATCAGACCTAGCCTGGAAAGCTCAAAGCAATTTTAGGATTCTGAGTTGCATGTAGGGGTACTTATAGGAACTGCCTTTATAAAGCATACTCTTTGAAAACTAAGGTTCCAAGAGGAAAAATCCTTATAATCATCAAGGTAAGCAATACTCCTTAGCCCCAAAATGTTAGGATTAACAATACACCCACAAAAAGAGTATTAACTACATTTTTAATACTTATAACATATCTCAACATTTATTGATGAGAGGCTACTACTTTAGAAAAGAAAAAAATTAGATCCTAATACCTGATCCACCAGAGGCATCATCAGTGCTTCAGCTCTCTCTTTGCTTACAAAATGCTGAGTGTCAAAAAGAAAGATTTTGTGCAGACAATCCAATATAAACTGCAGTAACAAACAGCTCTTTTCAGGTTCATTTCCAGAGTCAAAAAAGGCTTCATCTACAAATGAACAAAAATTTGGAAAGAGAAAATTTACAAGGCTCTACTCTATACATGCTCTGTAGAGTATGTACTAACTAAAGTGGACACCCACTAAAATTCAGTACAAGAATATTTTTTTGTATCTAAAACATTCAATCTGTTTAATAAATCACACATAAAAACAAAAAAAGATGTTTTGAACTGGCATGGTCTGATCCCCAAGTACAAAATAAACACAGTCTGCCAGTGCTTCAGGCAGTATGTAAAAGATATTGACTTTAGACTAAATTATATTTATGAATCTTGTGTCAGTATTTAATCTGACTGTCAAGAATCACTAGACTCTAAACAACTAATTGATCTACCTATCTGAAGTTCAACACTGCTGTGTATATGAGGCTAATATAATTTTAAAAGGTCATCCTCAAAAAAAAAAGGAAAAAAAAAACCCTCTATAGTCTTCTGGTTTGTGGCCTTCTTATTCTCCTTTTTCTAAACTTAACCACATTTGTGGCTGCCTTGTTATCTTTTTTCCTTTCCTTAAACATAGATGTGATCCTCCCAAGGTTCTATCATATGCTTCCTCTTCCTTTTCTTTATATTCTTTATAGTACCATTCAATCTCTTCACTTCAGTAATGTTCTCTAAGCCCCTAGTTCCCAATTCAACATTCCAATCTCCTCCCAGAAATCAGGACTTTTATTTTCAATTATACTTCGATATTAGATAAGGACCTCAGACTCAGATCTCAAATTTAAATTTTTATCTTAAAAGTTGACTCCTCCTCCTCATCTCCCTATTTCTATGAATGGAACTATTGTCATGCTAGTTTCCAGTTATGTTCCATTCTTCTTCTCTTGCACATGTCCAATCAGTTCCCAAAAGCTGTCATTTCTCTTTCTGCAACATCCTTTAAATTCCAGCCTTGTCTTCTATTCCTGCTGAAACTCTTCTAATTTAGCTCTTCTTTACTAAGCTATCACAACAGAGTCCCTTAATTGGTGTTCCTACTTTTAATTTATTCCCTTTATACTCCTTCTATATCTTAATGATTGCTATGACTTTGTTATCCCTCTATTTAAAAACTCTGGAACTGAAAAACAAATGACTCCACATTGCCTACTGAATAAAGTATAAGTGACTGAGTCTGGTATTCAAAGCTCTCCATAATTTGACTCCAACACAATCTCACATTATTCCTCCTTTAGAAACATTGGACAGCTCTTCACCTTCTGATCTTACCCTAATTTCCCTTGTTACTCCTCCTATCTCCCCTTCCTCACCATCCTCCATCTCAATCTAAGTGACTTTTTCCTCACCAAATTTCTCATAGCACTTTCTGGGATTAATTTTTCTTTACCTCTACTATACTCTACACTTATTTCTACATACACCCTAACAATTCTTTTTTTTTTTTTACTTTTTGCTGAGGCAATTGGGGTTAAGTGACTTGCCCAGGGTTATACAGATTTGTTAAGTGTCTGAGACCAGATTTGAATTCAGGTCTTCCTGACTTCAGGGCTGGTGCTCTATCTACTGAGCCACCTAGCTGCCCCTGTCCTACCAATTCTTTAAACTGTTAACTCAAGGGCAGGAGTTGGCTTGTTCTCAAAGCCTACCACAGTGGCTTACATATATAAAAACTTAACAAATATTCATTAAAAGGGAGTGAATTTTCCCTAAAATTTGTGTTACATCCTCTTGTTCAAAAGTGAATTACTAGTGGAGCAATGTTTTCTTATTCCTTGACAAAATTCCAATCCACTTCCACTGTTCTTTTGCCATTTCCTTTCATGATTTTTCCTCCTACCCCTTTCTCTCCCGAAATGCAGGGATCCTAGCCATAAGTCTCTACAATGTGTTATTTCCCCTTGTCTGTCAATTTTAATCTCAGAAATTCAATTATCAGTCTCTGTAGATAATTCCCAGGTTTCTTCCAGCACTATACTTTGATCCATCTTCAGACCCAAGCTCTCCCTAGATTTGTGTTTTTATTCTCTTGCCACCATGTCCTCCCCACATCCAATCAGTTGTAAAGTCTTGTCTATACAACAGTTCTTCCATCTATTCCCTCCTTTTCAGTCACTGTCCCTACTCTAAGTATGTCTCTCTTTTGGCTGGACTTTTTAAAAGCTTCCCATAGAAACTACCTTCTGCTGATTTTGACTCCAACCTAACCTATAGATCCCTGCCGCTCAGATACGGTCATTTCCTTGAGCTGCAATCTTTTTTTTTTGTATCTCCCCTGCCTGCTAATAAAGTTCAATCCCTGAAGCTTGCTATTATTAGTCCTGCTTTATCTTACTGTAGACATCTCCTCTTTCTGTGATCTAATCTTTAGCAAAAGAATACTCCTTATTCCCCAACTCTCCTCCCTTTCCCCAATATGAGCTTTATGCTATGTACCAACTCTATCCAGGAGCCCCCACCCAAGGTCTAGGTCATGGATCACTTACTGCAAGAAGCTCCTTTCCTGCCAATCCCCAATCCCCAGAGGCAGAGCTTTCCTCCTTCCCCAGATGCTTCCTAGCATTTTGTGCTTCCCTTAAATTTAGGTTTCACACCACTTTCTGTGTCTCTGCATTACTGCAAGCTCTTTAAAGGCAGGAGTCTTCTTATTCTTCTGTTTCCTAAGAACAGAGCATCAATTCCTTGTGTCTCAGAGAGAACCTGAGAAATGCTCAAGTAAACTATCCTCCACGTTACAAAAAGGCTATAAGTATAGTACAAGCTAGAGTAAAAATGTCTAAGTGAGATTTTAAAAAATACCTGTTTTAGAGATGTTGATTTGGTTCAAAGTGTCAGCAAAAGGTTTCACTAAATGACCAGCAAATAGGGTAAAAAGACCTTTCAGTTTTTCAGCAATACAATCTGCTAAGTTGCAGAATGTCAGCAGCCTGTCCTTTGGAGCATCTTCTGTTCTGGCCCAATCAAATAGCTGAAGGAGAAAAAATAGATTCATTTCCATTTCATACTTTGCTATAACGGCCATTTGGGACAATACAGGCCTGAACAAAGAAGAGTCTTACCTTAAAGAAGAGAGGTCTGAAAGTAACTTCAGAAAGTTTCATAACCATGCTCACTAGACAGCTAACTATACAACCTTCAGTTTGACCAACTTCTTCTAGGTTATCCTGAATGTGAAAGAGAAGTTTTTAGTTTCATTAGCCATAATAAGATTTACATAGTGCAAAGTACTCTAATATGCTATCTCAACTTCCCTAAATCTCTATAGTTTAAATATTATAGGCATCTTCATCCCATTTTACAGATGACAAGATTAAGACTTAAGTCTTAAATGTAGGAAAAAAGATTTGCATCCAAGTGTTGTTATCCAAGTCCAGGGCAACAGAGGCATCAAACTTGTGGCCTGCAAAACTCCTGAGTGCAGCCCAAACCAGATAAAGCATAACTGGGAAATATTGAACAAAATTAAAAAAAAAAATGCAACATGGATAATGTTAAATTAAGGTTTTCTCAGCTAACTTGAGGCTGACTTTCTGTTTGAATTTGATATTACTGGAGAACATAATCTACTGCCAATATTGCTTTCTTAAAAGAGAACCTGATCTCTAGTTCTTTACTATTTCTGAAATAATTTAGGGAGTACGACACAACACAATCTTTGATAATAGTGAGAAAAGAAATTTAATTGTGAGATTTCACCTTCTTTTCTCTCTTTCTCTCAATCACCATATAACCTACAAATTAAAAAAATTTATGAAGAAAGCAACCAAAAATTGGGCATCCAAAAGCTATAAAAATTAAGAAAAACAAAAACAAACTTGGGATAGAAACCAGAACTAGAACAAAATAAAGAGAAAAATCTCACCTCTGGGTGTAATGATCTGAAGTTCAAGGCTTCCAAGAAAAATGCTGTTAACTGAGACTGATGAGAGTTGAGGTCTTCCTTCTCCATTACTGCAATGTGCTCTTGAAGGAGGCTCATAAATGGACCTATTCGATTCTATCAAAAATAAAGGAACAGTTACTAAGTTCAGGTTTTCCACTGATCTGTACTATTCTAAAATAATTAAGAAAGAATTCACAACTACACTCATAATATTAAAAGATAAAGGCTTTTGAACATTGTTTCTCTAGGAAAAAAAAAAAGCAAGAAAATTAAAAAATTTTAACCACTTTCTATTTTCCAAAATTTAACCCTGAAAATTACTCTAACCTTCCAGTTCTTTCCAATTTGCTTGTAAACTGTGTTGAGTGCTGATAGTAAAACTCTTGAAGAAAGTGTAGTAGCCAGTGTTGCTTTTAGGGATGTCACTCGGAGAGTTGCCTGGGAAGTAGGACTCATCTCTTTCACAACTGTCTCCCAACGGATTGCCTATAAAAATAAAAGTGAATTACTAGAGTCGTCTTGGATTGCATCAAGCATCTTAAAAGGAAATTGATGATAAATCAAGGAATCAAATCTTATGGTATTAATATGTCAGCGTTTGCAACAATTAGAATAGCATTCGTTGAATATTTTTAATTTGCATGAATGAAAATTCTATGTTAAGCCTTTACTGATAAACCTGAGCAGGATATCAACTCATCTTTGTCATACTGACAACTGAGGGATAGTGATATTATGAAGTGATAGAAGAGAACCAAACAAGCAGAACAGAGGTATAGATACTTGGATCTGAAACTAAGAAAAGTCTGTAGTACATGAAATTAACTACTTCATCTCAGAACATTTAGGTACATCCCCTGAATAAATGTTTCTCTGAAAGAAATCTGATTTAATTCTCTGAACTCAGAGGACATGATTCAGTTGTATTTGAGGTTGTTATTACAATAAGGAAAAAAAACTTAACTTTATAAAATCAAATGGCAAATGATCAAACATAATGGAACAATATCAATGAGAGGAAGAACTCCCTAGAAAATATTATCTTGTATTTTAAAAGTAGATTTTAACTACCCAATACTGTTGGCAGGCAGACATAACACTGTAGTAATGTAGAGTATTCTGCTTTTAAAGACACTATAGGATATATAATCTTCCTTAATGGAAAGAAATAAAGCATGCTTAATTTCCCATAAAGTGAAGGCAGAAAGAAAAAAGAATGGCCAAATCATTTGGACTTCTGAAGTTTCCATGTTAATTTTGTTATTAAATCAAGGATATGGAAAAAAGAAAAAATAAGTACATATTTGATCAAGAAATACATCATCAAAGACTAAAAGGTGATAACTGAAATTTCTCCTATTAGAAACAAAGTAAAAAGGTCACATATCAATAAATATTGTGCTTAGCACTAGGATACAAAGAAGCAGAAACAGTTCCTGACTTCAAGATCATTTTCTAATGAGAAAGACATCATATTGATAACTACATAATAGAGTTAAATATTGTATAAATGACAGGCAATCTCATATAGAAGAATCTAGCAGTAGAAGAATTGGAGGTTAGGAGGAAGACAGAACAAGAGACAGAAACGATGACAGCATTACTCAGCCATCGGGGCAAGAAGTGCTTTTTGTACCAATGCAGAGCAACACTTGCTCTTCAACTTGGTGAGCACTCTGGGGCACTGAGAGCTCAGTGATTTGCCCAGTGTTACATAACCAGGACAACACGAT
Source organism: Antechinus flavipes (assembly GCF_016432865.1). NCBI lineage: Eukaryota > Metazoa > Chordata > Mammalia > Dasyuromorphia > Dasyuridae > Antechinus > Antechinus flavipes. Next base: position 94,582,153 of record NC_067401.1, on the reverse strand, counting down.
TAATTCCCAAATTTTGCTGTATTTAGATTTTACTATTAAGAACAAAGAAAAGATTTTCCTATCCTCCTCCAAATTCTGCGGCCTACCTGTATCAAAATACCCTGTAGGTATGGGCTGAGAAAATGTGGAAGAGTTTCAACAACTTTCTGGAGGGCTGCCAATGCACTAAGCAAGTAAACCTCACTTGAGATCAGCTCGTTCGTATTCTCCAGGGTAGTCAATAATGCAGGCATAAGTCTAAAAAAAATGGGCAAAACATTACAATATCCAGCAGATTAACCACTCCAACAGAAAAAGAACGCAAAACAAAAAGAATAATTCCACCCATTATAGCATTATACACAACGAAGTCTTATACTTTTTTTTGTCCCTCATGCTATAGCAGAAAAGTGAGACCTAAGGGCCAATAATGTTGGCACTAATACCACAATATGCAATATCCTAAAGGGAGTCTAGCTTATCCTCCACGGGGATAGGATCAATTCCTGGAAAAAAAACATATTCTGTTCCTTCTTTCCACATCTCTCCATTCTTAGCCTTTGCTACTAAGTGGGAATTATGAAATGTTCTGTATTTATAAACTTGAAATGGCAAATAATTCTTTACTAATTTGTATTGGCATTTTAACACTAAAAGCAAAAAAAAAAAAAAAAAAAAAAAGGCTTCTATGTGCAATTTTGCCCTATAAGCATACCTGGGCAGATGAGGTATTGCTAGTGCTCCCAGTACATAGGTGACCTCAGCTATACACAACAAAGCACTTCCCAATACGTTTTTCTCATCCTTCACCTCTGGATTGATCAGATTAATGGCTGCACTCAATACAGGGATAAAAACCTCTGAATTTTCTGTGCCAAAATTTTTGCAGAGTAACTTCAAACTGTACAAGGCAGTCTGTCTGTTGATAGCCTGTTCTTCTTCTTTCTCCTTTATTTTATGCTGTGCAATATCCAAGAGATCTGGAACCAGTTTCAAGAAAAGGGTCACCTAAAGACAAAAAACAAAAATTCAACATAAAAATTAAAAAAAAAATTATGCAAACTAAATAGATCTTTATTTCATTTTTCACTACCAAAAAGAATTATTAAGCTGCAATGCACATCAGATACTGAAGGTGTCTGTACTCAAGTGAAATAAAGTTAGACCTTTTCCTTACCTGTCCCTTTTTCCACTTTGCATACTGATGCAGTTTATTGTTTAAGAGGTCCATTGCTTTACGACGGACAGAAGGCAGTTGGTTAGTCAGCAATCCTCTTATCACAGGAACAAAAGTTTCCGTGGGCAATAAGGAATTGACCTATGAAGCACAAAAGGGAGAGATTCTATCTGAATCTATAAACTACATTTTAGGAGAAATATACAAAACATCACATTTCTGGAGATACAAATAGAGGTACTACATCCCTCACAGTCAGGCCTGTTTCTAAACACTATGAAAACATGATAATGATTTTATCTAACTGAAAAAATTACTGATTTCTCAAAACTATATATATATATATATGAAATATATAAAGTAAACTTTGCTAAACAACAAACAGCAACAATAAAACGCTATAATTGAGAAAGGAAATTTAAAACTCACTTTATCAAGCAAATCATAAGCTTTACTCAGGAGAGCACGCCAAAACTTTGCAGTTAATTTGTCTGCATTTTCCTCCACTGACTGTGCCACAGAATTTATATAACCAAGAACAGTTTCAAGTAATCTAAAAACAAAGGAGAAATTGTTTGGTTAACAATAATTATGAAAACATTTAAATCAAAGAAACAAGAAAATCTTTCTATTTTTATTCTTCTAAGGTAGAAAGCAATTAATCAATGACTTCTGCTTAAATTTTTTTAAATTTAAAAAACTTAGTATTTCTATAAATAACGAGGTCTACTAAACATCATTCTTAGATGGGGAGCAGATAGGGACAAATCTGTCCTTCAAGTTGAAATATTAAAAAAAAGAAAAAAGTGTTAAAAGATTAAAACAAAACCAAAAAACAATGAATATACCTTTGTTCAAGGCCTTGTAAAGCCACAGCACCACCATTTTCCATGACCTAGGTTTTTAGAAAGAAAATAATTACAAAAGCATTTAAGTTGGATGAAACTGCTTAAAAGAATTCCCTAAAACTTAAGTTGAAGACTCTACTTTCCAATTCTTTTCAGAGATTACAGACTTCATTCAGATTGAAACCACTCATTCAAACCAACCTACTCTTCCACCCACAATGTATTCTGGGTATTTTTTTTTTGGGGGGGGGGAATTTAAAAGACTCAAACTCAAAACATTTATGCTTTGACAAATTTTCTAAATTAGTTATTATTAATAATCTAAGAGAGTTCTCACAGGAAAAATAAAATGCTTCATACAAACAAGAATCTGAAATAAAAGTATTACCTTTTTGATAAAATTATGGGAAGCCAAGAGTTGAGACATAAAGGACACAGACAAAAATGTAAAATGTCGGAGCTGCTTGCTGGTATGAGTGTCCACATTGAAAACCTGTACCATCTGTTCCAGTGTCTTGGTCTTGTGAGATCCTGTTTTGGGAGGTTCTTCTGGAGAATAAAAGGCAAGACAATTGATCTCACTAAATTTCAAGTTGAACTATCTGTACAGAAATGGGTATGATATGCTTCAGTATTTTTACAAGATATTGTGGGAAAGAGGGAGTAATGAGTATTTATTTAGAAACTTCCATGGCATTCACAAACACATACAAAAGGCTGCAGAAGAACGATTTCTACTCACCCCCTTCTTTTTTCTCTGGAAGTTTGGTTAAGTATCTGAGTATATTCATTAAACTTTGGAGCTGCTGCTGGACAGTAAATTCACAAGAGACTGATATCCAAAATTCAGTGTCAGTCTCTAAGATAGCATCCTATTTAAAGAAGAGGGAAAACGCTGAAAGAACTGTAACTTTCAAGTTAATAAAAGTTAAGGAAATTTAATTAAATGTACAAATAGTTTCAATTTTTCTCCAACAAAGTAGATCAGAACAATGTTGTTCATTACAATCAAAGTTACCCCTAGAGTGACAACGGTTTAAGTACTGTATTCTAAAATCAAGAAAAAAAACAGATGGATCAGGAGAGTGAGGAGGACAGATTGATTGACGAATGTACCCATCTACCTATATATAATACTGAATTCCAAAGAGAGCAAAAGAAGCTAATCCCTCAGCCTTTTTCCCTTCTCCAGGAATTCTTTATTTTAGGCCCTATTCATTTGCAAAGACAGTTATCAAAATTAAGTTACCTGGTAAACAGGCAAAGAAAATTAAGAATACTCCAATTGTCAAGAATATCAAGGGAATTAATGAAAAAAAAAAAGTAAAGGAAGATAATTTAGTCATACCAGATCTTACACTATATTATAAAGCAGTAGTCATCAAAACCATCTGATACTGGCTAAGAAATATGAGTGATGGATCAGTGGAATAGATTAGGTACAGAAAATACAATAGGGAATGACTATAGTAATCTAGTGTTTGATAAACTAAAGACCCCAGCTTCTGAGACAAAAAAATCATTTGACAAAAATTGCTGGGGAAACTGGATAATAGTAAAGTATAAACAAAGTATACACTAATATCTCACACCCTATACAAAGATAAGGTCAAAATGGGTACATGATTCAAACACAACAGGAGATACCATAATTAGAATACCAATTAGAAGAGCAAGGAATTGTTTACCTCTCAGATCTATGAGGAAGGGAAAAATTTATAACCAAAGAAGAGAGAGAGCATTTTGAAGTGCAAAATGGATAATTTTGATTACATTAAATTAAAAAGTTTTTGCACAAATAAAATGAATGCAATTGATACTAGAAGGAAAGCAGAAAGGTGGGAAATAATTTTTATAGCAAATGTTTCTAATAGACTTTTTTTCTCAAATATATAGAGAAATGAGTCAAAATTTTTAAGAATACAAGTCATTTCCAAACTGATATGTGGTCAAAGGATATGAATAGGCAATTTTCAGATGAAGAAATCAAAGCTATCTATAGTTATTGTGCCACATCACAACTCTCAGATTGACTAACATGACAGAAGAAGAAAATGATCAATGTTGGAAGGATTGTGAGAAAATTGGAATACTAATGCATTGTTGGTGTAGTTGTAAACTGGTCCAACCACTCCAGAGAACAATGTTGAACAACTGCCCTTAAGGATAATCAAACTGTGCATAGCCTTTGATCTAGCAATACTACTACCAGTTTCGTATTCCACAGATTTTTTTTTTAAAGAGAAAAAAAGGACCTATTTATAACAAAAATATTCATGGCTAAATTTTTTTTTTTTCATGGTGGCTAAGAATTAGATATTAAAGGCATGCCTACCAACTGGGGAATAGCTGAACAAGCAGTAAATGATTGTAATGGAACACTATTGTGGTATAAGAAATGACCAGCAGAAATAGTTAATGCAATAAAATTGCATTAGCCCCTTATTCAAAAGAAGACTTTTCATTGCTTCTTAAATCAATGCTCAAAGGATGAAGATTTGCCACTAACCTGTTTAAAAGTAAGTGTATAAAAAATGCCCTACACTCTGAAGTCAGTATCAAAAAAGGAGTCCTAAAAACCTTTTAAGCAATAAAAGCATAAATTGAATAGATGGATGGTTCTCTTCAGTGACGACTTTAAAAGAGACAACACATATTTGAATGTCTAAGTTCTGGAATATTTGTTTAAAAGACTAGTCTCATTATTTTTGACATTTCAATTTGTTTCCATCTCAGCACACTAGATTACACAATGATGTAGAGTAGGGAAATAAGGTTGGGAGAGGTAAATTTGGTTGATACCAACACTTTCAAGCAGTGAATAACATTTTAAGCTAATTTCAGTTTTTAAAAGTTCATTGTTAAGTCTTCAGTAAATTACTGAAATAACCACAGACATATTTAAAGTTGATATAATCTCACTAACATAACTGTTAAAATTTAAATTTTAAACTCACATGTTAGAAAATACCATAGATTCTCTGTGACACATTACCATCTTTTTTTCACTTCCCCACCTAATATTCTGACCTTTTCTCCATGGGCAGCAACCAACACTGTTTTAGTGACGTACTGTTCAAAAAGCAACAGCAGGAGAATCCAGAGGAATTTCTCTGCACCAAGAGTGTCAACAAGTTGTACAAGGATGGGCAGGCGTCTGTGTTCGGGAACATGAGGTAGAGCATCCACAAACACATTTATAATTTTAACCACAACTTCTTCTATGTTCCTTGTGACATCTGCAGACTTACCACTGTCAGCCTGTAAACCAACAAACAAATGAAGAGTCAGAAAAAGCATTTCTGCCTGATTAAGCAAACTGCTTGTCTGAGTAATGACTGAAAAGAAAACAAAGTCATAAACCCTCTAAAAATAAACATATAAGGAAATTTAATGACTAAGGCCTTACTTTGGTAAGGCTAAGGCATGCATTGTAACTGCCTACCATGTGGTAAAGCATTGTGCCAACTGCATGAGGACACAAGGAAATATAAATTACGGGCCCCTCTATCAAGAGATCTATTATCTATATCAGAAACATAGAAAAGAAAACTTAAAATTTTAAATAAATTTTAAGAATCAAATGAGTGATATCTTCATGTGAAAAGGACTAAGCCTTGAACTTGCAGTTAGGGAAAGCAAGGGTTCAAATATCAGTTACAAGGTACAGGACCATGGAGAGGTACCTTATTTAACTCAAAACTGGGTTTCTTTTCATATGTAAAAAGAGAAAAATCAATGAATCACCTACTTTAGTGCCTTCAATGTGTCCAAAACAGAACCAATTATGTTCCCTCCCAACCCTTCCCTTCTATTTCTGTTGAAGGTACTACTACTACTACTACTACTACTACTACTACTACTACTACTACTACTACTACTACTACTACTACCACCACCACTACCACCAATTACTTAGGCTTACAACCTTAAGAGTCATCCCCAACTCTCCGCTCTCCCTCACTGCTCACATCCAACTAGTCACCAAGGTCAATTGATATATTATACAGATAATATAATCTGCATACACACTTCTTTATTCCCACAAAGGAAAACCACCCAACATCAGCACTTCCTCAGAGATCAGAAAAGTCTCCTTGGACTGATTTTTTTTGCTCCCAGGCTCCCTAAAATGCCCTTCACACTGAGAGCCCAGGTCCTGGAGTCGGGGGACCTGAGTTCAAATCCATCTTCAGACACTTACTAGCTACATGCCATTATTATCACTAACTCACACATGGAGGCTGAGAGCAGTTAGGTGACTCAAGACATGGAGCTAGTATGTATCAGAAGTAAGAGCTCAACTAAGTCTTCCTAAAAATCCTGTGCTCCACCCCCTACATGACTAAACATTCCCTCATCATCCCAGGTCCCCAGCAAACCAGTCTACTTCCTGTTCCAATGCAAATTCCACCTCACATCTCTTGGCCTTTATTCAGACAAACCCCGTTCCTAGAATGAACACCCACCTACATCTCTGCCTAACAAAATTCAGTCTCCCTTCTGAGATCAGTTCAAGATTCACCTCCTTAGGAAACCTATCTTAATCCACTGACTTGTTGCTAGCATTCTCCTGTCAAAAATTATGTACATAATTTGCCTTTAATTTTCTAGGTATGTACTAACCATTTGTTTAAGGCTTCACTGATATGGGTATTTCCTTCACCCATGCAGACTGCAACCACCCTTAGTCTTCCTTAGACAAATAATCTTATCAGCCTAAAGATTTTCTTGTATCTTTTCCTAACCCAAGGTCTCTAAAAGAAATGATACTACAATATAGATAGCATACCTGGATAAGAGCAGGAATGACCATTTTCACTGTCTTGTTGATAACTTGAAAACTATAAGTATCATCAAGGCGCATAACATTGGCTCCCATGAATGTAAAAATGGGCATAATGTTGTGCAAAACTTTATCCTGAAAGAAATAGATCATCAGAACTGTCATCTTTAAAAACATCTTATAGAAGAAACATGGTTTCTTAAATGACACAGCATATTTATATACTTCAAGACTAATCATTGTCATAAAACGATATCTTTATTCAAAAATCTCATTTAGGAAAAAAACCATCTTTTTAAATGGTGTATTCAGGTACCTCTAACAAATGCCATCTATAATGAATACTTGTTATCTGGGATCAGCTTTTCAAAGTAATTTATAATTTTACTATTCAACATAAAATAATTTAATCCAGTGTATATTCATGAGATTTGGTTTATATATAATTCACTTACTGCTTCCATTAAAAAAAAAAAAAAGACAGGCTATTACTAAGAGAAAAAAACCTAGAACACTCTGACGTGATGCCAAATTGAGGACTGAAACTAAGAGAGATGTTTGGTTTCAAGACAAATTCAATGTGAGCTGATAAAAGAAAAGTTAAGGATCATCAAGAAAAACAACCAGTTGTACCTCAGACATTTATTCTTTATAAAGTTGTTTCATAACATATTTACAATTAACAGCTTATCAATACTGTGCACATCAAGTTAGTTCTTTGATAAACAAAACGTAGTTATAAACCTAAATATATACCATAAGGGATCCAACACCTAAATCTCAAAGTACACAATCTGTACTTCAGATTAAAGCACATGACCAAAACCTTCTACTGTCTCCTGGGCGAATACCTAAAATGTAACTTGGGATCTTTTTTGGAGGAGACATAATTAGCTTTTTAAAAAAAGACTCAGTCTATAATCTTAAATTACAAACCTTACATTAATTACATATATGAGTTAATAATGAACAAAATTCTTATTTTTACCCCGGCTGCTGATTTTTTTAACCATAAATGATATACATGTACAAATCCTACATCTGTATTTTCTTCTAGTAGGGGAAGAAAATAAGCATTTAGATAGTATCTAATAGGCGCCAGGCATTGTGCTTAGTGTTGCCCCAGTCACAAAACTTATAAATGTCTAGGGTTTAGTTTGAACTCAGGCCTTCCTAACATCAGAATCACAGTTCTATCAGTTGTACTTCTAAAAGTTCCTCAGTTAATAAAACTTTGATTCAATTATCTATAGAACTACAAAACATCTTTGCATGTGAAACATAAATTACCCCAGCATTTCCCAACAATTTGAGGGTATGAAATTCTTAAATTAAACTTGAGTGAAGAAAAAGGAGCAGAAGTGGGGGCAAAGAAGAAGGCAAAAAAAGAACCACCTTGGACAGAGAGAGAAGGAACTTGATTTTTGAGCAAAGCAAGAAGTCAAACCCATTTTTATTTCTGTATTTCAAATGTCTTAGAATTTCCATGGAAATTTTTCATAGTAGAGAATATAAGGTAGAAATAGTGGAGAAAGGGCTGGACTTGCAACCTCATAACTCTGACACTCATTTACTATATGATCTTGTCCAAGAGTCAACCTCTCTGAGCCTCTTACCTCAATTACAAATTGAATTGCTCTACATGGTAGGTCTGCTGTGAACAGAACATTTTAAAAAGTTCTAAAGTACTATATAAATGAAATATTATTATAAAACATAAAACATACAGGGAATATTCCAGCAACTGCACCCAAAAGCAAGAGGGCATGGTGATGTGTCTGAGGCATCTCTGAAACCCGCACACACTGAACTAACAATTCAACATTGAATTTTTCTTCATCAAGAATACCTAGAGAGGGAGGAGATAAAAACTTTAAATGGATCAACAAGTAGATGTAACCTCGAAATATCCTCCCATCCCTACAATATCCTATACATACCTTTAGGGATCTTAGAACCATCTGGGGATAGTTTCTGGCAGATATTAAGTAGACAGCTGAGAATTAGCTGTTTGGTGTATTCCAGATTTCCCTGCTCCGGTGGCAAAGTTTCTAGACACCTTTAAAATTTTAATCCAAGTGATAATGAGGAATAAAAAAATTTGTACAATTTTTGTTGTCAGTGTCCATCAGAAGTCATAGATCACATCAAGTTTCATAAAAATCAAATAGAAATGACTAAAATAACAAAATCAGGACTTTTAGCATAATGCCAAGTCTTCTCTAAACTTTTCCAAGGAGTTTAATGGCAAATTGCTACTCTTATCACACTGCAAAGAAAATGAGAGCAGACAAAATCTCCTTATATCTAGCTCTGCAGAGGGAAATATGAGACGTGCATTGTGTTAAGACTAATGATTTATTTAAGTTTCAAAAACTATCCACTCAAGACTCTACATCTAGGAGAATATATAAATAGTAATACCAAACAACAACTGAATCTTACCTAAGCCTAGGCCAAACTTTTAAATTCCAGTAACAAAGCCCCAAAACAAAGCCCCAAGGCATGTACTCTAGGTTCATTTAACAGAATTCCCAATGGACAATAGAATTTGCTTAATCCAAAACTAAGATAAATTTGAATTTTCTAGGGATTCTTGGCCAAGAATTTACCAACACTATGAACCATTCTTTGTTTTGGTTTTTTTAATTATTTTATTTGCACAAATGGCAACTATTTCTGTAAGAAATACAAATTGAATCTTCATATTATATTTGGAAATAAGAACAAATGAATAATAACAATTCTCAGATAAGTATCAGAATTCTATTCTCTAATGGACAATAATTAATTAAAAGCCATTTTAAGAGTGATTTACCTGGAGAGCAAATTAAAAAGACATGGCACTAATAACTGAGGACTTTTGAGTTTCTTTTTATGTTGCAGTAATTCTAAGATGAGGGTTACTCTCTGCCAGTAAACATTGCCAACATCTTGTGCAGGTTCTGTATCTTGTAGTTTTCTGCAGCAGGAATAAAAAATTATTCTTAAGCAGAGATTTTTAAGAATTCATGCAGAAAGAAGTAAACAGAATCGGAATATATATACACACTACTACAATAAAATAAATGAAAATAATACAAAGGCAACTTTCTCCTCTCAGTAAAAAAAGAAGAGGGGTACTGAATGTGGTCTATGCTGCCAGGCACAATCATAATGTTGACTGGCTGGCTTGTTTTAAGTGTTTTTCTTTGTTATCAGAGTGGATTCAATGATGGAGGGAAGGTATTTTGGAAAAATAGGTTTTTTGAAAAAACAAAAGGCACCAATAAAACTCTTAATTATATAAGCAAATAAAAAAAGCTAGATAACGTACAAAAACTAGAACAAAAGGATTTTTCTTAAATAAGTTCATAATTCTTACTTCTGTTGCATTTTTTGTCTTCTTGTTTGCTGAATTGTACCCAAGGACTTGGTTTTCTCTGGTGGTTCCAGTTCTAATCGGATTTGTTCAGCATCAACAGAAATCTGAAATTATGTTAAAGTAAGAATTACCAATAATTTCGATTTCTAGGATAAACAATTATACTGAATACACATATTTTAAAAACCACAAATAGTTTCTTTTAATTGTCTTTCATCCATTCAATTTCAAAATAAGGACGATAAATTCTATCAAGTTAATTTGAGTTTAAATCAAACCAATTGACTCGCCATGCTTAAAGGAAAATTATTCTCTCATTTAAAGAGTGTAAAGCTGTCTGAAAAGCATAATGGTAAGTGTTAAATTCTTAATCATCTAAGTTTCAAACCATGTGCTGATTAACTCTCACATGAGTTTATTTATGAAATGAGGGCTAAAAATAAGAGTTCACAAAATTACATAAGTAGAGAGAATTACCATATTGATAGGTTTGAATTTGATTCATTTAACTATCAGCAACTAACACCTAACAGTGGAAGAGACATGGTAAGCACTCAAACTTTTGCTAAAGAGTTTTCCCAAGTGCCAATCCACCTGGCAGGTGCAGAAAATGTTTTAAACTAATAATACTTTCTATTTATATGCTTTAACTCATTTTAAGCCTCATATTACATGCCACCCCCCCCCAACTCCCCATATACCTACACAAATTTAACAAGAGCAAATAACATCATATGTACATTTCATATGTATGGGACAGAAATACTGTAATAAAACTCATCAAGGCTATATCACATTAAAGGATAAAATAGACTCTGAGTCAAAGATTATCAGTAACATATTAATATATTTTCTTTTAAAGTAATAGGTAAAATTCGTAAAATTTCTTTGACATTAATATTACTATTATTGCTAATAAAATTTAAGCTCACATTTATATAGTGATTTCTTCAATTGTTAATGCCCTCTCCCCTAGCAAAACAGATAGTACTAATATAAAACCTTTCAAACACTTCAATATAAAACGCTTGTTAACAAATATGTGGGTTTTCTTCTGGGAGGGAAGAGGTATCTTCTTTAATTTAAAAAATAGGACAAAGAAAAGTAAGTTGCCCACCAGTCTAGCTAAATAACCCAAATCATTTATCTTTTACATCCTTTAAATATTTCTATTACTCTTTTTTTTTTTTTTTTTTAAAAGAGGAGTGAATATGTAGAGAGAGGGTTATGGCAAGAGGAGTTCTCCAAATCTTTTTTACAGCCCCCTAAGAACTTGAAAACTAAAACTAGATATAACAATATGAATTTGCAACAGTACTGCAGTATAATTTCCTGATTTTTTTTTTCATGTCACATTTTTAACATTTAAAAACAAAGCTAAAACAAACTAAAATTACATTTGGTAACTTGTACTCAACTTGATTTTATGAATCAGAAATCCTCTTTTCTTTCTTTCTTTCTTTTTTTTTTTTTAAACACACATCAAGTTTATGTCTGTATATTTGGTGTCAGGATCCCTTGCATAAGGGAATTCTATAGTATGCCAAATAAATGTTTTTCATTTCTGCAATCCCAAAGAGTAGGGTAGAAAATGAGGGAAAATGAAAGGGAAGATGCTTAAAAAACAAAATTAGGAAATGAAATTTAAGGAAAAGTTTGGCTGGTCACAATATTTAAAGATACTCCTATTTCTCTAGATATTCAAATTCCAAATCCTACCTTGTACTTGCCTCTAATAAAAAATACCTTTCTAGCACACTCACTATCTCTACCATATGATCTGAGTTATTTAATTCTACTTTCAAATCCACAGCTGATTAATAATAACATTCAGCAGTCATCCACAATACAATGAACATGATTTTGATTGCATTATTCATTTCATCATATTAAGTCAGAATCCTCGCCCCTTGAGTGTCATAATGTTCCCCCAGGTCACCTGCAAACTCCTGATCACTATCACGTACCACTTAACAGAAATCTGGTCCAGACAAATATTACTAAATGGTTAAACTATAAACGAAAAAAAAGTATCAGAAACTAAATGGAAAGGTCTACATTTATTTCATTACTATAATTCTTTATTAATGTCATTTTGTTGACACCCCCCTCCATAATTAATTAACAATAAACACAATATAAGAAAGAGTGAGATAAGGACATGAAGAAGCCAAATCAAAGTAAAGATGAAGAATGCTCAAAAATATTCTAAACCAAAATGATTAATAATGAGTAGTGGCTCTAAAAAGGCTGTAACTTACTGTTTTAAAAACACTGCTAACAGTCTGAGCACAGAGTGTATTTTTGCAATTCAAAAGTAAATCAAACAGCACTCCCAAAAGCTTCTGTTGAACTTTATCATCTGATATAGCAGCAAAGAATGGTTTCGTAATCTAAAAATTAGAAAAAGAATCACATGAAAGCAAATTCCTAAAAAGCCTACTTATATAGCTTTGTCATATTTTTAGAAAACAATGTATGCCCATTCCATACTTTAAGGCACCCTGAGTTAAAATGTAGCTCTTGCTATTGGCCTAACTATAACAATATCAATAATTCAAAGATCTGTAACTTTTCAGTGTGAGCAGCCCTCTTTCCTTTGGCAACAATTGTAACTTCTATACAGCCTAATAGCAAGTTGAGAATCAACCTGAGGAGAAGCTTCACAAAATAAGTGAGGCTGGCACTAGAACACCACAAGGTACCCAGCCCCGAGGCTATTCCTGAAGCTTTTCCAGCTTGGATGAATTCGCTGCCAGAACTTTTGCTCCTCCTTTTTTTTTTTTTTTTTAAAACACATTACGAACTGAATCCTCTCATGCTAGGATGAGGCTAATGTTAAAGAAGGATTTTAATGGATGATTAGGAAGTTTTTCAAATTAAATGAAATCTTAAACTCTGCTTATTTCTTTAGAACTTGTCCATCACAATGATCATTAAGTAAAATCCACTCCATATTTTAAAACACTTAACACCACTCAATAACTTTATTTGTTCTTCAGCCATCAACATACATCACATATTATCCAATTCCAGTGCAAATGCATTGTGCTCTACTATTAGGAGTGTTAAAGGGAAAAGCAAACTTAAATTCTAGATTCTAATTAGAAAATACCAACCTTCCCAAGGGCAAGGATCTGGAATGTAGGCATCCCTTCGAAGACTTCCTTGGTGGTATGCACAGCTTTGAGGAATACATCTAAACTCTGTGGGTCCTTGTGCAAGAGAGAAGCTGAATGCTCATTGTACTTCCCAAGGGCAAGGTGCAAAATGACAGCTTCATCCTTCAGGACTGTAGGGGGTTCCTTTAGTACTTTCTCTAGCAACTGATCAATTGTGGGCAACAGCTGAGAAAGCACCATCTAAAAATTGGGAAAAACTATTAATGTCAATTGACATGTGTCTCTACTTGTTACACAAGAACATTATTAATCATCAAAAAAATTCAACATGGGAAGTAGTCCAGGAGACACTTTCAGGGAAGTGATAGGATCTTCAAAAAATAGAAAGAGCTAATGAGTATTAGGAATGTTTTGAGAGAACTTCCACCAGGAAGCACCAAAGTCTTAAAAGGCCATCTTGATCTGAAACATCTTTAGGTCCTTCAGGTGACTAAAGCAAACTACACAGCTTTGATACTACTAATAATCCTGAAGAACAAGGACTGTTTTTTTCCCTCAGATTAGAGTTTAAAAAAGGGTGTCACAGCATCGGTTCAAATTATACTATATGCTCTAGTTTAAAGATGCTAAATAAATACTTTTAAATAATCACAAACATTAAGTGCTGAAATGCCGAGTCAAACATTTAATACTTTGTGACTTCAGAAGCACTGTTAGCATGTTCTTACAAGTGACATTACATTTTTAAGAAGTCTTGGTTATCCATTATTCTCTTTTTTCAGGATCTGACTACAATTCAAAAACTTCTATTTTATCTATAAATTAAAAATATAGAATGCTGTTCATTAAGCCTAAGATAAAGAATATTAAGTTTTTATTTTAAATATACCTTAGTCATCTTTCCCTTAAGTGTGCAAATATAAAACATTTACATATAAAATGTATTAAATCACTATAATTAGATTATTCTTTCCAGATGGAACATATTCATTTGATTTGTACTTCACATATCCATTCAACTATGTATGATTAAAAGAACAGGTAGGAAAAGAGGATTTTAAGCTACTATTAATGCCAGTTTGTAGTTTTCTTTATTGCCTCCATATAACATTTCCTGTTAGAACTATTAGAAAAGATCATGAAGGGCTTTAGAATATGGCATTATGAAAACTGATGTTGCAATAGTAAAAATAACAGTACTAATAATGTAATTTTATAAAATACTTAAAAGGTTTGCAAAGCATTTTCTTCCTAACATCATAAGGTTGACAGTCCAACTATCATCACTAAACCAAGACTGGAAATGAGTCACACACAGCAAGTAAATGTCTGAGGTAGGATTCAAATACGGATGTCCAGACTCCAAAAATGACACTCTATCCACAATTATTATTATTATCACTTTCAGTAAAATTTGCCATTTATAATTTACAAAATTAATTGAGAAGACATACAGAGAAGGATTTTCATGGTAAAGTTATAAAAGCTCAAATTAAAGTTCTACCAATAGTCACATCTCCTTGGGATTTTAAAACATGAATATATACACATTTGCAAACATATACATATGTATATACATAGACATATATACAGATAGGTATACACCTACACACTCATACCCACAACCCACACCCCCTCTAACATGCAGAAGCAATATGCTTATTTAAAACAATCCCTTCTACCTAGCTCCAAAACAACATTTAAGCTTTGTTCTCTCTGCATCCCAGTATCCCCTTCCTATTACTTCTTAAGCTAATGAAAGTAAAATTTCCCCCATATATCATCAGTTATCACAATATTTTGGTCACATCAGACTTAAAATATATTTCTCATTAAAATATACACACCTCACTATTGACTTCCTGAAGAATTTTCATCAAGTTTTTTGCAATATAGGATGGACAGCTATGTACACAATAAAGCAAATGTTTTAAGGCTTCAGTTAACATCTGGTGAGATTTTGGCTTTTTTCCTGTTTGCAGATCCTCAAACAAAGTATTCAAATCCTAGAACATTAAAACAGCTTATGAAGGGTCTTCAAATGGTAGAAGTACTAATTTCTAAAAACCATCAACCAAATGACATTATTTCACTATTTGCCATTTTTCGTATAAAATTGGCTCATAGATGATACTATTAGCTAACAGGACACTATGAGCATATTTTACCTAAGAATAATTCCCAATTATTTTATCTAGAGGAAAATGTATCTCATTATTATTAAAATGTTGTAATAATAAGTATTTTAAAATTTCAATTTTAACCCTAGTACTTAAAAATTTTTAAATGGCTTTTTAATACCTTTGTTACTTCTTTAAATTTCCAATTATATCCCCCCATTTATTATGTTAAGCAATCTCTCCCCACTATATTATTTATTATACACATTTCTGTGAAGTAACTGATTAAATTTCTCATGAAATAAGATGAAAACCAATAGTACAAATGTTAACTCTAGACTTGACTTCATATATGTATATGAACACACTTCTCCCTCCCTCCCCCAGCTTATACATTGCTAATGGGAAGATATACCTGTGCTACATATGTAGCATCTGAAATAATCTCCTCTTCTTTTTGGACTAAGTGTTGTATTACAGGATAAAGTGGAGACTCTACTTCACGTAAGGTCTGGAGGCAGAGAATGGCAGCTCTTCGTACTTCTCTTATAGGACTTCCCAAATTTATGAGTAAACATATCACCACTGGGGAAAAAGATATATATTAAAATACAGCACACATATATAAACCCCCCACAGGGTAGGGAAATTTGAAACATTTTAAATCAAATATTCTATAAGTTAGAAAAGCTAAATCTGAGTCAACTGTGACATTTTCAGGAACTTTTATTTTTCTTAATTCATTAACATGTCCAATTCAATAAACATTCATTAAATGACTACTGTCTACTATGCGCATGGCACTATACCAGGAACAAGAGAAATAAAAACTTGAGTCACAGAGCATACGTAGTCTTTGCCCTCAAAAAATTTATCATATCAATGAAAGAGAAGACATGTATATGATGCGTACAGGCATAATTAAAGAGAGTGGAATGAAAAATTCAGGAAGGGAAAGATTAAGAAAGGCTTCATGAAAGTAGTAAAATCTAAGCTAAAATAATGAATCTAATCAGGAAGGAGACGCATTTCTCATCCTTCAAATGAATATACTTAGTCACAGCTAAGACTTTAGTCAGATGTCTCTATATGCTGTATGAAAAGCCAATATCCAAATTTTCTATATTGGATCAACTCATAAACCAAGCAAAAGAGCTCCATTTATTCTGAATAGAAACTTCTAAGGTTACTCACTCTCTTCTAATAAGTTATTTTCCAATACAAACAAGGCCATTCTTAACAATGACAATTTATCTTTAGCTGATTTCTTTTCATTTATCAAACTGTACCCTTTTTAAAGGAATTTCCTGACATTTTAGTTCTATAATATTATAGCATTACACATGAAGATCATTTTTTCAAGGTTTTGAAGTGATTCCCTTCCCCAACCATTCTAATGAAAGTAAGATACTTTGCCTTTTGTCCAGGAAAGAGGGTGCAGTGCAGAGGTAGGAGGAGGTTGCTGAAAACCAAAGGCCCATTACAGCAGCAGCAAGTATGCAAGAATATTGCAAGTATATCTGAATAAATTTGAAACTTCATAAACTCCAATATAAACTAGGAAAGGGAAAATATATAAACATGATTATGAAAATGACAATTTTATACCTGGAGAAGATGTTGATGCCAGGTATTTTTTCTTCTGTGCAGCCTGACCTGCCAGCATTGCACGTCCTATGTAAAGAGCTTGAGTCTGTAGTATTGTTTTCACGTTATAGTTAAGTGGATTTGAAAGGCTATAATTATAGGTCCATAAAAGTGAGAAGAACTTGAATAACTCAAAAACATCTTCTAAATGTACCTAAATAAGATAAAAGGAAGTTAAGATCAGCTTTCTTCAAATTAGTAACCAACATATTGTTAAATATAGTTTTCATTATGGGTACTAGGAAATATATGTTAGGCCCCCCCCTCCCCCAAAATAAATAAATAAATTCCTGTATTTGAGCAAGGCACTAATTTCTGAATTATAGCACAAATAAAATTCAAAATTAAAAAAACAAACAAACAAAACAAAAACAAAACAGGCTTGGTTAAAATCATTTTCCTAGAAGACGAGATACTGAAATGAGAAATGTCTAAAATTACAGAAGGCAATTTAATTCTACTACATTTTGTTTTCTATAGCATATAAAATCATTTTAGCTGAAAATGAAGTACCTTTAAGAAAAGTTTCATCAGAACTCTGAAGCAAAGGGCATCAGCACCAGCAATAATAACCTCAAATATCTGGATCAATAAGTGCAGATAGTCTCGGCTGTCTTCTTTCATATGTTCAGGATTCCACCACTTATCATCTAATGGGCATGAAAATATGTGAGGCATAAAATAATCCACAAATCTAAGAATATGATGAGCCTACAGTGGCTAAACACAAGATTATTTTTTTGCCCTAGAAAAAAATGGCTTTCTAATTATAACACGAAATAATGAGCACATCTAATTTTTCTTAACTGGTTTTTAAGACAATCAAATCTAAAAACATTAACAATGACATACCTTTAAGAAAAGATTTAGGAGGCTTCAAAACTTGAATAAAGTTTTTCAATGAAAATGCAATCATAACAGCATCTTCCACAGCAATCATCTGCCCTCTGTTGAGCTTTTCTACATACTGAATCCATATCTCCACTGGTATTCCTTTGTCTGACAGTTCAGAATGACATTCAAAAGAGATTTCCTGAGTTGGTAGAAATAGGATGAAAAAGTTTAGTATTTTATTAAAGGGAAATTAAAAGAATATATAAATATAAATCTATACGTAATGTTTTTTTTGTTTGCATCAAGGAGTCTTTTTTTATTATTATATGTTGGAACACAGAAATTAGCAAAGCCCCGAGTTTCCTTATTTTCCTAGAAATGACACTGGGAAAGGAAAAAAAATTTCCCCTATTTTTAATTTACTATTTTATTTGAATGAGGGATAGTAATTGGAAAATGGGGGGAAGGGGGGGAGGAAAGGAGGGAAAGGAACAAAAGCTCCTCTACATGAAGTAAAAACAATAGCTTTCCTCAAAGATTCTTAAGAAGATTCAAGTCCATTCAACATTTAAAAAAATTTAAATAGGAGGAATGTACAGTCAAATCTCTTTTTACATACAATATTAACATTTCTAAGTCAATGAAACAATAGCTCTAAAAGGCCATCTCTAGAAAGTAAGGAAAAAATGATAAATAAGAATCAATCTAAGTATATATGGGGGAAAAATTATTTTGACATTGAAAAAGGATAGATTGTTCCCTAAATATATTGACCCTATGTAAACTGTGGGATAGGGGGAGGGGAAGAAGTATACCCTTCCCTCCAAATAAAAAAAAACACATCAGGAAGGATAATGGGAAAAACAGCAAATTTCCTTGAATAAAACTTGGGAGTTTTCTATATTTGAAATACTATGTGGCAGTGTCACCATATCTCAAGAGAAATAAAAGATAAAGTTTAAAAGAGACCAGCTTAAGTAAACAAAACAATGTGAGAAAGCAGAGATATTGTATATAGACTACAAAGAGAATTGCTGAGTGTTGTGATGATGGTGGTTTACTCAATTGTTCAAATAAGCTGGACTAGAAAAATAGGGACAATCATCATATTCTGGAGTATGTGAATGAAAGGGCACCAAGATTGAAAAGTGAGAAGGTACAACTTTATATAAAGAGGAGATAAGCCACAGACTGCTAATCTAGAAGATAAGGATGGGAAATAAGGTTTTTTTAAGAGCTAAGGCAAATTCTTAGGTTACAGATTTATGATCAATAATGCACTTAAGGATATCTCTCTGCATTAGATGGCCAAACATACTCTGCACTCCTACTTACTGCTACCTCCAGATTTATTTGTCCGGGATCATTATTCCATGACATTTCCTGTCTGAGGAAAATTTTTAAGGACCATGGAGTCGGTATACATCACCTTTTCTGCATCTTTATTGTCTTCAACTATTGACCTTATCGTGGTTCTCCCAACATTCTCCAAGTCTGAGCCCCTGCCTTAGAGCTCTCTCTCCATACCCTTCCATTCAGTTCGTTAGTTCAGCCACTTCTTACTTAGGTTTAGTGAATCTCTTATAAGTTTTTTTCTCAATCCCTCATCTCTTAGAATCTAAGGATTTTTCTCTCTCCCATTTCAGCTTCATAATATGAACAAATTTTGGACTGCATCACCTCCTTTGAAATTCCATTCAGACTACAATTTCATATCCTTCTACTTCCCATACTCTTGGACCTACCCTATGCCTGATTTCCACCTTTAGCCTGTCCTCTAATCCAAAGATTCATCCCTATTCTCTCAATTTTAACTCCACCACTCTGGCTTTGTTTCCTCTATAATGAGGTTTATTTAAGTGGTTACTTTAACATTTACTAGCTATACTCCTGGGTCCCGATATTCTATTTTTCCAAACCTGAGATTATGTAATTCTTTAAAAAACAGATTTATCTAGTTTCTCCAGTCCTGCTCCATGGGTAGTAAACGATGACAGTAGAAAAAAATAACAATATCAATCCAGCTTTATCTATTATAATAATAAGTTATATTTATCTATTATAATAATAAGTTATATAGCTGTAGCTATACCAATATTTTTGGTCAATAATCTTGTTCCACCTTCTTTAAATGAAAACAATTCCCATATTTTTCTCCTCCATAGGATTATTCCACTTTGCTGATGAATTTTTACTCATCCCTTACAGCAAACCCAAGGGCCTTCCATAACACTCCTATTCAGAACTCACAAAGCACTGCTTTTTTACTTTTCTAATGTATTTAGAATACATTATTTTTTTACTATCATTTATGGAGAATATTGGACAGTTTTATAGGTGGTGCAGAAGACAGAGCACTGGGCTCTGTCATCAGGAAGACTCATCTTCCCGAGTTCAAATCTGGCCTCAGAAACTTACTAACTGTGTGATCCTGGGCAAGTCAACTTATCTGTTGTCTCAGTTCCTCATCTGTAAAATGAGCTAGACAAACCACTCCATTATCTTTAGTAAGAAAACCCCAAATGGAGTCATGAAGAGCCAGACACGACCAAAACACAAGGCAAGGTCAGATTGGGCTTATTTAAGCCTTTTCTCTCAGCCAATGTCAATAGTTCCTCACTAAAACAAGCAGAAAGAAAGCATCGTGCTAAATTACAAATGAAAGAAAGATATTTTGGTAACAGTGCTGGATTTGGCACCTTCTAGAACTGGGTCTGAGTCTAGATTCAAACTCAATTAATTGTGTGACCTTATAAAATCCATATAACATCCTGCTTAAGGAGCAGGACTGGAGAAATTAGCAAAATGCAAAATAGAAACATTACCTGTACTGTCTACTTCACTGGCCTGTTGGAAGGCAATATTTTCAAACCATAAAATGCTACATAAATGTGAATTAAAGGACGTGTATTACAAATCTAATCTATAACCCTGAGGAAGTGGCAAAGTTGAGAATTTTGCCTCACAATTGACCTCTAATTAAATGAGACATTTCTTCTCTTTCTCCTCCACCCCCACTGTTATTCTATTTCGGTGTCAGACTGCCATTTAATCATGAACTTGCAGGGGCTTTTTTGTCCTTACCAACGAAGTAATAACTTCATTTTCTCTTATTTTTCTTTCCAGCAAATTGAAGACTTTCAATGCAAATGGAAAGTGAGTTTCCTTTAATGAAGAGCAGCAAGAGACAAGAACTGAAATGACAACTTGGGAAGTTACTTTCTGCTTCAATGTGTAGCTCTCCTTTTCACCAACAGCTATCAAATCCTCCACCTTCAAAAGTAAATAGACAAGTATCATTGCCTATTCTGAACTTCACAAGATAATTCTGCTGACAATGTTTACAGCTCTATACATCATGCCATATTCTAAAATATATGTTGTTGAAAAATACAACTAAATGTTTAAAATGAAGTATCTATGCTATAAATGCAAAAAAAAAAAAAAAAAGAAATTACAAGTTCTAAAAAATCTGAGCAAGTACATTCAGATACTGAAGTTACTAATTAAACTGAATGTTTAAGGTCCCATTTTTAAAAATAGATTTTTATTGATATCTTTTATTTTTATATCACCTAGATTTTCCCAGGATTCTCTTCCTTCCCCCAAAGAATCAATCCTTATAATAAAACATTTTAAATAGCATTAGAAAGGGGGAAAAAATTCTCAAAGCTTATTAATATGTAAAAAAGACAACATTAAAAGTTCTCCCACATTCATGAATAACAGTCCTTTATAAAGGAGCACAATTAGGATTATCTTCTTGTATCTCTTCTTTGAAAAGACTTTATTGACTTAAGGTTAAAATGCATTTACTCTACCACTGCATTAAATTTTCTTGGTTGAAATTATTACAGTATTTACCACTGGCTCTACTCCTCTGCCCCCTTCTCCCCTTTTCCCTCCCCCCCCCCCAAAAAAAAGGAAGTGAGATAGTACTAGACTCTTCTGAAAAGATAAAAAGGATAGACTAATACAGCCTTAGAATCTAGTGTATATTCTCTCTGCAAATGTTGATAAAATACCATTTTTTATTCTAAAAAGTTATCTGCTATATAGCAGTATTTATTCTTTTTCTGTTTAATTTTAAAAGTGACATGCTATTTAAAAAGATAAATATTTACAAAGACCTTTGACAAAGCAAAATCCAAGAATCAAAATTAAGTTTCAGCAAGAAATTTTTTAAATAGGCATTCTGATAAAATACTTACCATCTTTAACATCGAAGATGGATTCCCTGAATTTATATTGTCAGCCAACAACTGAACCATTTTCTGATTTGCTACACCAATCAATTCTGTTGGCTTTGTGGTTTTAATTACTTTTTCAAGAGCTATGAAAAAATAGTGAATAAGTTTATAAATCACTCAAAAAAAATTACAGGAAAACTACTTAAATCCAATTCTAAAAACATCAGATTTGTATTATAACTTCATCATCCTTCATAATGTTTACTTTTTTTAATTATATATTATTTGTCTTGGAAAAAAAAGATTGTTACCAGTTAATTTCTTTTTAAAGAATAGGATTTGTCTTTTATCATTTCCTGTAGTGTGCTTTCTAGAGCCCCCAAGATGAGATATCACACTGCTTTCTAGAGCTCCATGTAGGGTGCCAAAATGTAGTGTGCTTTCTAGAGCACCCAAATTAGGGCGCCAAAATGTATTGTCCAGACTAGCTCCCTAGAGGATCTCAGGACCAGCCCGAATGCTTGGTCTTAGTGGAGGAGTGATGAAACAGGAGACCCATGAGGAGTGCATTTATTTCAAGTCCTCTCAGCCCCTAAATACCTTACCTTAGTACAATTACATCACTACAGCACACTGAGCATGGGCTAACTATAGTACCATTACATCACCACAACACACTGCCCAATTGCTAGCTATAAGCACTCTGCTATTTATATGTAAATGCCTCTTTACTGTAAGTATCCCTTGCTTTAAGTAGAACACAAGTGATTACACCCCCCTTGACTTCTCAGGAAGGATGAGATACCTGTAGGGAAATGAACCAGACATTGTTAGCAGGTTCCCTCTGGGCTGAAGGATCTTATACCTCATCCAGAGTTCTCCCACTATCTGTAGCTCTCTATAATTTCCTTCTGGAATTAATACTGATTTTATTTTTTCAATTTAAAAGATCAAAACTGAATAGCTTACCTTCTTTCCATCCTTTCAGTATAGGGTGCAAAGAGCAAATTCCTGATTTTGACAGATAAGTAGCCATTTTTATCTCTTGGGATTTTGAATTGTCATTGGTAACAACCATAAATGGCAGCAAATGTATGACCACTTGATTTAGTAACTCATCATTTCCATTCAGAATCTCTTCTTTAATTAGAGTGTCGGCTGCTAATTCAAGTATTTTGTACCTAAAAATGTTTATTTTTAAAGAATTGGTTAAGGAATAATGTAGAGAACTACAAATAGCTACTAACTATGGACTGAGACAAAACTCATCCTACATCCACCCAAAGGAGGAGCATATTTTTCCTTTAAGGCTCCAGCACAAATGATAACAATTTATTTTGTTTCCTAATTAAAATCTGAAAATCTCTGAAAGAGCTAAGTGACATATTTACCAGAGAATCTACATTATTCTAAATGTAGAGCATTCCAAATAAATTTTCATGTACAAGAATACTTTGCAATAGTCCATTTTCTTAACCAGGGGACCATGACCTTATTTTAAAAATGTTTATAACTGCATTTCAATATGATCTTCTTTGAAAGCCTATATATTTTACTTTATGTACTTACAACCATTATTCTGAATAGGGAAATATGAGGCCCCCACCCCAGATTGCCAAAGAATATATGACACAAACAAAAATTAAGAACCCCTGGTCTACAGAATGAAAATATCAGATTTCCAATGTCAGGTTACTTTGACATTGCTACAAAACAATCTAAAATACGATAAAGAAAAATACAAACCACGCCCCGTCCTGGGAAAGTTCTGCTCTTTGAAAAAGTCTCAAAAGACTTGAAACTGTTTCTTCTGGGCTAAACTCTTTTTTGAAAACCTACAGATAAACAGAAAATCACATTTTAAATGCTTCTTGCCTCTTTAAACTGAATTTGAAAGAGAAAATATTTACCTAATATCCACCTCTGAAAACCTTGAAGCAATTTATATTTTTATCATTCTAATATTTTTGAAAGGGAATTACAATAGATCATCTTAATACACTACAATTTTTCTACTAGTGTTGTGAATTGTGTTGGAATCCTTACTAACTGCTAACTAATTAGAGTTGATCTAATCTTACAAGAAGATGTTTTGGGCAGAACCTGAAACAAGGTACTAAGAAGAACTAATTAATACAAGGCTTGTGTTCACACCTTTACTCATTGGAGTTCAATGAGTTCATACCTCCCTTGAAGCTTTTTGGGCCAGAGAGAAACCCATAATCCCTCTCTCTGGAAGGAGCATAAATAGGCCAATGGGCCAGTCGAGGAAGTTCTACAGGGGAAGAAGCTACGAGTCGAGATTTCAGCAGAGTTATATGAAGAATGGTGCTGGCTCTGGAGGCTGAAGAAAGCAGAGGCAGAAGCAAAGGACAAAGCGGCAAGATCTCTTGGAACCAAGCAGAGAGATAGGCCTCTAAGCTAATCGGGCTATATTGGAGATAATAAAAGATATGAACTTTTATCACCTGGCTGCGTTTTGAGAAGAAAAAGCTCACCACATTTTGGCGCCCGAACAGGGACCGATTCAGATCCATCTGAACTAGATCGCAACAAATTGAATTATAGAATGCATTATACTTTTACAAAGTACTTTCAAATCCATTTTCTTATTTGATGTTGCAAATGTGACGGCTAAATAATATGAATTACTAGATAATTCCTTTAAAAGATGCTGTTGTTTTATACTCTGAAGAAAAACTGCAACAGTACTTTAAGAATTACTACAAAACTGGAGAAGGGCAAATATCCCAATTTTCAAAAAAAGGGAAAAGAATGTCAGAAAACCAAAGGCTAGTTAGTATCTGACTTCAATTACTGAGAAAATTCTAGAATGGATCATTTTTTAAAATGTGATTGGTGGACAGATAGAAAGGGAAACAGTGGCTACAGAGGCTATATATCTTCATCAAGAACATTTAAGAAATCAAGAACCAACTTTTTTTTTTTCCTGGAATTACAAAACCAGAATGTTTGGATAGTTTAGCTAGATTTCAGTACAGTTTTTATAAAGGAGTTACTATTATTTTTTGTGGAGAAGATGGAAAGATAGGAAAATAAAACACAATTAAAGAAATTCACAACTGGCTGAATGGTCACATTCAAAAAAGCAGTGGTTAATGGTTTAAGGTCAACATGGAAGAAAACCCTCTATTTACCCCTCCCCTTCCTTAGGGTTCATTCCTAGGTTGGTCTGTGATGTTTGGAATTGTTATCAATGACTTGTTTAAAGCACCAGAGGGGGGAGATGGTTCTTCAAATGTGCAGAGAGCTAGAAGAGATAGCAAATTTAATAGGTGACAGAATGTGCACTTAATTTGCAGGCAAAAGCCCTGGGCTGAATAAATTATGATTAAGTCTTGGACGTGTACATAAAAAGAAAATGAACTTCAAAACCCAGATGGGATAGATACGGTTTTAAAAAAACAAGTGGGCAGAAAGGCCTGGAGAGACTTACACGAACTGATATTGAGTGAAATGAGCAAGGCCAGGAGATCATAATATACTTCAACAACAACACTATATGATGACCAATTCTGACGGACCTGGCCATCCTCAGCAATGAGATGAGCCAAATCAGTTCCAATGGAGCAGTAATGAGCTGAACAAGCTACATCCAGTGAAAGAACTCTGGGAGATGACTAAGAACTATTTACATTGAATTCCCAATCCCTATATTTCTGCCCACCTGCATTTGTGATTTCCTTCACAGGCTAATTGTACACTATTTCAGAGTCCGATTCTTTTTGTACAGCAAAATAACGGTTTGGTCATGTATTCTTATTATGTATCTAATTTATATTTTAATATATTTAACATCTACTGGTCATCCTGCCATCTGGGGGAGGGGGTGGGAGGAAGGAGGGGAAAAATTGGAACAAAAGGTTTGACAATTGTCAATGCTGTAAAGTTACCCATACATATAACCTGTAAACAAAAGGCTATTAAAATTACAAAAAAAAAAAAAAAAAAAAAAGGTGGGGTTTTAAGTGGCCTTCAAGTTTAGTGAGTGTCAGCAGTGCAATATGGCAACCCAAAAGCTCATATGAGAAGCATGATTCCCTCAGTCTAATTAATCCCCACTGCCTCTGCCACTTTGGGCTTCATCTTGAGGGCAGAGCTCACATTCAGGGGCCATAGTTTAAGAGGGAGACCCTACTCTGGAAAAGGGGCGGACTAGGGCCAATGTCCTCTAAGCATCAGGCAAAAGAACTACAAGAGAAACCTCAGGGGGAGCTTGGTAGTGTCTTCAAGGATCTCCTTTGGGAGAAAGGATTATACTTGTTCTGTGAAGAGCAAGGGGTGGAAACTGCAAGGAGGCCAATTCAGGCTTGAGTTGGAATAAATTTCCTAACCATTAGAGCTCTCCAAAAATGGAATGGCTTCTCTTGAGAAGTGCTGAGGTCTTCTTGGAAATTCCTAAGTAGAGGATGTTTCTAACATGGCTGTTCCTAATACTTGTTGATTAATAAGAAACATTCTTTGTAGGAATAGAACTGCTCTCTAAAATCTTCTGAAGTCACTTATTCTGGGGCTCAGTTTCCTTATCTTCCCATGAGGGGGAAGAAGAGACAAATAAGCTGTAGGTGCCCACCTGCTTAAAATCCATGATCCTACAAGAATGATTTACATGAAGAAATAACTTCCAGATTCAACCCCGACAGGAAATTTTGGGAACGTAGGAAAAGAGAAGACAAAGGTACACTAGTTAATAACATTTGCAATTTAATGACAAGAACATACTTACCACAAAAGCATTCATGGCTGACAGAACAACATCTAAATTATCGTCACCAAGACGCATTATAATAGCTTCTTTTATAAAAGAAGCATCAATATTGTCCTGGATAACAGAACAAAAAAGAAAAATACAAAATTAAATTTCTAGCTGTTAAGTCACAATTAATTAGTCTCATTTGTGCAATAAAAAGGGCAGCATGCATATTTCCTCCTAAGCCAAAAATTTAGTTTTTTCTCATGTTTCATTGAAAATTCCATTAAATACTTACAATTAAGGATAATTTAATGATTAATTAATTTATATAGATTTCAGGAGGAAAATTCCACGTCAAAGGAAAGGGAAAAAACACAGAAAAGCTAAACTATGCTAAGACATCAGGCAGGCTATGCCTGCACTTTATGCTCTAGTATGTTAAAAAACAAACAAAAAACCAACCAAACAAACAAAAAAACTAAGCATGATACACAGGAAAAGTCAGCAGAGATGGAGCCATCTCTAAATTAATCTCTTTTCCTTCCTAAATTATCTGAGCCCATTAAACCTTTAATCATTCAGTTTATCACTATCACTGAATGATTTTTTTTATTAAAGTAGAAAAAAAAATAATGGTTATGAGAATATATAGAGGAAGAAATAGAGAAGCTTGTCTTTACATCCAAAGCACCCAAGTCACAATTTCATACCAACAAACATACATCACGTATCTCTACTATGTTATTAACATTATAATATAATATAATATAACATTATGGCATCATATATATGAGAATTATCAAACACACGTCACTCACCTTTGATGTTTCCATAATATTTTTCAGATGGTTAACTGCCAAAAGTCTCACTGGAGCCAGTGGATGGTTCAAGCTCAGCGTGAGGCAAGAATCAGAATCTGCTAAAAACTACAAGATACGTCACAATCACTGAATGAGTCCACAGAAAAGACAGCATTATCTGGTTCAGAAAAAACAGCTGAGCAAGATCAGTTTTAACATAATGGCCCACATAAGCAGTAACTGCCAGAACCTAATTTTAAACACCAGAGTCAAAATTCAACACTTTCAGACTTCCTTATATAGTAGCTTTCCATGTATTAGACCAACAGACCAAGAATCTATACTGATATATACTGAGATAAACTTAATTTTATATTCCTTATTTTTTTATTCCAAATAAAAGCTACAATGCAAAAAAAAAAAAAAAAAAAAAAAAAAAAAAAAACACTTTATCATCTAATTACAAATAAACAAATAAAAAACTCCATGACTATGAGTGGTCCTTGAATGAAAATTAAACTCATTTGAATGACGACAAAGACTGGCACAGGTATTTAATAGCATTAAAAATTTACTACTCAACAAAGTAGAGAGATAAGCACATTATGTGTTTTGCTAGAATTCAAACATGTTATCACTAAAGATATAAGGTTAACATTTGTAGCAGGCAATAACTCTCAAATTAATCAGTTACAATCCTATTTATATAACTTCTCTCAAGACTAGGATTTTTACCAAAGATTTTACTAGCATAGGAAAAAATGTTGCTTAGGCATGGATTCTCAAGAAAATTTTTGAAAATCCATATGTCCATGGAAATTCAAGTGCAAATATCAAAAACTTGAGCAGCAAATATACAAGTTAATACTGTATTATTAAGATTATTTCATCTCTCTTTACCCCTTACCTGAAGAAAAATAGGATGGGTAGAAAGAGATAGGAAAGGAAAGAGAAAGAAAAAAGAACAGCATGACTCAAAAGAAACTAGTATTATATTTTAGAGGACATTAATGGAGACCAAGCAGAAAAATGTTCCTGCCAGGAGCTTCCACAAATCAAACATATTCAGTAAAAGAATATTATGCCAGCATCTTTCTGTCAAATCATAATGCTTCAGCCAGAGCCTTTCCTCATGCTAAACCTCAAACCCAAAATATACTCCCCAAGAAGATTCAAAACCACATTCTTTATTCAGCAGTTCCTAAAATCTGATTCTCTCCAAGACACTTCGTAAGCTAACAGAAAAAGCAGAACAGATTTCCCTTTGCTCCTTCCTATCTATCTAATCATGCAAATTTTACAACTGCTCCTTTCCCTTCATTTTCTGTAGTAACCAGAGCCTACCTGAAATTTTCCTCCACTTGTGGAGAGAGAAATAAATTGATGAAAAAATTCTTGCTTTTGGGGATCTGTAACATCCTTCAGATGGTCCTCCAATACCAAATCTAATGTCTTAGGGTATCTGTAAGAAACAAAAAACCATCAATAAACAACTAAAGGCTTATGCTGTAGAGATAGAAAAAAAAATTCATCTGGAAAAACAAAAAGTCAAGAATGTCAAAGGAATCAGTTAAAAAATGTGAAGGAAGGCAGCCTGAGCAGCACTAGATTTCAAACTATATCACAAAAGGATAATTATCAAAACACTCAAGTAACTAGGAATCAGAATGTGGACCAGTGGAACTAATTAGGTTCATACACAGTAACAACCACAGTAATCTAGAATTTGATAAATAAATCCAAAGATCCAAACTTTTGGTACAATAACTCACTAGCTGATAAAAAGTGCTGGGAAATATGGAAAGCAATTTGGCAGAAACTATGCATAGATCAATACCTACCCAACCTTATAGCAAGATAAAGTCAAAATGAAAACACAATTTTTACAGAGAGTTCATATATACCTATATTAGGGGAACATGAAAAATTTTACTTATCAGATCTAGGCATAAGGGAAGAGAGTTTATGGCCAAATGAGATAGCAAGGATCATGGGAAGTTAAATGAATAATAGTGATCACATGAAAATAGTTTTTGCAGAAACAAAATGAGTAAAATTATAGAGAACTGAACCAAATTTGTAAAAATAAGAGCCATCCCCCAATTGACAAATGGTCAAAAGATATGAATACAGTTTTTTCATAAGAAAAAAAAACCAGTTATCAATAGTCACATTAAAAAAAACAATCTAAATCACTATTGATTAGAGAAATGAAAGTTAAAATAACTGAGATGCCACTACACACTTATCAGATTGTCAGAAAATGACAAATGCTGGTGGAAAAATAGGGATACTAATAAACTGCTAATAGAGTTGTGAACTGGTCTAACCATTATGGAAAACAATTTAGAACTAAACCCAAAAGACAATCAAATTGTGCATAAATTCTTACTCTCAAAGTAATCAAAGAAAAGAAAAAGGACCTATTTGTACAAAAAAATTTAAAGTTAACACTTTGTGTGGTGGTAAGGAACTGGAAAATCAAGGGATACCCATTAATTGGGGAATGGATGAACAAGTTGTGGTAAAGGATAATAATAGTATGTATTGTGCTCTAAGAAACCTGTTAAGTTTTATATGAAATAATGAAAAGTTAAGTAAACAGAACCAGGAGAACATTGTTCATAGTAAAGACAATATCTAAACTGTTCTTGTAAATGAAATCAGAAAAAAAAGAAAAAAATGAAAGCTATTTGAAAACGGAATTAATAAGTTTAGCACAAGATATACCAAACCTAATGCAAGTGACAAACTCTCTGAATATCAGAATGGACCAAAAAGAAGACAAAAGAAGCTGGGTGGCAAAGTGGCAAAAGTACCAGATTTGGAATGAGGAAAACCTGAGTTCAAATTTGACCTTATAAATCTTGGGCAAGTCACTTAACCTTGTTTATCTCAGTTTCTTCACCTGTAAAATGAACAAGAAAAAGAAATGGCAAAGCACTCTGGTATCTTTGCCAAAGAAAGAATCATAGATGCCTGAAAATGACTAAATAAAAAGACAACAATAACTCCATGAGACAATGATAAATATTAAAACACAATCAAGATTTGAAAAGAAGAAAATATAGGCCATCTCACAGTAAACAAATAACCTAAAAACAGAGTAAGGAAAAAAAATATCATCACTGGACTCCATGAATGCCATGATAAAAAAAAAAAAAACCAAAAACCAAAAACCAAAAAATCTAGCTATATTATTTCTAGAAAATTAAAAGGAAACTATCTGTTATCTCTTGGAATCAGAGGGGTAATATGGAAATAGAAAGACTCCACTGGCCACTTCCTCAAAAAAAGACAAAATGGAAACTCACAATATTACAGATAAAATCCAGAGCTTACAAGTTTAAAAATATGTATATATTGCAAGCATCCAGAAAGAAAGAATTCAAGTACCAAGGAGCCACAGTCAAAATCATACACAATATAATAGGCACGAGTATGATGGGGGCGAGAGCTCTGAATACCATATTCCAGAATGCAAAGGATTTGGGCTAAAAGCCAAGAGAAAACCTGATTACAATGGAAAAAAATGAAACTTTACTGAAGCAGAAAAATTCCTGATGAAAACACCAGAGCTACAGAGAAACTTTGGAGTTTAAATAAAAAAATTAAGAGAAATATATTTCATTCAAGAAGAACAAGAGAGGGAATTACAAAGAAGGATTTTGGACTGTGAGCTCCTGAAGACTGTTTTCTGCCTGTTTTAATATTCCCTTATACACAATGAGCACTTAATAAATGTTTACTGACTGAGGATTAACTAGCTATCTTAAAAACCAAAAGGAAGAGAAACAAATGCTTCTCTAACAAAATCTCTCAAGAACAGAAACATTTCCAACACTTTCTTCTCTTATTAATAGACCACTGCATACTGCAAATAATTCAACGCAAAATTTTTTTTGCATAAAATAGATTTTTAATTTACAGAACTGTAAATTTAAAAAGGGAAAAATTAAATTCATAAAAAGGAACATATAAAGAAAAAGTAACTTACTTGCTTTCCAAAAGTCTAATGAGAGGAAGGAGTTGTTCATTGAGTAGTGATATCTCCTTAGAATTTATTTCTTTCCTTGAACTATATGAAATATATTCTTCAAGAAGAGTGCTAAGAAATAAAACATAAAATGTAGGTCAATATGAGGTTTTCTTATTAGATATGCAAGTGCCTTTAACTAGGGACAAGAAGTATTATTTCTTCCCAATAATTAAGGTTTTTCTTTGTTACCATTTACTATGACATATCAAACAATACTTGGTTTTAGTTTCACATTAATCTATCCTGAAAACTTCTGAATCCAGAATCACCAACATAATGAAGCAATGTTATAGAAAACAAATGTAATCTAGTAACAGACAAAAGAATCAATGTGTTTTCATTGATTAGTATGGTATCTGTTAATAATTAAATGACTTGCATTAAAACAAAGTATGAAAAGCAAGGGAGAAAATTCATCCCTGATTCAATCATACTACATACAATTTTTTTTTTTTAAATAACTTTTTACTGACAGAACCCATGCCAGGGTAATTTTTTACAGCATTATCCCTTGCACTCACTTCTGTTCCAATTTTCCCCCTCCCTCCCTCCACCCCCTTCCCCAGATGGCAAGCAGTCCTTTACACTACATACAAAATTTAAAAGTGGTATTCTTACCTAGCCAACAAATGGTCTAAGTTGTTTTCCAATGATATATCTTTAAGTATATCTTCTAAGAGTCTAGCATATATATGACTGTCCAGTTCCTCAGTTTCTTCTTCTTCTTAGTAAGCAACAACATAGAAATAAGGATTACAGGAGGAAATTGCAATTATTTTAAACTAATATCTTACACGTCAACATTTCACCATGAAAGAGAACTTGAGTTCTCAACAACTCTTTCAGCACAGGAAAAGCTTTATGAAATTCAATCAAGTTAAAAAAGATCTAAGTACAAATCTAACAACAACCTTTTGATCTGTCATACAGGGACCAACCAAGTTCAACAGAGAAGACTTGGGACCAGAAAGTTCAATCACTGCTGGATAAAAGGTATCCAAATACCATCTATCCACTAAGGCATGGAAAGGTTACAATCTACATCATTGGAGGGATGAAATTATAGATCTTGTGAAACAATGAAGCATTTAAAAATACTAATTCTATTCAATTCACTAATAGTGAAAAAGTTTTAAAATCAGGATACTTTCAAAAAACCTATTTTACCCTATCTTTTACTGTTATACATTAATACATTAAGATTGCATAGTGATTTATATTTTCCAAAGCACTTTCACATATGAAAAACCTTAGAATGGCTTTTAAATTAAAATACCATGCAGTCACTAGTATGTCCATTTTACAGATGAAAAAATAAAGTCACACAGAAATCAAATCCAATCTGCCTGTGACAAGAATTCAGGGCTCTTAACTCCCAGTCCAATCCAGTAGCAAAAGAATTCTAAAAATTTCTTCAAAATTTGAAAAACCTGAATCCAAAAAAGAAGCTAAAAATCCAATTTAATAATTTCCTCCCTCCAACCACGAATGTTTATATTCCTTATTAGATACATCATCAACATTAGGATTGTCATAGGTTTTAAATAGAGTGGGCTCACTCATCAACAAGGTTTAGTGCTGAAAAGTTGCTTAAAAATCAAAACTTTAGAATGGAAAATCTTTTCCCATAGAATGATAGTATCAGAGGAGTTCTACTGTAACTTCTGATTACTTGTAAATGGTAGCAATTTTAGTTTAAGTGTTTCTTCTTAAGGACACTCTCTCAAGTATTTAATGAGTAAAAGTGAAAAGCACATGCTAAATAGTCACCTTTTTATTTTATTTTATAAAATTTTATTTAACACACTTAATTTAATTAAGATTTAGTTACAATATTTAATACATAACATCCAGATGTTAAGATATTTGAAAAAACCAAGGTTTTTCAAAATTAGAAAAGAATAAATCAGTTTAAGACAATATAAAAATCACAAACCTGTAACATGATGAACAATGGTGACAACAAGATGAGGAAGCATGTAATGCAGAAGAGGACTAATGTCATACATCACTGAAATTTCATGTAGTAAGGAAACAAGATCAGGAACATTACACAGGTGAGCAAATAGCCTATAAAAAATAAAGTCCACATTATCTGTCTCTGGTAGTCAATATACAGAAATTATTAAGTTAAAAGTACGCATCATTTAACTCAAATTTGTTAAACTTTTTCAGAACAAAAAATTTGTCTTTTCATTATCCTATACTTACTTTTTCCCAAGGCCTTCTACTTTCTGTCTCTGCAAGAGCACAATCAAGCAACCTAATCCATTCTTGATCAAAGAGGGAATTTTAGTCAAAGTTTTGCCAATCTGTGATGCCAAAGAATGAACAAAAGTATCCTCCATTGTCACTTTCACTGAGACTTGACAGATTATCATGTAGGTTGCAGCTCGATAATCAGGCAAAGATGACTTTAATCCCTAAATTTTTTTTTTAAAAGATTAGAGAAAATTATAAATTATACTTCAATAAAACTTTTAGTTTTCTATTTCTGTGTCCCAAAAGTCTTAGTGCAGTTTAAAGCTACTTAAACCTTAAAATTGAACTACTATTGTTAGAATACATTTACAGAACTATCATGCATCATGTAAACTACAGGTTTTCTCTCCTTCAGAAGCGGAATGGGTACTTATTGACCCTGGGCAGGTGGGAGAAAGGGGATATCAGGATTCAAGGTGTGGCATAAGGCTTGACAAGACAACAAAATATAAACTCCTCGAAGGCAAGACTTTATTTTTGTCTTTGTATCCCTGATACCAAACATAGTATTTGGCATAGAATAGGCACTTAATAATTGCTTGCTGAAAATATACTTAAAACACACATTCCAAAGAGCTTACCTCTTTTAAAATACAATATACCCATGTTCTTTAACCCAATCCCTCCAAAGAGAATTCATTTGCTTTTGTCAATTATTTTCTCCTAATATTTAGCTAAGGTCTCCGAGAAATTGGGAGCTTTAATTAGGGAGAAATTTTGAGGCTTAACAGGGAAACATAAGGATGCTAGAACCATGGAAGTCAGTAAAAGAAGAACTGGCATTAATATGGGGAGGAGATGCATAAAGAGAAAAACAAAACTTAAGGTGCCTGGATTGGACTAATCTGAATTTTTTCTGATCGAGTGTTTCAAATGATGAGAATAGTAATCATACAATTTGCATTGGTAAATTTTTTTTTTTTTTACCAAAATGACAGCTTTGAAGAGAAAGGGAGTTATTTTCCATATTTTTTTAACATGACTTAAACAACTTCTATATAAATTTATATTAGCATCAATATTCTTCTAAAAGAATTCCTAGAAATTCCTGAGTGGATAGGAGTTCAAAATAATCCTTCTCACATGTGAAAAGAACAAACCTTTTGAATATAGGGGAAGAGCTTAGCAAGTAAAGAGTCTGATATATCATTAGCGGACACCAAAGCTGACACAATAGTGGAAGCATAAAAAGTCAGTAGGACTCTCAACTGAGCTGAACTTCCAGGATACTCTGAAAAAACCTATAAAGAAAAATCAGAAAGAATTAGACTAGAAAAATAATAACTAGACATAAGTATAAGATTCAAATTATTTTCTTCAGAATTCTAAATATTTTATTTATTTATTTATTGTGGAAGCAGTTGGGGTTAAGTGACTTGCCCAGAGTCACACAAGCTTAGAAGTGTTAAATGTCTGAAGCCAGATTTGAACTCAGGTCCTCCTGGCTTCTGGGCTGGTGTTTTATCCACTGCGCCATTTAGCTGCTCAATACTTTATTTTTTGCATCATCTTATTTTAATGCAAGATAACTGATTCCAAATTATACATCTCACAGTGTTGCTAAATTGGAAGACTGTGTTAATAACCTAGTTGGCATATTAGAAAGCCAGCACCAGCTGAAGTCTCTCATAGTACTAATATTACTTTATATTTTAAAGCCAATGTTTAGCATGAGGAATTTAACTACCTAAATTAATCATGTTTTGTTCTATTACCAGGCTTTTCCTCTATTCAGTTGTTCCAGGGAACAATATTTAGCATATTTGAGTGTAGGATAATAAAGGTTACAGCTTCTTCTCAACATAACAAAGGTTGTTTTTTTTTGCCACTTCATGGAAAACAGTGACAGGGTCACCAAAGACAGTGCTAGGGAGGCGTGATAATACCTGAGTTTTCCACAGCTCACCATTTTTAAAACAGGGCCACATGAGCATCTGAGGATTGGAGGCTTTATCAGAGGAACACACAGGGGCTACATTCATAATTGGGGCAATTAAATAAAATTTTCATGTAAGATAATTGCACTGATGATCTCACAGGAGACTAAGCTCTCTTACTAATTAATACCAAAAATAGGATAATTCAACCATTTGATATTTTTTAGTTTTTCTTCTGTAAAACCAGAAGGCTAGATGACTAAATATAACTATTAATAGGCTAATGACTATGACATTGATTCATCATTTGCATATCTAGATATTCATAGATATAGGAATAAATATTTCTAAAATGGTTGTTTTGATAACTAATTCAACTTGTACTAAAATAATTTAACAATTTACTTTAAAAAGAAAAGCATTTTTTATATTATGTAAATATATAATCAAATTATCACTTATTGAAGCATATTCCACAGCAAAAAAAAGGTATCCCCACTGTATCTGGGTAGATACTCCCTCTTAATGGCTTAGTGGCTAATCTCCAAGAATGATGTGGCCATGAAGAAACCACCACCAGCCTGTTACCACCAGTCTGATGATGAGCCTTTTCAAACATACAGTATCTCATATGGCCCCTATCTGAATTGAAGACTTTCTTGTCAGAGCTTGCATTTTACTGGCAAAATTTTGAAAAACAAAAGGGCCACCTTCATGCTTTAATGAAGTACTAGAACAGCATTTTAATGCACACTATACATGCAGAATGAAACAATATATACTAACCTTTACAGATTTGGTTACCAGACTGCATATAAAATCCATGAAACCAAGGTCTTTGTAGCAATGGGTAACCAAAGTTCCTTTGGCTAAATGAACCCCAGACATCTGTTATTGGAAGAAACAGTCAAAATAAATTTAAAAGCTCAAAGATCAATCTACTTTAAATAAATTTAATCAGCTAAACAAATACAGAGTTCTCTGTACTATATTAGTTATACTATTAGTTATACTATTATTACTATATTAGTTATACTATTGATTAAAAAAAAGCATTAAGATAGTAAAGGTTTAGGGAAGAGACAGAATTTAAAGGATGGGTATGACTCTGATCATACAGAATTCTGAATATAGGAAATAACATAAAGAAAAACATGAAGGTAAGAGTTTATGATGTGTCTGTGGTACAGTGAGCACACTTTTTGCTATGATGGGATATGCACATTGTGAAATAATGGGAAATAAGGTTGGACATGTAAGATGGTGGAGACAGAGTTTACATTGTATGTATCATGAAATTGAGAGGTAATGTATATATCAAAACAGGGTAAGAAAGGATAGGGAAAGCAGGCAAATCAAAACTGCAATTTGAAAAGCAGAAATTCTGGGAGAAGAAACAAACTAGAGATTTGTATTCCCTTCTTATCAAATGTTATTTCCATCATCTCTGTCCTATTGTCTGGCCCTGAGGCCAAAGCCTACTCCAGACCAGTGGAGGCAAGGTCAGAAGTCATAAAGGGATATGTATAAATTATAAATTAAATGATTATAGACTACTTCTCCCCAAGATTTTCTTTTCTTTTTTTTTTTTAAAGCCAGATTTCTTCTAGTCTTGTTTCTATCTTCTTTGGTTTCTTTGATAATTTAATGCGCTGAAAAGATATGCAACCAATTTTTAAAATTTTGGCCTACCATAATTACTGTAAATTGAGAAGTATTAAACATGTACTTTTGCATACACCTTACCCCTTTAAGGCTATGTAACAGGAACCTCTTCATTAAAATACACATTCTTCTAATTTTTGTGTAAGTTTATAGCTACAAATTGAGGTAATCTGCAAAATTTTACAACACTTTGTGTCATTTTTGTTCCTCTTCCAAAATTCTTTTTGTATAGAAAGAACTCAATTTAAAAGGTTCCTAATAGCATTAAATAATATTTCTCAAACAAATTTTCCCTTTATCAAGGTTTTTAATAATGGCAACTATAACTAGAAGTACATACTTTGACAAATGTCATTTAATAATCATACCTTAACAGGTTCCAACCAATTCCATTTATGTGTTGGACTACTAATTTTTAGAAGCTGTATAACACGGACAAATATTTTTGTCTCATGATATGGAAGAACACAACCAATCAGGCTATCTTGATTGTAAAGATGTATATGAAATCTAGGAAGATGATGAACAGTTAAAACTTATTAAAAATACATTATTAATATATTTCCCCCAATAATTTAAAATGCCATTTTCTAAACTTAGCTATATCAAATTCTATTATATCATACACAAATATAGGACATGTTATAAGACACATCAATTGATATTTAAGTTATGCCAATAGACAATGACATCACAAAATTTATGGCATGGGAGGACAAAAGGACAGTCAAGGAGAGAAAATGATAAAACCCCTCCCAAGGGGAAGAGCAAGATGATGGCAAAAGTTATACTCTTTTTCTCTTGGGAACTGCTATGTTCTTTCCCCATGACTATGAAGATAAAGGGAATCTGTTTCTCTGCAAAGGACTCCAGAGGCACCAGCATTTACTCAGCCTGGCAGATGGGCTGATATTTGTCCTAGCTACAAAGGAGTTAAAGGGAATTCAGCTTGGAGTGCAAACAACAAATTAGGTTAGCTGGGAGAGAAGGTGATTTACCCTTGACACTTTCAGGCTTCCTGCATGTTTTGAGTCCAATATTTCTGGAAAATATAGCAACTCAAAAAAAAAAAAAAAAAAAAAAAAAAGACGACCTCCTAACAGTTCTTATCATCACTTGATTTTGGTTGACTGATTTGGGATTATAGAGCCTATTCAAGCTGGTTCTGCTGAGGGAATCCCAGTCAAGTCATCCTATCTTTCTGGGTATCAAATATGTAAATCTTATCTTACACAAACTAAAAAGGCTGAATTGAATTATTTTAAAAGTTTCCTCTAACTTCTCCAAGACAATTTTAAAGGAATCATCATGAAAAAAATGCAATCCATCTCCAAAGAGACCTGATGAACCATAAGTACAAATTAAAGTATAATTTTCTCACTTTTTTTTTTGCAATATGGCTAATATGGAAATGTTTGCATGATTTCATAGTATAACTGGTATTGTTTATCTTCTCAATGGGGAGGGGAAGATGTAGAAGGGAAAGAATTTGTAACTCCAAATTTAAAAAAAGAATGTGTTAAATAAATGATTTTTTTCTTTCTAAAAAAGCAGTGGGGGTAACCAGAAAGTACAGTGGATAGAATACCACCCTGGAATCAGGAGAATCCAAGTTCAAATCTGACCTCAGACTCTTAATACTTACTAGCTGTGTGAGCCTGGGCAAGGCACTTAATCCTAATTGCCTCAAAAAAGAAAAAGGAATGAAAAAAAAAAAAGAAAAAGGAATTCCAATGAATTGAATATTAACTAGGCTCAGAGGGTGGCTTGCTGTAGATAACCAGAGGTGGGAAAGGCCAGGGAAGAAGAGATAGGTGGCAGTCTAGTTTGGCTGAAATGGACGTGAAAACTCTTTGTAACCATAACTTGTCAAGTAAAGGTGTAACTTGTCATTTTTCTTTCCATAATGCCAACAATAAACTATCTTGTACTTCTACAATCCTATTCTTTCATGGAAACAATTTTGATGACTATGGGAGACATTTATAAATATGGTTATCTGTATTACACTATATACTACAAAGAGGCAATCTCCACCTAAAGTCATTATTCTCTTGGGGGAAAAAAAAGTCAAATGACATTGCATAATTAATAATCATGAGTGAGTTCTATCGGAACAATGTCATCTAGAAAGTTTTCACACATAAAGGAAGTTTTCAAAATTTACAATGGAATTGGATTATATCTTATATCTTACGTGTTGGCATTAATGTGAAAGACCTTGAGTTAGATATTTATTCAGGGTGTGTGTGCGTGTGTGTGTGTGTGTATACACACCTCTGTGATTTTTAAATCATAGATTTTTTAAAATGACAATTAAATATTAAATCATTAACCTCTATCCATTATATCAACTTCACTGATCTATTCCCTCAACTAAATACTGCAATGAAACAAAAACATTAATCCTCCAGGACTAGCTGAATTTTTTAAAAAAGTAAATGTTGTCTGAAACACAATTAGGAATATACTCATTAATATAACTAGTCTATTCTCCCTTTAAAAAAAGGGTAGATATGTTTACCTTTACATGGAGAGGTATAGAATTAGAAGTTTACTTCTAAGTCTTATAACTTTATAACCACACACAGAGGAAAACATGAATAGCTGAGACCCAAACTTTCAAATGCATATAAAAACTGATTTGTTTTGGAAAAAGAAATTACTTGATTTTTTTTTTCCTCTTAATAACACACTTAAAGAACTTTTGAGCTGGAAAGAATTTTAAAGATTGTCTAGACTAGGGGTTCTTACTTTGGAAAATATTAACTTTTTTTTTCTTTTGGCTAAAGCAATTGAGGTTAAGTGACTTGCCTATGGTCATACAGCTAGGAAGTGTTAAGTGTCTGAGGCCAGATTTGAATTTAGGTGTCCTGACTTTAGGACTAGTGCTCTATCCACTGTGCTGACTAGCTGCCCCAATATGAACATATTTTTGGAAAAAATTTTGATAAATGGATTTTAACACTGATTTCCTTTGTAATTCCATTTAAAAACATTATTCTGAGGATTCTACAAGCTTTATTAAAGTACCAAAGGGCTATGACATTTAAAAAATAAAAATTTAAAATCTTTAGGTCTAGACTGATATAGATGAGGTCATAGAGGGTCAAAGGTAAGTGATTTATCAAAATTTATACTCATATAAAAGGGTGGTCAATGCTCCTTTCCCTACAGCAGACTTTCTCTGATTTATATGGGTAGATCGTCTATCTATGTATCAGCTACGTTGAGAGGAATCAAAATGCACCAATAATATACTGGTTCAAAAAACCCTACTACATTATTGGCATTTATCACTACCTATTAAAAGCATTTGAGATTAGACAAAAAGATGCACATAGTTGCAAGTATGTGACCATGACTCTTCCCAAACAATTCAAGAAACGGAGGCTTTCTATACAGAAAAGGACATTTGAATATATCTTGCCCCAGGTGTATATGGACATTCTCAAAATGGGTAGAGTGGGCCCATTTAAAAAAAGACATTTTAAGCCATTAATTACAAGTTCTTATTAACAATTTTTGTAAATATCCAAATAAAAGATAAATTTTAATGCTGGAATTGGATGCTTATCTAGTATTTAGATCCTGCAATTTAACAGAAAAAAAAATTTAACACACTTTAAATTAACTACACAAATGAATACTTGGAATCATTTTAGTTATTTTTAAAAAATACTTGGAATTTTAAGGCTATTAGTATGAATACTGTTTAACTGACTACCTGTGAATCAACCATTCCAGGCACTTCTGTGCTGGTTTTAGCATGAAATAAGGAGACAAGTGTATAAGAAATAATGAGATATTTTCATCCAGCTGTTTGTTTACTGCCTTAGTCTGA
Source organism: Antechinus flavipes (assembly GCF_016432865.1). Classification (NCBI taxonomy): domain Eukaryota; kingdom Metazoa; phylum Chordata; class Mammalia; order Dasyuromorphia; family Dasyuridae; genus Antechinus; species Antechinus flavipes. The sequence goes on along the minus strand of NC_067401.1, from coordinate 94,540,885 downwards.
ACACTCCTCTCCAAACTTTTTGCCAACTGACTGAATAAAGCAGACTCAAACTTCTGAAATGAAGGGTCGATTCCAATAAGCTCTTCAAGGCCAGTACATCCTAAGGAAAAAAAAAAAAGTAAAGAGAGATTTTATATAAAAAAGACAACACATCTTACTGCCAAGACCTAGAAATAGTAGAGTGGCATGTCACCACTATTATCCTTAATTCAAATATATAATGAAGTTTTAAAACACATGTATTTACTATTTAAAATACCTCAATGAATGTTGAGATTTGAGTAATGCCGCAAAAGTAGACGAGCTCTTCCCTAATTCTGATTCTACCAGAAATTTGTTGTGTGATTTTCTTGTTAAGAGTTAAATATTAGGAATTTCAAACTACTTAACATATAATTTATCTCCATCTCAAATACGAAGACACATAAACATTTCTGATCTAACCATTTATCTTACTACTCCCTTTTCAATTCAAATAGGTTTAGCTAATCTTATTACTACTCTCTTACTGCATGAAAACTTTATAGTTCAAAATAACACTGAAAGAGTCTTATAGACTGAAGGAAGATCAGAGTTCCAGCTTATTCCTGAATAGAAATCTCTTCTACAGCATCTGCATACATGATTTCCGTCCTTTGAAAGAGGATGCCCTACTTCCATCCACCATCCTCCATTTTTGGTCAAAGTCCACAATAGAGAGCTCATCATCTTCTGAAGCAGGCCATCTTACTTATAAATAGTTCTAATTATTAGGAAATTTTCCCTTATAGGAGTCAAATCTGCTGAGGCTGAGAATCCATGCTACAAGTTCTGTTTGCTGAGATCAAACAAAATAAATCTAAATGTTTTCCTATACACAACCCTTTAATCATTTGAACATAGACACTTTCCCTCCAAAATGCCCTCTTTTCTAAGATAGACATCTCACATTTCCTCATCAGTTCAGTTAATTTCTTCTGATCACACTCTGATATGTCAATGCCCTTCCGAATTTGTGGTACCTAAATAGTACCTGTAGTCTGTTGCACAGATCCCATGACAGAGCACATATTTCCTTTTATGCCAGAGCTGCTTCTTTGTCAGAGAAACTTCCTAATTTCTGGCAGAGCCTAAAACTCATACTTTACCAAGCTAGATCTAGAAGGGAATTTATAAGCCATCCAGTCTAATTCCCTCATTTTATAAATGAAGAAACTGAGGCTCAAAGGGAATAATTATCTTATCTAAGGTCATGAAGTTATGAAGCAGAGGAGGGAATTCAAATTCAAGCATTCCAATTCTAAAGTCAGAGACTCTTTATATGACATACTGACAACTATTTTTGGTATCCCTTTTACTATAAAGCAAAGGTTTCAAAGTCATGGCCCTCCTGCATAGAATGCAATCAAATTAAAACCAGATCAAAATGTTACTGGGAAATATTTAACAAAATCAGTTATAATACAATGTAGATCTTAATTTGTAGCTTTCTTAGGCAATATATGGTCCATAAGGATTTGTTTCTATATGAGTTTGAAGACAGTGGTGTTTATAACACAAGAAGGTCACAGTAGATGCCTAATAAATATTAATTATTATTTTTTTTTAAATCCACAAAGCCTGTGGCAGAGAGCTAGTTTAACACAAGTTTTGGTTCTCAATCCTCTAATTCAGATGTAACATAAAACAAGTCCTAAAAGCAACATACAGCATGGAAGGGAAGAAAGGCTTTTGTATCAATGAAGAAAATAAACATAATTTTTTTTTTTTTAACACAATGTAGTTACCTATAGCAAAGATGGTATCTCTGTCAATGCTGGCTGCTTCCTTACAATCAAATAGCAAGGATGCAACCTCATGCCTAGCCAAGAGACTGGGATCATTTTGAGGGAGAGCAAGACGTTGTAGTTGCTGCGATAAAGATGTCATCTTTTACCACCTTAAAAAAAAAAAAAAAGAGAGACAACAGTAATAATGAGCAATCCTAGGAATTTAGACAGTAGATATGAAGACTATAAGCAATTATCACTCCAGCCTAAGTAGTCTCCTGTATCAGACTTTCAAGCAATCAACAAACATTTACTAAGCATCTACTTTGTGCTAGACACTGTGCTAATTGCTAGAGACCCACAGAGACAAAACAAATTTTCTGCCTTTAAATTCACACTTTAATAGGTGAGATGGCATATTATGTATAAATAAGCACAACACATATGAAATGAATATAAAGTAATATGGAGGGAGGAAGCATTAGAAACTGGGGAATTCAGAAAAGTTCTCATGCAAAGACCATAATTAGAAATTCTAAAAGAAAGAGGTGAGAAGAGTACACATCAAGCACAGGTATACTTGTGCAACAACAGTTGGGGAATGGTGTAGGTAACAACAAATTAGTGTGGCTAGGTGGAGAAAAGTGTGAAGGATGGCAGTGCATAATGAGCCTGGAAAGATAAGTAAAATCCAGGTTGCAAAGGGAATAAAATATCAGATGAATTTTTATTTTGTTCTAGAGTCTAGACTTTCTATTATATGAATTATATTGAGTAGAGAAGTGACACAGTCAGACCTGCATTTTAGGAATTCAACTGGGAAGAAGATAAAACTGGCAAGGGAGAGGCTGGAGCATGTAAGACAAGCTCGAAGACGACTAAAATTACAGGTGAGAGGGGATGAGGGCCTGAACTACAGAGACATCAAAACCTAACAAATGATTAGATATCTGGGGTGAGAAAGAGTGGAAGATGACTGAGGTTTCGCTGGGCGACTGAAAGGATGGTAATACCATTGACAAAAACATAGTAGTTCTGAATCTGTATCCCAAAGAAATAAGAAAAAAGAGAAAAAACCCATATGTGCAAAAATGTTTATAATAGCTCTCTTTGTAGTAGCAAGGAGCTGGAAACTCAGTGGATGCCCATCAGTTGGAGAATGGCTGAATAAGTTATGGAATATTATTGTTTTATAAGAAACGCTCAGAAGGATGATTTCAGAAAAGCCTGGAAAGACATATAAATTGACCCTGAGTGAAGTCAGCAGAACTAGGAAAATGTGGTACATAGCAACAAGATTATGTGACAATCAACTGTAAGGGACTTGGCTCTTCAACAGCGAGGTAACTCAAGGCAATTCCAATACACTTGGGATAAAGAAAGAACTATATGGATCAACACATAGTATTTTCACTTTTTTGTTTGCTTTTTCCTTCCTCGTGGCTTTTTTTTTTTCCCCCTTTTTGGTCTGATTTTTTTTTTTTTTTTGGCAGGACACAACAAATACAGAAATATGTTTAAAAGGAGTGTATCTGATTCCTTGCTGCCTTGGAGTAGGGAAAAGTACGGGAGAAAAATTTAAAACACAAACTTTTTGTAAAACTGCATAGCTGCATAGAGAGGTTGACAATTTACTCACAACAGAGTGGAAAGAGAGAGAGGTACTGAACAGAATCTTGGGGTACACCCAATTAGGGAGGTTAAAGAAAAGGAGAATACAGAAAAAGAGACGGAAAAAATGTCAGATAAGGAAGAGATCATAAAAGAGCCGCATCAGGAAAATTCAGGAGAGAGGATCCATAAAAAGTCAAAACAATCTTGAGTGTTGAGAAGGAAAAAAAAAAAGTACTTACCCGATAATTCTGAATCACGGTTCAGAAATTGGATAGCTAAAGGTAGAAAGAGTGAATATATAGATCTTAGACAGCTTTCCCCCAGGAATTTTAGTGTGAAAGAGAAAAGACATGGGGCAATGGCTTGAAGAGAAGAAAAGGGGTTAAGGGAAGGTATTGAGATGTTAAGAATGCAGGAGCCTTGGGCTAATTCAAGGGTGGCAGATAAAGGGAGATTAAGGATTTGGGGAAAGGGAAGCGCTAAGGGAAGACGCTGCCTAAAGGTATCCAGGAGACAAGTACAGAGCAAAGAGTCGGCCTTGGAGGAAGAGCAACCTCTTCGCTAGAACCTGAACAAAGAATGGGGGATGATATCCAGGGGTCTGGAGATGTGAGGCAGAAGAGAAAATACTCGCAAAGGCTGATTATGCACCGGTTTGGAAAGAGGCAGCGGAAGTCCGCCCCGCATGGGCAGACACTAGAGTTACAGACACGTGGGAGAAGACACGCCCCTCTTGGAGTTCACCAGCCCCAAAGCAGCTGAGTCGGGACTCCAAACGTCTCCCCGAACAGACCCACACAGGGCCGTAGTGTCCATAACACACTGGCGGGAGCTGCGGCTGCCTCCAGCCCCCCCTTCCGCGCCCCCCTGACCAGGATACAGCACTCCTCGCTCCCCTTCCGCTGTGAAATGGCACCGGCACCAGCGTGCCCAGGACTGCGCGCACCCGCACCCGCTCCATTCCCTGCTTAGTCTCGCTTCGCTCACTCACCCACTTAATGCAGAGTTCTCGGGGGATCAAGTACTAGTCCGCAAGGTTCCCCCACATGGGAACGCTAAACCGGAACCCTGACCCCGGAAGCAATGAGTGGTGCGCAAGAGCACTTCCAGGTTCACTCTCGCGAGAGAACTCACGTCAGAGCGGAAAATATCCTAATCTCGGCAGGAATCGTCCCGCCCTCTGAGGCTTCTTAAGGCGGAGCTATGTGTCCACGTGACCCCTTGCTCCACCTTTTTCTTTGCCCTGAAGTTTGAGGCCCGGTAGGTTGTTCTAGCAATGGAATTGAATTTTCTTCTTCCATTCTTTCCCTTTGACTAATCTTTTTTGGGAGCTTTGATTTGGGGAGAGTTAGAAAATCTAGCTCCTCCATTATACCTAAAGATGCAGTAGAAGCAACATAAAAACACTAGCTGTGCGACCCTGGGTAAATCACTTAACTGTTTGCCTCAGTTTCTTCATCTGTAAAATGAGCGGAAGAAGGAAATGGCAAATCCTCCAGTAATTTTGCCAAGAAAACCCCAATGGGATCATGAAGTTGAAACTGAAACAACAAGGATACTCACCTCTTCCTCTCTCCCCTTCCCCCCCCCCCCCCCCCGCAAAAAACAACAACAATAAAAAAAAAGTGGAAACAATTCTAGATAAACAAAAAATAGAAATGGTAAATTGGCATTCTCAGAAGAAATGCTCTCCTATCGAGAGGGACAAGGTAAGATCTCAGGGGGAGGACTTAAAATAAGCCAGGGAATTCAGAAGGAAAAGATGTTGAGGAGAGAGAACATTCTAAGAACAAGAATGCCAACATCAAGTGCAGAGAGGAGGTGTCTTGTCTGAGGAATACCAAAACAGCCCCTTTTTATTCTATCCTAGAGCATGATGCAAAGTGTAAGAACCCTGGAGAGATTAGAAAGAGTCACATTATGAACTCTGTTTCACATTGTGAATTCTATTTTAAAAAATAGAATTTTATCCTCGAAATAATATGGAATTATTAAGTTTAAAAAATTAATCTGTTCCTTCCATTATTGAACAAATAGTGGACAAATAGACAACAGAATGAAGTCCTTAAAGCATAATTGCATAGTTTGGCACAGCAATTCTCAGTATTTTTGGTCTTAGGACCCATTTACACTCTTCAAAATTATTGAGGACCTATTTTGTTTATGTGAATTTTCTACTAAGGTTTACCACATCAAAAATTAGAAGTTTTAATGTTATTATGAAAATGGTTTTTATAACTCAGGGAGTTCTTGAAAAGGTTTCCAGAATCCTCAGGGGTCCTTAATATAATGAGAATTGTTCTGACAAAACAAATTGCTGATTTATCCTGAAAGCATCATCTCTTGGGAACTGAATGGCATATTTCATCTTCATTATTTTGGAGTCCTGGTATATCATTGTATTTGTCAGAATTTTAAAATCCTTCAAAGTTCTTTTCTTCTATAATATTGTTATATCCAATGTTCTGTTCTCTCAACTTTGCATCATCTTCCAGTTTTCTCTGAAATTTTTTATTTTATCACTTCTTATAGCACAACAATATTCTATCACATTCAAATGCCACAATTTGTTTAGCTTTTCCCTAATAGTATTATGCCCTCTTAGTTTCTCGTGGTGGGCTACTGTAAACAGAGGTGCCATAAATATTTTTGTACATGTAGATTATTTTCTTCTTTCTTGGAAATAAGCTTCTAGTAGCTAACAAAGCGAGGTCTAAGGATATACACAATTTGGTAACTTTCTGGATATTGAGTTGGATATTGCTTTTCCAAATGACCCGACCAAGTCATATCCCCACCAATAGTACACTATTTTACCTGTTTTCCCAAAGCAAAGAGAGAAGATTTCCTGGACAGCACATCCCTAGCACCTAGATCTTTTTTTCTTTATCTTTTTTAGAAAAGGGAACTTTCCTAGGTAGCACTTGTTGTGATCTAGTTCAGATGGATCTGAATCGGTCCCTGTTTGGGCGCCAAAATGTGTGAGCTTTTTCTTCTCAAGACACAGCCAGGTGATAAAAGTTCAGATCTTTTATTATCTCCAATATAGCCCGGTTAGCTTAGAGGCCTATCTCTCTGCTTGGTTCCAAGAGCTCCCTCCGAATGTCGCCAAATCCAAAGGTCTGGTCCTTCAGCCTCTGCCTCTGCTTTCTTCTGCCTCCAACCAGCACAGAGATGGAATGAATCTCTGAAATCTCGACTTGTAGCTTCTTCACTCTGAAGAACTTCCTTGACTGGCCCATTGAAGCTCTATTTATCCTCAAGAGAGGGATTGTGGGTTTTCTCCCATAGTGCTCTCTGGCCCAAAGAGCTTCAAGGGAGGTGTGAACTCATTGAACTCCAATGTGTAAAGGTGTGAACACAAACCTTGTATTAATTAGTTCTACTTAGTACCTTGTTTCAGGTTCTGCCCAAAACATCTTCTTGTAAGATTAGATCAACTCTAATTAGTTAGCAGTTAGTAAGGATTCCAACAAGCACTAACTTTAGTGATTATTTTCTGGTCAACACCAAATTTGAAAGTTTGGGATCAGGCCTTCTAGAGAAAGGGTATCACCAAGGTAGTGGCTTTCTTGATAAAAGAAGATCATACCTGTAGTCCCTAGTGCCAAAAAGAATAGTAGCAAAAGTCTAAAGTCACAATTGGTAGAAGATCAGAGAACGCAACTGCTTCTCAGTCTTCTTGTATCATCATCATCCTCTCACATGAAGAGATCCATTCTACAGGTCTGACTTAGACCTCCATCAGCCACTGGCAGATGGCTCCCATATCACAACACTCAATGTGGTGATTCTATGCAAGTCACAATCTCTCTTGTTCTCAGTTTCCTCATTTGTAAGATGGGATTGTTAAAAGCACCCACTTCACAAGATTGCCATGAAGATAAAAATGAAATAACACGCAAACATTTTGCAAACAATAAATAGCTATATAAATATGAGCTATGGGAACTGGGGAACTATTCCTCATATTGGAGACTTAGATATGAACTATTTTCAAAGATTTCCCAGGCAAACTCTTGATTGATGAGGACATTAGCCAAAGAAAGAGTGGTTTTAGGGAGAGCCCTCAAGATTATGTTTAGTAAAAGTAAACCCCCAGATCTGGGATATTAGGCTACTGTTATGTGGCCTCTATAAGAAAATTCAAATGGAAAAGTCTCAGACAAGATCTTGATATAGTGGAAACCCTAATAGCAGTAGAGACTCCAATATTTTCAAGTAATCACAGATCACCTGGCCTTGGGAGTGATGTAGTCATCTTAGGAATGTAATTATTGGAGAATGATCTGGCATAAGCTTGGAGAACATTTGTGAAAGAAAGGGAGTTGGTTCTGATATCTTTATTTCACTAAATTATCCTTCAAGGATGTCTAACTTGCCATCCAAAAGTCTGGGCTGCCATTCTCCAATTGATAAATAGTCAAAGGATATGAACAGACAATTTTCAGATGATGAAATTGAAACTATTTCCACTCATATGAAAGAGTGTTCCAAATTACTATTGATTAGAGAAATGCAAATTAAGACAACTCTGAGATACCACTACAACCTGTCAGATTGGCTAAGGGACAAGAAAAAATAATGATGAATGTTGGAGGGGATGCGGGAAAACTGGGACACTGATGCATTGTTGGTGGAGTTGTGAATGAATCCAACCATTCTGGAGAGCAATCTGGAATTATGCCCCAAAAGTTACCAAACTGTACATACCCTTTGATCCAGCAGTGCCACTACTGGGCTTATATCCCAAAGAGATATTAAAGAAAGGAAAGGGACCTGTATGTGCCAAAATGTTTGTGGCAGCCCTGTTTGTAGTGGCTAGAAACTAGAAAATGAATGGATGCCCACCAATTGGAGAATGGCTGGGTAAAATGTGGTATATGAATGTTATGGAATATTATTGTTCTGTAAGAAATGACCAGCAGGATGAATACAGAGAGGCTTGGAGAGACTTACATGAACTGATGCTAAGTGAAATGAGCAGAACCAGGAGATCATTATATACCTCAACAACGATACTGTATGAGGATGTATTGTGATGGAAGTGAATTTCTTTGACAAAGAGATCTAACTCAGTTTCAATTGATCAATGATGGACAGAAGCAGCTACAACCAAAGAAAGAACACTGGAAAATGAATGCAAACTGTTTACATTTTTATTTTTCTTCCCAGGTTATTTCTACCTTCTGAATCCAATTCTCCCTGTGCAATAAGAGAACCGTTCGGTTCTGCACATATATATTGTATCTAGGATATACTGTGACATATTTAACATGTATAGGATTGCTTGCCATCTGGAGAAGGGGGTAAAGAGGGGGGGAAATCAGAACAGAAGTGAGTGCAAGGGATAATGTTGTAAAAATTTACACTGGCATGGGTTCTGTCAATAAAAAGTTATTAAAAAATACAAAAAAAAAAAGTCTGGGTTGCTATCTTGTACCTGGATTCAAGCAATGAGTACTTCTTAGTTTTATGAAATAAGAGAGGGATCCTTGTTAGTTCCCATTACCAAACTTCTCACTAATCATGTTGACCCCACACTCATGGTGTCATTCATCTTGCTGTGTTCTTTGTTCTGCACTCTCTAACTCCATCTTTAACAGTTTTCAATGCCAATATATCTATTTGTTTGCTCCTTGCTCTTTGTTATCTTCCGCTTTTGAAATTTAGCCCATTTTAACTGGTGTTAAAATTATAAGAAAACTTTGCTTCTTGACTTAGAAATTATTTAAGCTTTCACATTCTTTAGGAATACCCATGACACCAGTCTGGAGCTCCCAAATACTTTGGTGATACACCTTTGAACCCTAACAACCACATGGTTGAAACCTATTTTACGAACATAAAAGTTCATTAAACTAATAGGAAAAAACTTTGATCAATCCCCTGCCTACAAATGTACTAATTTATTAGTTTGATTGACTGTCCCAGATGCAAATCATAGACTGGATCATGGTTGCTTTTTATCCATTCAATTTTCCATCACAAATTCTTAGATTGATCTCTATGGAATAATCATTGACTTTATGCTGGTTCTGTTGTCTTTTGAATCACTTTAAGTTTTGGCTAGGTGATTTATGGATATATGGCATCACTAGAAAATATAGATTTCAAAGACAGATTTTTTTTTTTTTTGCTGCAGGAAGCGGTAAATAATATAATAAAATTAAGTTGAGGGTATCATTTGAAATGAGAGCTCTTTGTGTAAGCTATAGAAATTTTAATTAGAAAAAAAATTATGTTTTTTCTGTCCATTTCACTTTGGCCAGCAAATGCCTCCCTAAATAAAGAATTACATGGTAATACAGCATGCAAGTTAGTGAAGAGAAAAGAATATCCTCAGAAAAGACTAGGAATAGGAAAGAATGATACAGTTTTCAAAATCTGCTACCAGGTTGATGTGATGGTGTGGCAATGTTTTCTAATAAAGACTTCTGAGCTTTGCTCTTTTTTGTTGTTGTTCAGAAAGTTTTATCTCTGATGTGTGTTAGAGATATTTCATCTTTTGGGAAAGTTTCCAAGAGGGAGATCTGTGGAAAGCAAGGTTTTAGCTACTACTTCTGTTTTCAAAATTTTTGAGTGTAGTAATTGATTGTTATTTCATATAAGTTTTGTCCTGTGGTCCTATTTGAGGTTTTCTTGACAAAAATACTAGAATGTTTTACCAATTCCCCTCCCCCACCCAGCTCATTTTATAGATGAGAAACTAAAGCAAACAGGATTAAGTGACTTGCTCAGGATCACACAGCTAGTATGTAGCTGAGGCTAAATTTGAATTTAAATAAGCCTTTCTACTTTCAAGACTGGCACTGTATCCACTATACCATCTTGCTGCCCCAGTAAGTGGTTGAGGAATATGAAAATGTAGAGCTAGAATGTTTCATTTACTCAAACTTGGCTAACAAAGGAAAGATTTGGAAGATCTGATCTATGACTCCAGGTGCTACCAGCCATTTGGAACCAGACAAAAATTTATCTTATCAAGTTATAATTGGTTCTCTGCTGGTATTATGGATGAAAGCAAAAGAAAGCAATAAACAGTTAAAACTACATAGATACATATTATAATCATACATAGTTACATATTATATCTATATATCTATATACATAGATACATATCATAATTACCTAGCCAGTATAAGAAAGATGGCATTGTATAAATGGAATAAGTTATATGTTACACAAAGATCCTAGCAAAAGGAGAAAGACTTTAAGGATAAATTCTATTTTTGTAGGAACTTGCTCTTGCTTATATTTATTCTACTAAGCAATTATCAATTAATTCTTATTTCCCCAGTAAGGAAAGAAGGCATTTGTAGCAACAAAATTCTAAGAAGCATATATATCCTTATAGACATCATAAAAAAGGATCATAAAAAAATACAAACTAGATACTGTAAAATGAATTATGGCAGTGATAGTTTAACTAGACTCAGAACATATCATAATTGGGGTAATAAGTGTTTTTCAATTATTTTATTTTTCCAGTGCAGATGGTCAAATTCATCTTTTTAAAATTATTATAGATGTTACTGATAAAGCTTGGTAGTGTTAGAGGGCTCAAATGCAATTCATGCTATGTCATCTTTACTCACAGAATTTTATCAAAGAGAAGAAATCATTCTTACTTCTGGACTCTGCACAGGATATTGTTTATGATACAGGCAAATACCTTAAGCAAGCAATCATTTTTGTGTTTCATATATCTTAATTTTGACCTTAATATTCATTAGATTTAAAAAATAAAGTCATCTTCATAATCTTATCTGTCATAGAATCTAATAGTTCCAATGAATATGTGAGAAACAACTTGTTTGGAAACAATTTCAAAGTTGCATTTTGTCCTATACTTTAGAAAGAATCAATTATTTTTATTCATCAATAAGCAAAGGACACAGAAATTTACACTAGTTATACCTTTCAATAAGTTGTGTAACTATAAATATGTGTATAGTCTGCTACAAAAAACAACTGAAAAGCATTCCAGTATCACTTCATCAAAGATAATATCTATGTTTGCATAGACTCTTTTCAAAAAGATGCCAAAGATATATAATTTTCTTACTATGACTCTTTCTTCTTCTAAGGCAAATTACAATACCTCTATGAATTAGTAGATAGGCTCCATGAGTTGCTATAGTTAAAAAATTTATCTCCTTGAAATTCATCTATCCAAATTTAGCCAGGCTGGCCCTCTCCAAACCCAACCAAGATGGCCTTCTCCAAATTTAGCTAGGCTAGTCACCAGTTAGCAGATAGATATGCCATTTATCTCTGGGCTTATATTCACTTCCTTTCTAATTTCTAGGACCTGCCAGAATGTGCTCTTCTCCTGCATTGACTTTGACAGCTCAATACCACCTCCAAGCCAAGAGTCTATACTGATGAAAAATTAAGCATGTGGTTTTATAGTTGTTGATGCCTTCATAAGTGCTATCCCCCATCCTTAGGGAGAAGGGTTGTTAAATTTGATTTTTCTCTATTCTTTTAGAAACTTCCCTTCTTTGACAGTTGGATCAGTGCTAGACCTGGAGACCAGAATTTGAGAGTTCAAATTTGGCCTCAGTCACTTGCTAGCTATATGACTGTGCAAATTCACTTAACTTCTTTTTGCCTCAACTTCCTCATCTATCTAGGATTTAGAAGACTCTCTAGTCTCTATTGTTGAAACAGTAAAACAGATTTAATAACGGCACTTACTTTGCAGAATTGTTGTGAGGACGAGATGAGATGATATTTATAAAGAACAGAGTCTGGTATAGAGTTAATTTTATATTCCCTATCTCCCTTTCTTCCTCTTTCTTTGGGATAATGCTGAGGATTAATACCTGAGTACCTATAGGTGTACAATATGGGTTATTTTGGTCCTGATACTTTTTCTATTTCCTTCATTTTTGTATTATCATTGACCATGTAGTGCATCTGATCTTTAAGTAGAAACTTACAAATATGGTGCTTCCATTACTTTTGCCAAGAAATAAAAATTACTGTAAAACCCCTGACTGATCAGTTTTATTTTGCATCTTTTATTATCCTCATTTTAGTTGCATGAACAAATAGTCCCAGCCTCTTTATGTGGTAGAAAGTGTATTCAATTTAGAATAAAAAAACCTGCATTCAAATCCAGGTCTGCCACATATGATCTTAAGTGATCTTGGGCAAATCACAATAATAATCGCTGAGATTTTATAACATTTAAAGATTTACAAGTACTTTATTTGTGTGTCTATGTTTGTATACATGTATGTATGTGTTTGTATATATGTACGTATATATTTATATAAAAATAGTTATTGCTTCAGATGTTATGGCATTTGGTTTTGGTAAAACATAGATCTAAACAAAAAAAAAACACTTTGAAAATCATCTGGAAAATTGTATCTATTCTGCTAGTATCTTTTTAGTAGGATCCTTCAGTGTCTCATCCTGGCATGAAAATGAATGTATAAACCCAAACCTATGAAATCAAAAGAATTTTAATTTTTCTGCCATTTGGAGAACTATATAATAACCACCAGATGGCAGAAGAATCCTTCTTTTACCACTTATTCTGGCTTTCTTTTCATTGTGGTGAGTGATTTAGATTTCCCAGTAATTTTATCATAAATGAGACTTGCAAATTAATGAGACCTGTAGTAAAATTAGAATCAGTGGCACAAGTCAAAAGTTGTTGGCAAGGAAAGGATTCATAGATATGCCATGTTTTCACAAACAATTTGGCTGTCATTTTATTTTATCTATTAATCCAACAGAAAATTGGGGTTTTTTAGGTATCTTCTCTAGGACAGCTAAACATATATGTTCTTCAAGGAAGGTAATAGTTACAGAAAATAATAATAATATGATAAATATGTTTAGGATTTAGAAGGCTATCTAGTCTCTACTGTTGATAAGTTGTTACCCTATAATGTCAAAATTTTGTATTTTTGTTTGTAACTGAGTTTTTTCTTTGTAATAAACTCACAACTTTGCACAATATATCTTTTAAATGAAGTCTTATTTATGATTGTTTTTTTGGACAAAGCAATTTAACTGGCTAAGATGTAAAGGGTTTGTAATCTGCTTGGGCAGAGAGAATACCCAGGCTAATGAAATCACAGGCCAAGAGAAAAATTCTTAAGTTATTTCCCCTTATATATTTTCTTTTCCTATCACATGCATGCGTGCGCATGCGTGCGTGCATGTGTGTGTGTGTGTGTGTGTGTGTGTGTGTGTGTGTGTGTGAGAGAGAGAGAGAGAGAGAGAGAGAGAGAGAGAGAGAGAGAGAGAGAGAGAGAGAAGGAGGGAAGGAGAAAGGAGAAAGAAGGAGAGAACTGGGATTAAGTAACTTGCTCAGGGTAACATAGCTAGTAAATGTTTAAATATTTGAGGAAAATTTGAACTCAGGTCCTCCTGACTCCACACTGGAGCTCTATCCACTATATATAGTGGTCTATATATAGACCACCAGGGCACAGAAGGTGAGATCTCTAGAACAACAAACCGCGGGAAATTAGCTAGATCACCAGGCCACAGAAGGCAAGACATTTGGCCATGAGGCCACGGAAGACGAGACATCTGGACCACCAGGCCACGGAAGGAGAGACATCTGGAACACCAAGATGCGGAAAATGATCTAAACTACCATGCCGGAGAAGGCAAGATATTCTTGACAACTAGGCCATGGAAGGTGAGATATTCTTGACCACAGGCCATTGAAGCAGAGACATATGGAACAACAAGTCTTGGGAAATGATCTAGACCACCAGGCCATGGAAGGTGAGATATCTAGACCACCAAGCCACAGAAGACAAGACATCTGAACCACCAGGTCACGGAAGGCGAGACATCTGGACCACCAGGACATGAAAGGCGAGACATATGGACCACCAGGACACGAAAGGCGAGACATATGAAACACCAAGATATGGAAAATGATCTAGATCATGAAGACATGGAAGATAAGACACCTGGATCACCAAGATGTGGGAAATGATTTAGACCACGAGACCATGGAAGGCAAGACATCTTGACCTCCAGACCACGGAAGGCGAGACATCTGGAACACCAAGATACAGGAAATGATCTAGACCATGAGGTCACAAAAGGCAAGACATATAGATTATGAGGCCACGGAAGAAGAGACATCTGAACCACCAGGCAACAGAAGCTGAGAAATCTGGAACACCAAGACACGGGAAATGATCTAGACCACCAGGACACTAAAGGCGAGATATCCGGACCACGAGGCCACAGAAGACTAGACATCTAGACCACATGGCCATGGAAGGCAAGACATGCCAAAAGGAAGGCCAAAGGAAGGTACTCCAAGCCAGAGGAAATGATCTAGACCATGAGGCCACAGAAGACAAGATGTTCAGACCACCAGGCCACAAAAGGTGAGACATTCAGAGGCCATGGAAGATGAGGCATCTGCACCACCAGGCCATGGAAGGCAAGACATCTGGAATGCCAAGACGTGGGGAATGATCTAGACCACCAGAACATGAAAGGTAAAACATCTGGATCATGAAGCCATGAAAGATGAGACACCTAGACCACCTGGCCATGGAAGGCAAAACATCTGGACCACCAAGATGCGGGTAATGAGCTAGACCACAAGGCCACAGAAGGGGAGACATCTGGACTACCAGGCCATGGAAGGCGTGACATCCAGACCATGACTCCACAGAAGGTGAATCATCCGGACCCCCAGGCCATGGAAGGTGAGACATCTGGACCATGAGGCCATGGAAGGCAAGACATCTAGACCACCAGGCCACTGAAGACAAGACATCTAGACCACCAGGCCACGGAAGGTGAAACATCTGGACTGCCAGGACATGAAAGGTGAGACATATGGAACACCAAGACACGGGAAATGATCTAGATTACGAGGACATGGAAGACAAGACACTTGGACCACCAAGATACGGGAAATGATTTAGACCATGAGGCCATGGAAGGCGAGACATCTTGACCTCCAGGCCATGGAAGATGAGACATCTGAAACACCAAGATGTGGGAAATGATCTAGACCATGAGGCCACAAAAGGCAAGACATACGGATTATGAGGCCATGGAAGACGAGACATCTGGACCACCAGGCCATGGAAGGCAAATCATCTGGAATGCCAAGACGCGGGGAATGATCTAGACCACAAGGCCACAGAAGGTGAGACATCCAGACCACCAGGCCATGGAAGGCGTGACATACAGACCATGACTCCACCAAAGGCGAATTATCTGGATCCCCAGGCCACAGAAGGCGAGACATCTGGACCATGAGCCCACGGAAGACGAGTCATCTGGACCCTCAGGCCATGGAAAGTGAGACATCTGGAGCATGAGGCCACAGAAGATGAGACATATGTACCACCAGGCCACGGAAAGTGAGACATCCAGACCATGAGGCCACGGAAGACGAAACCTCTTGAACACCAAGATGAGGGAAATGATCTAGACCACGAGGCCATGGAAGGCAAGACACCTGGATCACCAGGCCATGGAAGGTGAGACACCTGGAACACCAAGACACCAGAAATGATCTAGACCATGAGGCCATGGAAGATGCGACTTTTGGATCACCAGGCCATGGAAGCCGAGACATCTGGAACAACAAGTCACAGGAAATGATCTAGACTACCAGGCCACGGAAGGCGAGACATTAGGACCATGAGGCCATGGAAGGTGGGAAATCTGGACCACCAGGACACGAAAGGTGAGACATATGGAACACCAAGACATGGGAAATGATCTAGATCACAAGGACATGGAAGAAAAGACACCTGGGCCACTAAGACTTAGGAAGTGATTTAGACCACGAGGCCACAAAAGGCAAGATATACGGACCATGAGACCACAGAAGACAAGACATCTGGACCACCAGGCAATGGAAGCTGAGACATTTGGAACACCAAGACATGGAAAATGATCTTGACCACCAGGACACTAAAAGAGAGATATCTGGACCATGAGGCCATGGAAGATGAGACATCTTGACCACCTGGCCATGGAAGGCAAGACACCTGGTACGCCAAGGCACAGGAAATGATCTAGACCACAAGGCCAAGGCAAGACTTTCGGACCCCAGGCCACAAAAGGTGAGACATCCAGACCATGAGGCTATGGAAGATGAGACATTTGCACCACCAGGCCACGGAAGGCAAGACATCTGGAATGCCAAGACATGGGGAATGATCTAGACCACCAGGGCATGGAAGGTGAAACATCTGGACATGAGGCCACGAAAGATGAGACACTTAGACCACCAGGCTATAGGAAAGCAAGACATCTGGAACACCAAGATGCGGGAAATGATCTAGACCACCAGGATATGAAAGATAAGACATCCAGACCATGAGGCCACAGAAGACGAGTCATCTGAACCACCAGGCCACGGAAAGTGAGACATCTGGACCATGAGGCCATGGAAGATGAGACATATGAACCACTAGGCCATGGAAAGTGAGACATCTGGACCATGAGGCCACGGAAGACGAGACATCTTGAACACCAAGATGAGGGAACTGATCTAGACTGCGAGACCATGGAAGGTGAGACACCTGGAACATGAAGACACCAGAAATAATCGGACCCCCAGGCCACAAAAGGCAAGACATCTAGACCATGAGGCCACAGAAGATGAGACATCTGCACCACCAGGCCATAGAAGGTGGGGAATGATCTAGACCACCAGGATATGAAAGGTATGACATCCAGACCATGAGGCCATGGAAGACATCTAAACCACCTGGCCATGGAAGGCAAAAAATATAGAACACCAAGATGCTGGTAATGATCTAGACCACAAGGCCATAGAAGGCAAGACATCTGGACCACCAGGCCATGGAAGGCGAGACATCTGGAACACCAAGATGCAGGAAATGATGTAGACCATGAGGCCATGGAAGGCGAGACATCTGGACCATGAAGCCGAGACATCCGGACCATGAAGCCATATAAGACAAGACATCTGTACCACCAGGTGATGGAAGGCTAGACATCTGGAACACCAAGATGTGGAGAATGATCTAGACCACAAGGACACGGAAATTGAGACATCTGGAGCACCAGGCCATGGAAGGCAAGATATCTGGACCACCAAGACATGGGAAATTATCTAAATGAGGCCACGGAAGACAAGTGGACTACCAGGCCATGGAAGGTGAGACATCCAGACCAGGAGGCCATAGAAAATGAGACATCTGGAACACCAAAACACAGAAAATGATCTAGACCACGAGGACACAGAAGTTGAGACATCTGGAGCATCAGGCCACAGAAGGCAAGATATCTGGACCACCTGGACCACCTGGACCACCAAGATGTGGGAAATGATCTAGACCATGAGGCCATGGAAGACGAGAGCCCACTTGGATGAGACTCCTGTAACATCAAGACACGAGAAAAGATCTAGACCTTGAAACCATGGATGATAAGACAGCTGGACCATCATACCAGAGAAGGCAAGACATGGAAAATGATCTAGACCACAAGGCCACAGACGGCGAGACATCCAGACCATCAGGACACGGAAGGCAAGACATCTAGACCACCAAGACATGGGGAATTATCTAGACCATGAGGCCACAGAAGGTGAGACATCCAGACCACCAGGCCACAGAAGTCAAGAGATCTGGAACACCAAGATGCAGGAAATGATCTAGACCATAAGGCCACCAAAGATGAGACACCTGGACCATAAATACATGGGAAATGGTCTAGAACACCAGCCCATGGAAGATGAGACATTCAGATTACCAGGACACAGAAGGCAAGACATCCAGACCATGAAGCCATGGAAGATGAGATATCTGGACCACCAGGCCTTGGAAGGCAAGACATCTGGACCACCAGACCACAGAAGGTGAGACATCTGGAATACCAAGACACGAGAAATTATCTAGACCATGAGGCTATGGAAAATGAGATACCTGGACCATCAAGATGAGAAAAAACGATCTAGACCAGCAGGCCATGGAAGATGAGACACCTGAACCACCAAGACACAGGAAATGATTGAGACCATGTAGACACGGAAGACGAGACACCTGGACCATCAAGATGAGGGAAATGATCTAGACCATCAGGCCATGGATGGTGAGACATTTGGACTACCAAGATGTGAGAAATGATCCAGACTACCAGGACATGGAAGGCGAGACATCCGGGACATGAGGACATGGAAAGCAAGACATCTGGAACACCAAGACATGAGAAATTATCTAGACCACGAGGCCACGTAAGATGAGACACCTGGATGACCAAGATGTGAGAAATGATCTAGGCCATGAGGCTACAGAAGATGAGACATCTGGAACACCAAGATGCAGGAAATGATCTAGACCAAAAGGCCACCAAACGCAACACACCTGGACCACAAAGACATGGGAAATGATCTAGAAAACCAGGCCATGGAAGACAAGACATCTGGACCACTAGGCCATGGAAGGTGAGATGTCTGGACCACCAGGCCACAGAAGGTGAGACATTTGGAACACCAAGACATGGGAAATGATCTAGAGCATGAGGACATGGAAGATGAGACATCAGGAGCACCAGACCACGGAAGGCAAGACATCTGGACCACCAAGACACAGGAAATCATCTAGACCATGAGGCCACGGAAACCGAGACACCTGGACCACCAAGATGTGGCAAATGATCTAGACCATGAGGCCATGGAAGATGAGAAGCCACGTGGATGACACTTCTGTAACACCAAGACACGAGAAATGATCTAGACCATGAAACTACAGATAACAAGACAGCTAGACCACCAGACCACAGAAAGCAAACAGCAAGACATAGGAAATCATCTAGACCATGAGGCCAGGGAAGATGAGACAGCTGGACGATCAAGACAGGAAAAATGATCTAGACCACCAGGCCATAGAAGATGAGATGTCTGGAACATGAAGATGCAGGAAATGATGTAGACTACAGAAAACGAGACACCTGGACCACCAAAATGTGAGAAATGGAATACCACCAGGCCATGGAAGGCGAGACATCCAGACCATGAGGCCACAGAAGACAAGACACCTAGACCACCAAAACGTGGCAAATGATCTAGGCCATGAGGCCATGGAAGATGAGAAGCCATGTGGATGACACTTCTGTAACACCAAGACACGAGAAATGATCTAGACCATGAAACCACAGATGACAAGACAGCTGGACCACCAGATCATGGAAGATGAGACATCTGGAACACCAAGAAGGGGGAAATGAAGTAGACCACTAGGTCACAGAAAACGAGACACCTGGACCACCAAGATGTGAGAAATGATCTAGACCACCAGGCCACAGAAGGCAAGACATGCAGACCATGAGGCCACAGAAAACAGGACTGGAATACCAGGCCACAGAAAGCGAGATATCTGAAATACCATGAGGACCAGACGACTAGACATCTGGACTATCAAAAGATGGGAAATGATCGAGACCACATGGACATGAAAGGCAAAACATCTGGATAACCCAGCCATGGAAGGCGAAAAATCTGGAACACCAAGACACAAGAAATTATCTAGACCACAAAACCACAGAAAATGAGAAACCTAGATGACCAAAACATGAGAAATGATCTAGATCACAAGACCATGGAAGAAGAGACACCAGGACCATCAAGACATGGGAAATACTCTAGACCAGCAGGCTATGGAAGGCAAGACACCTGGATGACCAAGACACAAGAAATGATCTAGACCATGAGGCCATGGAAGACAAGACATCTAGACCACCTGGCTATGGAAGGCAAAACATCTGGACCGCCAAGATACTGGTAATGAGCTAGAGCACAAGGCCACAGAAGGCAAGATATCCTGACCACCAGGCCACAGAAGGTGAGACACCTGGACCACTAAGACGTGGCTAATAATCTAAAACACCAGGCCATGGAAGACGAGACATTCAGATCACCAGGCCACAGAAGGTGAGACATCCAGACCATGAGGCCACAGAAGACAAGACACCTGGACCATCGAGATGAGGGAAAAGATGTAGACCAGCAGGCCATCGAAGGTGAAACATCCAGACCATGAGGACACAGAAGACAAGACATCTGGAATACCAAGATGTGGAAAATGATCTAGACCACCAGGCGATAGAAGGCAAGATATTCTTGACCACGAGGCCACAGAAAGTGAGACATCCAGACTAGCAGGCCACAGAAAGCAAGACATCCAGATCATGAGGCCATGGAAGACGAGACATCTGGGCCACTCAGGCATGGAAGGCAAGACATCTGGAACACCAAGACTCGAGAAATTATCTAGACCACGAGACCACAGAAGGCAAGATATTCTTGACTACGAGGCCATGGGAAGCAAGACATCCAGACCACCAGGCCACAGAAGGCAAGACATCCAGATCATGAGGCCATGGAAGATGAGACATCTGGACCACTTAGGCATGGAAGGCAAGACATCCGGAACACCAAGACATGAGAAATTATCTAGACCACGAGGCCACAGAAGACGAGACACCTAGCCCATCAAGATGCGGGAAATGATCTAGACCAGCAGGCCATGGAAGGCGAGACATCTGGGCCATGAGGACACAGAAGACAAGACAACAACATGTGGAAAATGATCTAGACCACCAGGAGATGGAAGGCAAGATATTCTTGACCATGAGGCCACAGAAAGTGAGACATCCAGACCAGCAGGCCACAGAAGGCAAGACATCCAGATCATGAGGCCATGGAAGATGAGACATCTGGGCCACTCAGGCATGGAAGGCAAGACATCTGGAACACTAAGATATGAGAAATTATCTAGACCACGAGACCACAGAAGGCAAGATATACTTGACCACGAAGCCATGGGAGGCAAGACATCCAGACCACCAGGCCACAGAAGGCAAGACATCTAGATCATGAGGCCATGGAAGATGAGACATCTGGACCACTCAGGCATGGAAGCAAGACATGGAACACCAAGACATGAGAAATTATCTCACAGAAGATGAAACACCTGGCCCATCAAGATGTGGGAAATGATCTAGACCAACAGGCCACAAAAGGCGAGACATTTGGGCCACCAAGACGTGGGAAATGATCTAGACCAGCAGGCCACAGAAGGTGAGACATCTGGACCACCAAGACGCGGGAAATGATCTAGACCATGAGGACACAGAATATGAGACATCTGGACTACCAAGACATGGAAAATGATTGAGACCACGTGGACACAAAAAACGAGATATCTGGACCACCCAGCCATGGAAGGCAAGACATGTGGAACACCAAGACAAGAGAAATGATTGAGACCACAAGGCCACAAAAGATGAGACACCTGAATGATCAAGACAGGAAAAATGATCTAGACCACGAGGCCATGGAAGTCGAGACACGTGGACCATCAAGCCAAGAGAAATGATTGAGACCACAATGCCACAAAAGATGAGACACCTGAATGATCAAGACAGGAAAAATGATCTAGACCAAGAGGCCATGGAAGTCGAGACTCGTGGACCATCAAGCCAAGGGAAATGATCTAGACCAGCAGGCCATGGAAGGTGAGACATCCGGACCACCAAGACACACAAAATGATCTAGATCACGAGGCTATAGAAGATGAGATAACTGGACCACCAAGACATGGCAAATGATCTGGACCATGAGGCCATGGAAGATGAGAGGTCACATGGATGACACTTGTGTAACATCAAGACAAAAGAAATGATCTAGACCATGAAGCCACGCATGACAAGAAAGCTGGAGCACCAGACCACAGAAGGCAAAACATCTGGAACACCAAGACATGAAAAATCATCTAGGCCATGAGGCCAGGGAAGATGAGATACCTGGATGATCAAGACAGGAGAAATGATCTATACCACCAGGCCACAGAAGGTGAGACATCTGGACCACCAAGACATGGGAAATTATCTAGACGAGGCCACGGAAGATGAGACATCTGGACCACCAGGCCACAGAAGCCAAGATATCTGGAACACCAAGACACGAGAAATGACCTAGACCATGGAAGGCGAGATACCTGGATCACCAGTATGTGGGAAATGATCTAGAACACCAGGCTATGGAAGACGAGACATTTGGACCACCAGGCCACAGAAAGCATCCAGACCAGGAGACCACGGAACACAAGACATCTGGACCACCAGGTCACGAAAGGTGAAACATCTGGACCACCTGCCCACAGAAGGTGAGGCATCTGGAAGAACAAAACATGAGAAATGAACTACACCATGAAGACACAGAAGACGAGACATCTAAACCACCAGACCATGGAAGGCAAGACATCAAGATCATGAGGCCATGGAAGAGGAGATATCTGGACCACTGGGCCACGGAAGCTGCGACATCTAAAACACCAAGTCGCGGGAAATGATCTAGACCATGAGGCCACATAAGACGAGATACATGGACCACCAAGATGCAGGAAATGATCTGGACCATGAGGCCACGGAAGATGAGATATCTAAACAAGAAGGCCATGAAAGGTGAGACAACTGGAACACCAATGCTAAATTAAGGCTGTAGAAAAATATAGAAAAGGGTTTTTCTGGACTAGAAAAAATAAAAAAAAAGGTTTTCTAGATTGAGGCTCTAGAAAAAGATAGTAAAAGGTTTTTTGTGGTTTCAGGATCTAGAAAAGAACCAGGAAGAGGTTTTTCTGGTTTGAGGCACTAGAAAAATATTTTCTGAATTGTGGCTCTCAAAAAATCTAAAAAAGCATCTTTCGAGATTGAGGGTATAGAAAAATGGTTTTTTTTTCTGGATTGAGGCTCTAGAAAAACCTAAAAAAGTGTTTTTCTGGATTGAGGCTATAGAAAAATATCTAGAAAAAGATTTTCTGAATTGAGGCTTCAGAAAAATCTAGAAGAGGGTTTTTCTGGATTGAGACATCTGGAGACATCTAAACCACAAGGCCACGGAAGGTGAGACATCTGGGACACAAAGACGTGGAAAATAATCTAGATCATGAGGCCACAAAAGACAAGACATCTGGACTGCCAGATTGTGGAAAGCAAGGCATCTGTCCACTAAGACATGGGAAATCATCTAGACCACAAGGCCACAAAAGGAGAGACATCTGGACCACCAGGCCATGCAAGATGAGACATCTGGACCACAAGGACACAGAAGGTGAGACAACTGGAACACCAAGACACAGGAAATCATCTAGACCGCGAAGCCACGGAAAGAAAGATATCTGGACCAGCAAGACATGGGAAATCTAGACGAGGCCATGGAAGACAAGATATCTGGACCACCAGGCCACCAAAGCCAAGATATCTGGAACACCAAGACACGGGAAATCATCTAGACCATGAAGCCATGGAAGGAAAGACGTCTGGACCACCAGGCCATGAAAGATGAGACATCTGGACCACAAGGACACAGAAGGTGAGACAACTGGAACACCAAGACACAGGAAATCATCTAGACTATGAGGCCCTGGAAAAAGAGACTTCGTCACCACCAAGACACGGGAAATTATCTACATGAGACCATGGAGGACAAGACATCTGGATCACCAGACCACAGAAGCCAAGATATCTGGAACACCAAGACATGGGGAAAATCTAGAAAAGGTGTTTTGCAGAGTGAGGCTCTAGAAAAATTTAGAAAACAGTGTTTCTGGATAGAGAGTCAAGAAAAATATCAACAATTATTTCTGCATTGAGGCTCTAGAAATATTTAGAAAAGGGTTTTTCTGGATTGAGGCTCTAGAAAAACCTAGAAAAGAATTTGCTGGATTAAGGCTCTACAGAAATCTAGTAAAGGGTGATTCTGGATTGGTGCTTTAGAAAAATATCTAGAAAAATGTATTCTGGATTGAGGCTTGAGAGAAATATAGAAAAATGGTTTTCAGGATTAAGGGGCTAGAAAAATCTAGAAAAGGGATTTTTCGGGATTGAGGCTCTAGAAAAATCTAGAAAATAACTTTTTTTTTTGCATTGAGGGTCTAGAAGAATGTAGAAAGGGTTTTTTTTTCTGGATTGAGACTCTAGAAAAATCTAGAAATGGGTTTTTGTACATTGAGGCTCAAGAAAAATTTAGAAGAGGGATTTTTTGGATGGAGACATCTGGAGACCTCTGGACTGCCAGACCATGGAAGGTAAGATATCTGGACCACCAAGACACACAAAACGATCTAGATCATGAGGCTATAGAAGATGAGATAACTGGACCACCAAGACATGGCAAATGATCTGGACCATGAGGCCATGGAAGATGAGAGGTCACATGGATGACACTTGTATAACATCAAGACAAAAGAAATGATCTAGACCATGAAGCCACGCATGACAAGAAAGCTGGAGCACCAGACCACAGAAGGCAAGACATCTGGAACACCAAGACATGAAAAATCATCTAGGCCATGAGGCCAGGGAAGATGAGATACCTGGATGATCAAGACAGGAGAAATGATCTATACCACCAGGCCACAGAAGGTGAGACATCTGGACCACCAAGACATGGGAAATTATCTAGACGAGGCCACGGAAGATGAGACATCTGGACCACCAGGCCACAGAAGCCAAGATATCTGGAACACCAAGACACGAGAAATGACCTAGACCATGGAAGGCGAGATACCTGGATCACCAGTATGTGGGAAATGATCTAGAACACCAGGCTATGGAAGACGAGACATTTGGACCACCAGGCCACAGAAAGCATCCAGACCAGGAGACCACGGAACACAAGACATCTGGACCACCAGGTCATGAAAGGTGAAACATCTGGACCACCTGCCCACAGAAGGTGAGGCATCTGGAAGAACAAAACATGAGAAATGAACTACACCATGAAGACACAGAAGACGAGACATCTAAACCACCAGACCATGGAAGGCAAGACATCAAGATCATGAGGCCATGGAAGAGGAGATATCTGGACCACTGGGCCACGGAAGCTGCGACATCTAAAACACCAAGTCGCGGGAAATGATCTAGACCATGAGGCCACGTAAGACGAGATACATGGACCACCAAGATGCAGGAAATGATCTGGACCATGAGGCCACGGAAGATGAGATATCTAAACAAGAAGGCCATGAAAGGTGAGACAACTGGAACACCAATGCTAAATTAAGGCTGTAGAAAAATATAGAAAAGGGTTTTTCTGGACTAGAAAAAATAAAAAAAAAAAAGGTTTTCTAGATTGAGGCTCTAGAAAAAGATAGTAAAAGGTTTTTTGTGGTTTCAGGATCTAGAAAAGAACCCAGGAAGAGGTTTTTCTGGTTTGAGGCACTAGAAAAATATTTTCTGAATTGTGGCTCTCAAAAAATCTAAAAAAGCATCTTTCTAGATTGAGGGTATAGAAAAATGGTTTTTTTTTCTGGATTGAGGCTCTAGAAAAACCTAAAAAAGTGTTTTTCTGGATTGAGGCTATAGAAAAATATCTAGAAAAAGATTTTCTGAATTGAGGCTTCAGAAAAATCTAGAAGAGGGTTTTTCTGGATTGAGACATCTGGAGACATCTAAACCACAAGGCCACGGAAGGTGAGACATCTGGGACACAAAGACATGGAAAATAATCTAGATCATGAGGCCACAAAAGACAAGACATCTGGACTGCCAGATTGTGGAAAGCAAGGCATCTGTCCACTAAGACATGGGAAATCATCTAGACCACAAGGCCACAAAAGGAGAGACATCTGGACCACCAGGCCATGCAAGATGAGACATCTGGACCACAAGGACACAGAAGGTGAGACAACTGGAACACCAAGACACAGGAAATCATCTAGACCGCGAGGCCACGGAAAGAAAGATATCTGGACCAGCAAGACATGGGAAATCTAGACGAGGCCATGGAAGACAAGATATCTGGACCACCAGGCCACCGAAGCCAAGATATCTGGAACACCAAGACACGGGAAATCATCTAGACCATGAAGCCATGGAAGGAAAGACGTCTGGACCACCAGGCCATGAAAGATGAGACATCTGGACCACAAGGACACAGAAGGTGAGACAACTGGAACACCAAGACACAGGAAATCATCTAGACTATGAGGCCCTGGAAAAAGAGACTTCGTCACCACCAAGACACGGGAAATTATCTACATGAGACCATGGAGGACAAGACATCTGGATCACCAGACCACAGAAGCCAAGATATCTGGAACACCAAGACATGGGGAAAATCTAGAAAAGGTGTTTTGCAGAGTGAGGCTCTAGAAAAATTTAGAAAACAGTGTTTCTGGATAGAGAGTCAAGAAAAATATCAACAATTATTTCTGCATTGAGGCTCTAGAAATATTTAGAAAAGGGTTTTTCTGGATTGAGGCTCTAGAAAAACCTAGAAAAGAATTTGCTGGATTAAGGCTCTACAGAAATCTAGTAAAGGGTGATTCTGGATTGGTGCTTTAGAAAAATATCTAGAAAAATGTATTCTGGATTGAGGCTTGAGAGAAATATAGAAAAATGGTTTTCAGGATTAAGGTGCTAGAAAAATCTAGAAAAGGGATTTTTCGGGATTGAGGCTCTAGAAAAATCTAGAAAATAACTTTTTTTTTTGCATTGAGGGTCTAGAAGAATGTAGAAAGGGTTTTTTTTTCTGGATTGAGACTCTAGAAAAATCTAGAAATGGGTTTTTGTACATTGAGGCTCAAGAAAAATTTAGAAGAGGGATTTTTTGGATGGAGACATCTGGAGACCTCTGGACTGCCAGACCATGGAAGGTAAGATATCTGGACCACCAAGACACACAAAACGATCTAGATCATGAGGCTATAGAAGATGAGATAACTGGACCACCAAGACATGGCAAATGATCTGGACCATGAGGCCATGGAAGATGAGAGGTCACATGGATGACACTTGTGTAACATCAAGACAAAAGAAATGATCTAGACCATGAAGCCACGCATGACAAGAAAGCTGGAGCACCAGACCACAGAAGGCAAGACATCTGGAACACCAAGACATGAAAAATCATCTAGGCCATGAGGCCAGGGAAGATGAGATACCTGGATGATCAAGACAGGAGAAATGATCTATACCACCAGGCCACAGAAGGTGAGACATCTGGACCACCAAGACATGGGAAATTATCTAGACGAGGCCACGGAAGATGAGACATCTGGACCACCAGGCCACAGAAGCCAAGATATCTGGAACACCAAGACACGAGAAATGACCTAGACCATGGAAGGCGAGATACCTGGATCACCAGTATGTGGGAAATGATCTAGAACACCAGGCTATGGAAGACGAGACATTTGGACCACCAGGCCACAGAAAGCATCCAGACCAGGAGACCACGGAACACAAGACATCTGGACCACCAGGTCATGAAAGGTGAAACATCTGGACCACCTGCCCACAGAAGGTGAGGCATCTGGAAGAACAAAACATGAGAAATGAACTACACCATGAAGACACAGAAGACGAGACATCTAAACCACCAGACCATGGAAGGCAAGACATCAAGATCATGAGGCCATGGAAGAGGAGATATCTGGACCACTGGGCCACGGAAGCTGCGACATCTAAAACACCAAGTCGCGGGAAATGATCTAGACCATGAGGCCACGTAAGACGAGATACATGGACCACCAAGATGCAGGAAATGATCTGGACCATGAGGCCACGGAAGATGAGATATCTAAACAAGAAGGCCATGAAAGGTGAGACAACTGGAACACCAATGCTAAATTAAGGCTGTAGAAAAATATAGAAAAGGGTTTTTCTGGACTAGAAAAAATAAAAAAAAAAAGGTTTTCTAGATTGAGGCTCTAGAAAAAGATAGTAAAAGGTTTTTTGTGGTTTCAGGATCTAGAAAAGAACCCAGGAAGAGGTTTTTCTGGTTTGAGGCACTAGAAAAATATTTTCTGAATTGTGGCTCTCAAAAAATCTAAAAAAGCATCTTTCTAGATTGAGGGTATAGAAAAATGGTTTTTTTTTCTGGATTGAGGCTCTAGAAAAACCTAAAAAAGTGTTTTTCTGGATTGAGGTTATAGAAAAATATCTAGAAAAAGATTTTCTGAATTGAGGCTTCAGAAAAATCTAGAAGAGGTTTTTCTGGATTGAGACATCTGGAGACATCTAAACCACAAGGCCACGGAAGGTGAGACATCTGGGACACAAAGACGTGGAAAATAATCTAGATCATGAGGCCACAAAAGACAAGACATCTGGACTGCCAGATTGTGGAAAGCAAGGCATCTGTCCACTAAGACATGGGAAATCATCTAGACCACAAGGCCACAAAAGGAGAGACATCTGGACCACCAGGCCATGCAAGATGAGACATCTGGACCACAAGGACACAGAAGGTGAGACAACTGGAACACCAAGACACAGGAAATCATCTAGACCGCGAGGCCACGGAAAGAAAGATATCTGGACCAGCAAGACATGGGAAATCTAGACGAGGCCATGGAAGACAAGATATCTGGACCACCAGGCCACCGAAGCCAAGATATCTGGAACACCAAGACACGGGAAATCATCTAGACCATGAAGCCATGGAAGGAAAGACGTCTGGACCACCAGGCCATGAAAGATGAGACATCTGGACCACAAGGACACAGAAGGTGAGACAACTGGAACACCAAGACACAGGAAATCATCTAGACTATGAGGCCCTGGAAAAAGAGACTTCGTCACCACCAAGACACGGGAAATTATCTACATGAGACCATGGAGGACAAGACATCTGGATCACCAGACCACAGAAGCCAAGATATCTGGAACACCAAGACATGGGGAAAATCTAGAAAAGGTGTTTTGCAGAGTGAGGCTCTAGAAAAATTTAGAAAACAGTGTTTCTGGATAGAGAGTCAAGAAAAATATCAACAATTATTTCTGCATTGAGGCTCTAGAAATATTTAGAAAAGGGTTTTTCTGGATTGAGGCTCTAGAAAAACCTAGAAAAGAATTTGCTGGATTAAGGCTCTACAGAAATCTAGTAAAGGGTGATTCTGGATTGGTGCTTTAGAAAAATATCTAGAAAAATGTATTCTGGATTGAGGCTTGAGAGAAATATAGAAAAATGGTTTTCAGGATTAAGGTGCTAGAAAAATCTAGAAAAGGGATTTTTCGGGATTGAGGCTCTAGAAAAATCTAGAAAATAACTTTTTTTTTTTGCATTGAGGGTCTAGAAGAATGTAGAAAGTTTTTTTTTTCTGGATTGAGACTCTAGAAAAATCTAGAAATGGGTTTTTGTACATTGAGGCTCAAGAAAAATTTAGAAGAGGGATTTTTTGGATGGAGACATCTGGAGACCTCTGGACTGCCAGACCATGGAAGGTAAGATATCTGGACCACCAAGACACACAAAACGATCTAGATCATGAGGCTATAGAAGATGAGATAACTGGACCACCAAGACATGGCAAATGATCTGGACCATGAGGCCATGGAAGATGAGAGGTCACATGGATGACACTTGTGTAACATCAAGACAAAAGAAATGATCTAGACCATGAAGCCACGCATGACAAGAAAGCTGGAGCACCAGACCACAGAAGGCAAGACATCTGGAACACCAAGACATGAAAAATCATCTAGGCCATGAGGCCAGGGAAGATGAGATACCTGGATGATCAAGACAGGAGAAATGATCTATACCACCAGGCCACAGAAGGTGAGACATCTGGACCACCAAGACATGGGAAATTATCTAGACGAGGCCACGGAAGACGAGACATCTGGACCACCAGGCCACAGAAGCCAAGATATCTGGAACACCAAGACACGAGAAATGACCTAGACCATGGAAGGCGAGATACCTGGATCACCAGTATGTGGGAAATGATCTAGAACACCAGGCTATGGAAGACGAGACATTTGGACCACCAGGCCACAGAAAGCATCCAGACCAGGAGACCACGGAACACAAGACATCTGGACCACCAGGTCATGAAAGGTGAAACATCTGGACCACCTGCCCACAGAAGGTGAGGCATCTGGAAGAACAAAACATGAGAAATGAACTACACCATGAAGACACAGAAGACGAGACATCTAAACCACCAGACCATGGAAGGCAAGACATCAAGATCATGAGGCCATGGAAGAGGAGATATCTGGACCACTGGGCCACGGAAGCTGCGACATCTAAAACACCAAGTCGCGGGAAATGATCTAGACCATGAGGCCACGTAAGACGAGATACATGGACCACCAAGATGCAGGAAATGATCTGGACCATGAGGCCACGGAAGATGAGATATCTAAACAAGAAGGCCATGAAAGGTGAGACAACTGGAACACCAATGCTAAATTAAGGCTGTAGAAAAATATAGAAAAGGGTTTTTCTGGACTAGAAAAAATAAAAAAAAAGGTTTTCTAGATTGAGGCTCTAGAAAAAGATAGTAAAAAGTTTTTGTGGTTTCAGGATCTAGAAAAGAACCTAGGAAGAGGTTTTTCTGGTTTGAGGCACTAGAAAAATATTTTCTGAATTGTGGCTCTCAAAAAATCTAAAAAAGCATCTTTCTAGATTGAGGGTATAGAAAAATGTTTTTTTCTGGATTGAGGCTCTAGAAAAACCTAAAAAAGTGTTTTTCTGGATTGAGGCTATAGAAAAATATCTAGAAAAAGATTTTCTGAATTGAGGCTTCAGAAAAATCTAGAAGAGGGTTTTTCTGGATTGAGACATCTGGATACATCTAAACCACAAGGCCACGGAAGGTGAGACATCTGGGACACATAAACGTGGAAAATAATCTAGATCATGAGTCCCACAAAAGACAAGACATCTGGACTGCCAGATTGTGGAAAGCAAGGCATCTGTCCACTAAGACATGGGAAATCATCTAGACCACAAGGCCACAAAAGGAGAGACATCTGGACCACCAGGCCATGCAAGATGAGACATCTGGACCACAAGGACACAGAAGGTGAGACAACTGGAACACCAAGACACAGGAAATCATCTAGACCGCGAGGCCACGGAAAGAAAGACATCTGGACCAGCAAGACATGGGAAATCTAGATGAGGCCATGGAAGACAAGATATCTGGACCACCAGGCCACAGAAGCCAAGATATCTGGAACACCAAGACACGGGAAATCATCTAGACCATGAAGCCATGGAAGGAAAGACGTCTGGACCACCAGGCCATGAAAGATGAGACATCTGGACCACAAGGACACAGAAGGTGAGACAACTGGAACACCAAGACACAGGAAATCATCTAGACCATGAGGCCCTGGAAAAAGAGACTTCGTCACCACCAAGACACGGGAAATTATCTACATGAGACCATGGAGACAAGACATCTGGACCACCAGACCACAGAAGCCAAGATATCTGGAACACCAAGACATGGGGAAAATCTAGAAAAGGTGTTTTGCAGAGTGAGGCTCTAGAAAAATTTAGAAAACAGTGTTTCTGGATAGAGAGTCAAGAAAAATATCAACAATTATTTCTGCATTGAGGTTCTAGAAATATTTAGAAAAGGGTTTTTCTGGATTGAGGCTCTAGAAAAACCTAGAAAAGAATTTGCTGGATTAAGGCTCTACAGAAATCTAGTAAAGGGTGATTCTGGATTGGTGCTTTAGAAAAATATCTAGAAAAATGTATTTTGGATTGAGGCTTGAGAGAAATATAGAAAAATGGTTTTCAGGATTAAGGTGCTAGAAAAATCTAGAAAAGGGATTTTGTGGGATTGAGGCTCTAGAAAAATCTAGAAAATAACTTTTTTTTTTGCATTGAGGATGTAGAAGAATGTAGAAAGGTTTTTTTTTCTGGATTGAGACTCTAGAAAAATCTAGAAATGGGTTTTTCTACATTGAGGTTCAAGAAAAATTTAGAAATTTTTTTTCTGGATTAAGGCTCAAGAAACATAGAAAAAAAGTTTTTCTGGACTTGAAAAAAATTTTTCTAAATTGAAACTCTAGAAAATTCTAGAAAGGAATTAGTCTGGATTGAGGCTCTAGAAAAATCTAAAGAAGGGCTTTTTATTGGCTCTCTAGAAAAAGATAGTAAAGGGCTTTTGTGGTTTCAGGATGTAAAAAAGAACCTAGGAATAGGATTTTCTGGTTTAAGGCCCTAGACAAATGTTTTCTGGATGGAAGCTCTTGAAAACTCTCAAAAAGCATTTTTCTGGATTAAGGGTCTAGAAAAATGTTTTTCTGGATTGAGGCTCTAGAAAAATCTAGAAAAGTGTTTCTCCACATTGAAATTCTAGAAAAATGTCTGGAAACAAGTTTTCCAAATTGAGGCACCAGAAAAATTGAGAAAAGAGTTTTCCTTGATTGAGATATCTAGAGACATCAGGACCAAGAGGCCATGGAAGGCGAGACATCTGGAACACAAAGACACAAGAAATGATCTAGAGCAGGAGGCCATGGAAGAAAAGACATCTGGACTGCCAGACAATGGAAAGCAAACATCTGCATCAAGAAGACATGGGAAATCTTCTAGACCACGAGGCCACAAAAGGAAAGACATCTGGACCATCAGGAAACAGAAGATGAG
The DNA here is from genome assembly GCF_016432865.1 of Antechinus flavipes. Lineage (NCBI taxonomy): Eukaryota > Metazoa > Chordata > Mammalia > Dasyuromorphia > Dasyuridae > Antechinus > Antechinus flavipes. The sequence continues at coordinate 94,508,125 of NC_067401.1, read as the reverse complement.
GTATCTGGCCTGCCAGACCATGGAAGGCAAGACATCTGGACCACTAAGACACGGGAAATCATCTAGACAAGGCCACGGAAGGAGAGACATATGGACCACCAAGATATAGGAAAGATTTTTCTGGACTAAGACTCGAGAAATATTTCGAAAAGGATTTTTCTGGACTGAGGCTCAAGAAAAATCTAGAAAAGGGTTTTTTGTTGGAGTTCTAGAAAAGGTTAACAAAGGGTTTTAGTTGTTTTAGGATTTAGAAAAGACGTTAGGGAGAGGACTTTTCGATTTCAGCTTGTAGAAATATATATGGAAAAAAGTTTTCTGGATTAAGACACTTGAAAAATTGAGAAAAGGGTTTTTCTGCATTGAGGCTTTAGAAAAATCCAGAAAAGATTTTTTTTTGGAATTGGGGGTCTAGAAGAATCTAGAAAGCATATTTTCTGGGTTGAACCTCTAGAAAAATCTAGAAATAGGTTTTTCTACATTGAGGCACTAGAAGAATCTAGAAAAGAAATTTTCTGAATTAGGGCTCCAGAAACATGTAGAAAAGGGTTTTTCTAGATTAGAAAAAATTGTAGAAAAAAATTTTCTCAATTGAAAGTCTAGAAAAATCTAAAAAGGAATTTTTCTTGATTGAATAAAGGGTTTTTTAAATTGGGCTTCTAGAAAAAGTTAATAAAGGATTTTTTTTTTGGCTTCAGGATTTAGAAAAGAACTTAGAAGAGGATTTTTTGATTTGAGGCTCTAGAAAAATATGTAGAAAGAAGTTTTCTGGATTCAGGTTAGAGAAAAATTCAGAAAACCGTTTTTCTGGATTAAAGCACTAGAATAATCTGGCAAAGGGTTATTCTGGATTGAGGCTCTAGAAAAATTTAGAAAAGAATTTGCTAGATTAAGGCTCTACCAAAATCTAGAAAAGGGTGATTCTGGATTGGTACTTTAGAAAATTATCTAGAAAAATGTTTTCTAGATTGAGGCTCGGGAAAAATCTAGAAAAACAGTTTTCTGGATTAAGGTACTAGAAAAATCTAGAAAGAGTTTTTCTGGATTGAGGCTCTAGAAAAATCTAGAAAAGAATGTCTTCATTGAGAGTCTAGATTAATCTAGAAAGAGGTTTTCCTGGATTGAGGCTCTATAAAAATCTAGATATGGGTTTTTCTACATTGAAACTCAAGAAAAATCTAGAAATTGTTTTTCTGGATTAAGGCTCAAGAAACATGTAGGAAAAAAGTTTTTCTAGACTAGAAAAAATCTTAAAAAGTTTTTCTAAATTGAAATTCTAGAAAAATCTAGAAAGCAATTTTTTTTTGGATTGAGGGTCTAGAAGAATCTAGAAAGTGTATTTTCTGGGTTGAAGCTCTAGAAAAATCTAGAAATAGGTTTTTCTACATTGAGGCACTAAAAATCTAGAAAAGAAATTTTCTGAATTAAAGCTCTAGAAACATGTAGAAAAGGTGTTTCTAGACTAGAAAAAATCTAGAGAAATTTTTCTCAATTGAAAGTCTAGAAAAATCTAAAAAGAAATTTTTCTAGATTGAGGCTCTAGAAAAATCTAGAAAAGGCTTTTTTTATTGGAGCTCTAATAAAAGATAATACAAGGTTTTTGTGGTTTCAGGATCTAGAAAAGAACTTAGGGAGAGGATTTCCTGATTTGAAGATGTAGAAATAGATCACAAAAAAAGGTTTCTGGATTGAGGCTCTTGGAAAATCTCCAAAAGTGTTTTTCTAGATTAGGGCTTTAGAAAAATGTCTAGAAATACGTTTTCTGGATTGAAGCTCCAGGAAAAATTTAGAAGAGGGATTTTCTGGATTGAGCCATCTGGAAACATCTGGACCACGAGGCCAGGGAAGGCAAGACATCTGGAACTCAAAGACATGGGAAATGATCTAGACAAGGCCATGGAAGGAGAGACATATGGACCCCAAGACATAGGAAAGATTTTTCTGGACGGAGGGTCGAAAAATATTTCGAAAATAATTTTTCTGGACTGAGGCTCGACAAAAATCTAGAAAAGGTTTTTTCTACATTGAGGCTCTAGAAAAATTTTGGAAAAAGAGTTTCTGGATTGAGGGTCTGGAAAAATATCTTCAATATAATTTCTGGATTGAGGCTCTAGAAATATTTAGAAAAGGGTTTTTCTGGATTGGTGCTCTAGAAAAATGTTTTCTGGATTGAGGATCAAGAAAAATCCAGAGAAATGGTTTTCTGGATTAAGGCACCAGAATAATCTGGCAAAGGGTTATTCTGGATTGAGGCTCTAGAAAAATCTAGAAAAGAATTTGCTGGATTAAGGCTCTACCAAAATCTTGAAAAGGGTGATTCTGAAGTGGTAGGATAGAAATTTATCTAGAAAAATATTTTCAGGATTGAGGCTTGAGAAAAATCTAGAAAAACAGTTTTCTGCATTAAGGCACTAGAAAAATCTAGAAAGAGTTTTTCTGGATTGAGGCTCTAGAAAAATCTAGAAAAGAATATTTCTCCGTTGAGGAGCTAGATGAATCTAGAAAAAGGATTTTCTAAATTGAAAAACCCTTTTCTCAATTTTTCAAGTGTCTTAATCCAGAAAACTTTTTTCCATATATATTTTTACAAACTGAAATCGAAAAGTCATCTCCCTAACTTCTTTTCTAAATCCTGAAACAACTAAAACCCTTTGTTAACCTTTTCTAGAACTCCAACAAAAAACCCTTTTCTAGATTTTTCTAGAGCCTCAATCCAGAAAAAACCCTTTAAAGATGTTTTAGAGCCTCAATTCAGAAAATAATTTTTCTAGATTATTTTCTAGTGCAAAAAAACCATTTTTAATATGTTTCTAGAGCCTTAATCCAGAAAAAATCTTTTCTACATTTTTCTAGAGCCTCAATGTAGAAAAACCTTGTCTAGATTTTTCTAGAACTTCAATCCAGCAAATTCTTATCTAAATTTTTCTGGAGCCTCAATCCAGAAAAACCCTTTTCTAGATTTTTCTAGAGCCTCAACCCATTTCTCTGGATTTTTCTCGATCCTCAATCCAGAAAACATTTTTCTAGAGCACCAATCCAGAAAAACCCTTTTCTAAATATTTCTAGAGCCTCAATCCAGAAACTCTTTTTTCTAAATTTTTCTAGAGCCTCAATGCAGAAAAAAAATCCTTTTCTAGATTTTTCTTGAGCCTCAGTCCAGAAAAATCCTTTTCGAAATATTTCTCGAGTCTTAGTCCAGAAATATCTTTCCTATGTCTTGGTGGTCCATATGTCTCTCCTTCCGTGGCCTTGTCTAGATGATTTCCCGTGTCTTAGTGGTCCAGATGTCTTGCCTTCCATGGTCTGGCAGGCCAGATATCTCATCTTCTGTTTCCTGATGGTCCAGATGTCTTTCCTTTTGTGGCCTCGTGGTCTAGAAGATTTCCCATGTCTTGGTGATCCGGATGTTTGCTTTCCATTGTCTGGCAGTCCAGATGTCTTTTCTTCCATGGCCTCCTGCTCTAGATCATTTCTTGTGTCTTTGTGTTCCAGATGTCTCGCCTTCCATGGCCTCTTGGTCCTGATGTCTCTAGATATCTCAATCGAGGAAAACTCTTTTCTCAATTTTTCTGGTGCCTCAATCTGGAAAACTTGTTTCCAGACATTTTTCTAGAATTTCAATGTGGAGAAACACTTTTCTAGATTTTTCTAGAGCCTCAATCCAGAAAACATTTTTCTAGACCCTTAATCCAGAAAAATGCTTTTTGAGAGTTTTCAAGAGCTTCCATCCAGAAAACATTTGTCTAGGCCTTAAACCAGAAAAATCCTCTTCCTAGGTTCTTTTTTACATCCTGAAACCACAAAAACCCTTTACTATCTTTTTCTAGAGTGCCAATAAAAAGCCCTTCTTTAGATTTTTCTAGAGCCTCAATCCAGAATAATTCCTTTCTAGATTTTTCTAGAGTTTCAATTTAGAAAAAATTTTTTCAAGTCCAGAAAAACTTTTTTTCTATGTTTCTTGAGCCTTAATCCAGAAAAAAAATTTCTAAATTTTTCTTGAGCCTCAATGTAGAAAAACCCATTTCTAGATTTTTCTAGAGTCTCAATCCAGAAAAAAAAACCCTTTCTACATTCTTCTAGACCCTCAAAGCAAAAAAAGTTATTTTCTAGATTTTTCTAGAGCCTCAATCCCGAAAAATCCCTTTTCTAGATTTTTCTAGCACCTTAATCCTGAAAACCATTTTTCTATATTTCTCTCAAGCCTCAATCCAGAATACATTTTTCTAGATATTTTTCTAAAGCACCAATCCAGAATCACCCTTTACTAGATTTCTGTAGAGCCTTAATCCAGCAAATTCTTTTCTAGGTTTTTCTAGAGCCTCAATCCAGAAAAACCCTTTTCTAAATATTTCTAGAGCCTCAATGCAGAAATAATTGTTGATATTTTTCTTGACTCTCTATCCAGAAACACTGTTTTCTAAATTTTTCTAGAGCCTCACTCTGCAAAACACCTTTTCTAGATTTTTCCCATGTCTTGGTGTTCCAGATATCTTGGCTTCTGTGGTCTGGTGGTCCAGATGTCTTGTCCTCCATGGCCTCATGTAAATAATTTCCCGTGTCTTAGTGGTCCAGATGTCTCTTTTTCCAGGGCCTCATGGTCTAGATGATTTCCTGTGTCTTGGTGTTCCAGTTGTCTCACCTTCTGTGTCCTTGTGGTCCAGATGTCTCATCTTTCATGGCCTGGTGGTCCAGACATCTTTCCTTCCATGGCTTCATGGTCTAGATGATTTCCCGTGTCTTGGTGTTCCAGTTGTCTCACCTTCTGTGTCCTTGTGGTCCAGATGTCTCATCTTTCATGGCCTGGTGGTCCAGACATCTTTCCTTCCATGGCTTCATGGTCTAGATGATTTCCCGTGTCTTGGTGTTCCAGATATCTTGGCTTCTGTGGCCCGGTGGTCCAGATATCTTGTCTTCCATGACCTCGTCTAGATTTCCCATGTCTTGGTGGTCCAGATTGTTGGAATCCTTACTAACTGCTAAGTAATTAGAGTTGATCTAATCTTACAAGAAGTTGTTTTGGCCAGAACCTGAAACAAGGTACTAAGTAGAACTAATCAAGACAAGGCTTGTGTTCCCACCTTTACTCAAGGGAGTCCACACCTTAAAGCTCTTTGGGCCAGAGAGCACTATGGGAGAAAACCCATAATCCCATTCTCTCAGAAGGTTCACATATAAGGCGAGACAGCCATTCCAGAATACATTTTTTCCTCTTGGCTGGCTGATCGCGCTAGACTCGAGAGAAACGACTCTGCTGCAGAGAACACTTTTGACGGATTTCAGTGGAGCTACGCCAGAAGCCCTCTCTCCGCGGCAAGTTGGTGGCTGGGCTCCCCAGAAGGAGATAAGAGAGATCTTCCATCTCTGTTGGAGGCAGAAGAAAGCAGAGGCAGAGGCTGAAGGACAGAACCTTTGGATTTGGAGACATCCAAAGGTCTCTAAGCCTCTAAACCGGCTGTGCTCTGAGAAGAACAAACTCCAACATTTGAACTCAACATTTGGCGCCCAAGCGTGGGAACCAAGGACCCTACTTTCACTGAAGAAGTCTCCAGTGACCAGGAACTGAGTGAGTACAACCTTTTTTGGCTGAAATGGGACAGATCCTAGGTAAAGATTCTCCATCCCCCACCCCAACCCACCCAACCCCAGACCCACCCAGGAGTGGTGCTATAGAAAGCCTGCTTAAGCTGATAGAAGATCAAGGGCTACTTGTAACTTGGGGACAGACAGCTAGACTTCTGGCTACATTAAAACGCACCTCCCCTTGGTTCTTAGAGGAAAAGCAAATCTCTCTAAAAAACTGGGCATTGGTTGGTCAACAGATCTCTGCATATAACAATGAAAATGGTCCTCGTTCAGTTTCCATTGCAGTGTTCTATTTATACAATACAATACAGATGGCCTTAAAATACCGGGATAGCCAAAGGGGGAAGCCTGAGATAAAGGAGGAAGACAAAGAACAGATTAATGGCCATATCCCCACAGGGCAGGGAGACTTAAGTGAGGCTCAAGGGTGGGGTGAATCTGAGGCAGCCTCAGCCCCACCTGAGGAGCAGGTAATTGACTCTCCTTCATCAACTCCACCCTCCGGGATGGAGGGAGGAGGGGTAGTGGGGGGGGCAGTGACAGCACCAGCACCTCCCCCCCAGCATCCAGCACCTCCCCCCGGCATCCAGCACCTCCCCCCCAGCATCCAGCTGCTCCTTTGAGTAGATTGCAAAAGGGACTAATTAAGGGCAGAGAAGAAGGGAAAAATGTATCAGAATTTCAACACCACATTTTTCCTGTAATTCAACAGTTTAATTCTTCAGGTCAAGAAAGTAGAAGATACTCACCTTTTGATATAGAAATCCTCAAAGACCTGAAAAAAGCTTGCACTCTTTATGGGGCTACATCAGCTTATGTTAAGATGCTATTACAAAATTTGTCTTTTGAAATCTTGACCCCTAATGACTGGAAATCGATAGCAAAAATATGCCTAGAACCTGGACAGAACTACTTGTGGCTTTCTGAATATAGTGAACTCTGTAGGATACAAGCCCAACAAAATATTCAAAGTGGAGTTCATACTACAATCACCTGTGACCTACTAACAGGTACAGGTCCTTATGCAGATGTCACAGCACAAATTAGTTATTCTGTAGCAGCATATCAGCAAATTGCTGATAATGCTATCAAAGCATGGGCTTCTCTTCACAATAAAGACGACAAGGGGGGGGGGGCTTCACAAAAATAACACAAGGGCCAAATGAACCCTTCGCTGACTTTGTGGGACGTTTGCAGACAGCTATCATAAGAACAAATGGAGAAAATGCAATAACAGACATTTTGATAAGGCAACTTGCTAAGGAAAATGCTAATGAGGTTTGCAGAAGAATTATACTAGGACTGCGCAAGGATGCTCCTTTAGAGGAACTCATAAGACGCTGTGCCACAGTGGGCACAGGTGCCTTTTATAGCCAGGCTATGATGCAGACTTCCCAAAATCCAAACATGAGAAGACAGAGTCCCTCTTGGCAAGGGACTTCCAGAGAGACTCGTAGATGCTTTCAGTGTGGAAAAGTAGGACATCTGAAAGCTCAATATTGGTATAGAGATAGAATGGGAAGACAAGGTGGGAGAACAAGACCCCAAACCCCATGTCCAAAATGCAACAGAGGCTTCCATTGGGCCTCAGAATGCAGACAGATTCAGGGAAACGGGATGAGGGGCCCAAGGCAAAAAACACCTGGGGCATGATGGCAGCCAATGGTGCACCCAGAGAATGCCTAGAAGTCCAGTACCCAGACATGACCAATCAGCCAGAAAGCCATATGATGGGAGAAGGGGATTACACAGTCAACCAGCCAGGAAGCAACCTGATGGCAGAAGGGAATTACAATTGGGGAGAATAGAGCTGTATGCAGCTGGAACAACTGAGATACCCCCTGGAGAGGTGAAATCTGTTCCTCTCCCGCCTATGGATCCCCTACCTCCAGGCACAGTAGGCTTGACCATTTCACCTCCTTGTATGTACAAAACAGTGTCCATCCACACACTGATGTGGGAAACTGGGGAATGTGTAGATAATATCCCAGTCACTAATACAGGTAGACAATGTGTGACTTATCACCCAGGAGACGTAGTAGCATCAGGTTTACTCATACAGAATCCTAATAAGCAGCCTCGTGATAGTCACCCAGGTTCTGACTCCAGACCACAAAAACCAGGAATATACTGGACAGCAGCAGTAACGGCTGACCGACCTATGCTCACTATCTATATAAATGGCCTACCATTGGAAGGATTGGTAGACACAGGTGCGGATCATACAGTTATTAGAGGTGCCAGTTGGCCCAGTCACTGGCCAAAGATTAAAGCAGATACCTATATGTCTGGAGTAGGAGGATCAATAGCAGCTGAAGTTAGTGCTGCCCCTATGAGATGGACTTTTGAAGGCAAAACAGGAGTTTTTACTCCTTTTATAGTTGAAAAAATCCCCATCAATCTGTGGGGAAGAGACGTTTTACAACAATTGGGGTTAAAAATGAGTACTTCGGTTTTTTAAGCAGGGCTGCTGTTGAAGGCCTGCCAACACTTTCACCTATTCCTATCCAATGGAAAACTGATACACCAGTGTGGATAGAACAGTGGCCCTTAAGTAGCGATAAAATTCAGGCCTTATTAGATATAGTACAGGAGCAGCTTGAACAAGGGCATTTACAACCTTCTCTAAGTCCTTGGAATTCACCAATGTTCGTTGTAAAAAAGAAATCGGGAAAATGGAGGATGCTCACTGATTTAAGAAAAGTGAACAAACAGATGGAAACTATGGGAACTCTTCAGCCTGGACTTCCATCTCCTACTCAGCTTCCTAGAGAATGGCCTCTTTGGGTTATAGACATCAAGGATTGTTTCTATTCCATTCCTCTGGATAAGGAGGATATGAAAAGATTTGCCTTTTCGGTGCCCAGTGTCAATTTAGCTGAGCCTTATAAAAGATATGAATGGACGGTTTAGCCACAGGGTATGAAGAACAGCCCCACTATGTGTCAAATGTATGTTGCTGCTGCTCTTGCTCCAATAAGAAAAGCATTTCCAAAAGTTATGTTATTACATTATATGGATGATATATTGGGTTGTGCACCTGAGGAACAAATTCTAGAAGCATGTCTACAAAAAACCATAGAAACACTAAGATACTACAAACTTCATATCGCTAAAGAAAAAATTCAAAGGCATGCTCCTTTTCAATATTTAGGATATGAAATATATCCTAAGGCACTTACACTACAAAAACTGTCTTTAAGAACAGAGAGGTTGAACACCTTAAATGATTTCCAAAAATTAATAGGAGATATCCAATGGATGTGTCCAGTATTAGGTTTAACTACCAATCAATTGCAACCCCTATATGACATTTTAAGGGGAGACACTGCTTTAAATTCACCATGCCGGCTTACAAAAGAAGCTCAAGAGACCTTGAGAGAAGTTGAACTGGCTTTATCCAATGTAGTTGAGAGAGTAACTCAAAAACCCTTGGAAATATCAGTTTTTGCTACGAAAGAAGCACCCACAGGAGTCCTTCATCAAGGAGACAGTGTGATAGAGTGGGTGAACCTCCCAGCACAACCAGAACAAAGCCTTACGCCTTACCCAGTGCTTGTGGCTAGGATTCTATTAAAGGCCATTAAGCGAGCAGTACAATTATCTGGGACAAGACCTGACAAGATATATACCTTCTATACAAATGCACAAATTAATGTATGCTGTGAAACCATCCCAGAGTGGCAGATTTTATTGGCCATGGCTCCAAATTTTGCACATGGATCTCCATTAAAGATAACCAGACTACTGCATAATTGGCAATGGATTTTTGAGGAGAAGGTTTCTAAGGTTCCTCTTGAAGGACCAACCATTTTTACAGACGCAGCCAAACAAAATATTTGTGCTGTATACTCTCATGATCTAACTGTAAAAAGAGTAGTCAGAACTCCTTTTCAGTCCACTCAGCAGAACGAATTATATGCGATCATGCTAGCTCTCACTTATTACCCAGGCGACATAAATATAATATCTGATTCAGCCTATTCAGTAGGTGTGGTACAAAGAATTGCCACAGCCCAAATAAAATTTGCAGCTTCTAATATATATCAGCTCTTTAAGGAACTTCAAGAGCAAGTGAGAAAACATCCAGGAAAGATTTATATCCTGCATGTCCATTCACATAGTGGACTTCCAGGTCCTATTTTTGATGGAAATTCAAAGGCAGATAGCCTTTTAACTATGTTGGCCAGTACGCCTTTATTTCAAGAGGCCCAGGAATCCCATTCTAAATACCATCAGGCTGCTCGAGCTTTGCGTTTACAGTTTGAGATTACAAGAGAAGAAGCTAGGAGCATAGTAAAAAGCTGTACAGCTTGCCTTCCCTTCCACGCTCCTACACTGCCTCCAGGGAAGAACCCTCGTGGTTTGAGACCCAATGAAATCTGGCAAATGGATGTGTGTTGGAATCCTTACTGACTGCTAACTAATTAGAGTTGATCTAATCTTACAAGAAGATGTTTTGGGCAGAACCTGAAACAAGATACTAAGTAGAACTACCCATAATCCCTCTCTCTGGAAGGAGCATAAATAGGCCAATGGGCCAGTCGAAGAGGTTCTTGAGAGGAAGATGCTACAAGTGGAGATTTCACTGGAATGACATGAAGACTGGAGCTGGCTGGAGGCTGAAGAAAGCAGAGGCAGAGACTGAAGGACCAGACCTTTGGATTTAAAGACATTTGGAGAGAGCTCTTGGAACCAAGCAGAGAGATAGGCCTCTAAGCTAACCGGGCTATATTGAAGATAATAAAAGATCTGAACTTTTATCACCTGGCTGCGTTTTGAGAAGAAAAAGCTCACCACATTTTGGCGCCCTGAACGTGGGGCTAACAGACACCCTCAGTGGATTTCAGTGGAAAAGCTCCGATCCTGATTCAAGTGGAAAAACCTCTGATCCTGATCCAGTGGAAAAGACTCTTCAACCCAGAAATTAGAGTGAGTACAACAAAGAAATTTTGTTAAAAGAGTTAAAGTAGAATTTCAGCTAAGATGGGACAGATATTTAGAAAACAGCCTGTTTCTGTTCAAGGAAAATGTTTAGAGAGCATTGTCAAAATTATGGAAAGCCAAGGTTTAATTATAATTTTGGAGCAGATCACTGAACTTTTAGAAACTGTTAAGTACATATGTCCTTGGTTTTCTACAGAAAAGGAATTAGATTTAGATGAATGGAAATTAATCGGAGAAAAACTGGGTGAATGCTACAGATCTAATTCAAACTCAATGCAGTGGACATTAGAAAGAGAGGATCTTTTTTATAATAGAAATGGACCTGACTCAATTTCCAAAGACATAATTAATACATATAATGTAATACAATTGGCTATAAGAAGTTATTTAAGTGATAGAATGATGAAAAGGAAAGTACAGGAGGAAGAAGTACCAACTTTACTAGGTGAAAAGGAGGATGAATCAGATGAGAATGGAGTTAATTACAATTCTGAGTATGATACTTCACAGCAGGAGGAATTAGGTGATTCCACATCTCATGACCCTCCCCCCGCAATTAACCCTTCATGGATGGAACAAGGGGGAGGGAGAGAGACAAAAACACAGTCAGCTTCTCCTGTAAAGCAGAATTTGACAAGATTAGAAAAAGCATTAACTAAAGCAAAAAATGAAGGAGAAGATATATCTGATTTTATAAATGCATATCCTGTGATTGAAGAGCTCAACTCCTCAGGTCAAAAAGGGAGAAGATACACTCCTTTTAATTTGGAAAAAATTAAAGATTTGAAAAAGGGTTGCACTCTTTATGGGGCTACATCATCTTATGTGAAGATGTTACTGGATGATTTATCTTATGAAATCCTAACCCCGAATGACTGGAAATCCATAATGAAAACTTGTCTAGAACCGGGACAAAATTTATTGTGGCTTTCGGAGTTTCATGAATTATGTAGGATTCAAGCCCAACGCAATAGGCAAACAGGAGCTATTGTACAAGTTGCTTTTGACCAACTAGCTGGTGAAGGTCAGTATGCAGAGAGTTCAGAACAGATTTATTATCCCATAACAGTGTATGAGCAAATTTCTAAGGCTGCAATAAAAGCTTGGAATTCTCTCCCTGGACAGAAAGATGGAAATAATGCTTTCACAAAAATAGAGCAAGGTCCCAATGAACCTTTTGCAGATTTTGTGGGACGTTTACAAACAGCTGTAATAAGAACCATTGGAGACAATGCAGCAACAGAAATAATGACTAGACATTTGGCTAAGGAAAATGCCAATGAGATTTGCAAGAGAATTATATGGGGGCTAGACAAAAATGCTCCTTTAGAAGAAATCATAAGATGCTGTGCCACAGTGGGCACAAATGCTTATTATGCCCAGACTATGATGAACATGGAAAGACAAGGTCCTTCTTGGCAGAGGAATTCTAGAGAAACTCGTCGATGTTTTCATTGCGGAAAAATTGGACATATGAGAGCTCATTGTAGATATGGAGATAGAGTGAGAAGACAGGGTGAGAGAAAACCCAAAACCCCATGTCCAAAATGTAACCGAGGCTTTCATTGGGCCTCTAAATGTATATTGACCCAGAGGAAGGAGAGGCAAGGCCCAGCTCCAAAGTATCAATCAAAGAACAGGTGGGGCATGATAGCAGCTGAGGTTACACCCAGAGAGACTTTAGAAATTCAGAACTCTGATGTCATCAACCAACAGAAAAGCAATCAGGATTACAGTTGGGAAGAATACAGGCCTTTTAAGACAACAAGGCAATATCCAGTGCAAACAGCTCCAATGTAATTACCAGATGATGATGAGAAATCCCAAATTTGGTAAATAGAAGGGAATTAGATTAACTGCTTGGGGAAGAGGATCTGCTTATATTTCCACAGATGGAGAAAGAATCAAATGGCTGACAAGGAGACTGTTAAAAAGACTTTTAAAATCTTCAGGAATCATTGGATTTCCTGACACAAGATGAAACTGTTTTAGTTCTTGAAAAACCAGCAAGAATCACTGGGTTCCCTGAGATGAAAAATTGTTGATGAGATGTTTTGCAGTACTTCAGAGCTTACAGGAATTATTAGATTCCTGGCGCATGAACTAATGGACAATGGATTCCTTATGGACTATTTCTAGGACTTATGGACATTTGTAAATTTTCAGGTCGATTTATGTTGTTACATTACTACTAGCCTGTGCTATATTACTATGTGCTTATGTATTTTAAGCAATTGCAAGAATCATTGGATTTCTTGAGATGAAAGATTGTTGATGAGACTTTTGCAGTAGTTAAATTTTCATGTTGATTCATGTTATTTGTTACATTACCACTAGCCTGTGTTATATTGCTGTGTGCTTTTGTAAATTATGTATAATGCCTCCCATATTGATGGATTTATGTATACCATGTATATCTGTTACAAAGTTCTGACCCATATTGATGGATTTATGTGTACCCCCTCAGAAACCCCCTATGTTTTAAAACAAAAGAAAGGGGGAGATGTTGGAATCCTTACTGACTGCTAACTAATTAGAGTTGATCTAATCTTACAAGAAGATGTTTTGGGCAGAACCTGAAACAAGGTACTAAGTAGAACTACCCATAATCCCTCTCTCTGGAAGGAGCATAAATAGGCCAATGGGCCAGTCGAAGAGGTTCTTGAGAGGAAGACGCTACAAGTGGAGATTTCACTGGAATGACATGAAGACTGGAGCTGGCTGGAGGCTGAAGAAAGCAGAGGCAGAGGCTGAAGGACCAGACCTTTGGATTTAAAGACATTTGGAGAGAGCTCTTGGAACCAAGCAGAGAGATAGGCCTCTAAGCTAATCGGGCTATATTAGAGATAATAAAAGATCTGAACTTTTATCACCTGGATGCGTTTTGAGAAGAAAAAGATCACCACAGATGTGACTCATTATAAATCTTTTGGTCGTCTGTCTTTTATCCACGTTGTGGTAGACACCTTTTCAGGATTCACTTTTGCCATACCAGCAGCAAAAGAGACAGCCCGAGTGGTCACTGAATTCCTCATTCAAGCATTCGCAATTATGGGTGTGCCACAAGAAATAAAAACAGATAATGGACCGGCATATACCTCCAAATATTTTGAACACTTTTGTGCACAGTATAAGATTCTACACACTACTGGCATACCCTTCAATCCTCAAGGTCAAGCAATAGTAGAAAGAAGAAACAGAGACATTAAGACACTCCTCCAAAAACAAAAGAAAGGGGGAGCCACGGGTAACCCTAGAGAACTTCTAAATTTAGTTCTCTATACCATTAATTTTTTAATCTTTGATAAAGATGCACTGGCTCCAGCAGACAGGTTTTATAACCCACCAGAAGAGCAGTGTCCAGTGCGAGCAGCTCCACTATCTTTAGATAATCGCCAGGTGATGTGGAGAGACCCAGAAAGTGGTGAATGGAAGGGACCAGATAGGCTAACTGCTTGGGGGAGAGGATTTGCTTGCATCTCTACAGGTGGAGAAGGAATCAGATGGGTGCCTACGAGCCGCATTCGCCTTGTCCATCGCAGAAAGATGGAGCAGACCCTTGAAACAAAGGAGAAGACCCAAGAAATATCGGGTGGTTCTGTTGCTGATTGTGCTCATAAGAATTATTAGATTCCTGGCACATGAACTAATGGACAATGGAATCCTATTGGACTGTTTCTAGGACTTATGGACATGTGTAAATTTTCAGATTGATTCTTGTTATTTGTTACATTACTACTAGCCTGTGTTATATTGCTATGTGCTCATGTAAATTATGTATAATGCCTCCCATATTGATGGATTTATGTATACCATGTATATCTGTTACAAAGTTCTGGCCCATATTGATGGATTTATGTGTACCCCCTCAGAAACCCCCTATGTTTTAAAACAAAAGAAAGGGGAGATGTTGGAATCCTTACTAACTGCTAAGTAATTAGAGTTGATCTAATCTTACAAGAAGTTGTTTTGGCCAGAACCTGAAACAAGGTACTAAGTAGAACTAATCAAGACAAGGCTTGTGTTCCCACCTTTACTCAAGGGAGTCCACACCTTAAAGCTCTTTGGGCCAGAGAGCACTATGGGAGAAAACCCATAATCCCATTCTCTCAGAAGGTTCACATATAAGGCGAGACAGCCATTCCAGAATACATTTTTTCCTCTTGGCTGGCTGATCGAGCTAGACTCGAGAGAAACGACTCTGCTGCAGAGAACACTTTTGACGGATTTCAGTGGAGCTACGCCAGAAGCCCTCTCTCCGCGGCAAGTTGGTGGCTGGGCTCCCCAGAAGGAGATAAGAGAGATCTTCCGTCTCTGTTAGAGGCAGAAGAAAGCAGAGGCAGAGGCTGAAGGACAGAACCTTTGGATTTGGAGACATTCGAAGGGCTCTAAGCCTCTAAACCGGCTGTGCTCTGAGAAGAACAACCTCCAACATTTGAACTCTAACACCAGATGTCTTTCTTTCCGTGGCCTCGTGGTATAGATCATTTCCCATGTCTTTGAGTTCCAGATGTCTTGCCTTCCCTGGCCTCATGGTCCAGATGTCTTGCCTTCCCTGGCCTCGTGGTCCAGATGTCTTGCCTTCCCTGGCCTCGTGGTCCAGATGTCTTGCCTTCCCTGGCCTCGTGGTCCAGATGTTTCCAGATGGCTCAATCCAGAAAAAAAATTTCTAGATTTTTCTAGAGCCTCAGTCCAGAACAATCTTTCCTATGTCTTGGTGGTCCATATGTCTCTCCTTCCATGGCCTTGTCTAGATCATTTCCCATGTCTTGGTGGTCCATATGTCTCTCCTTCCATGGCCTTGTCTAGATCATTTCCCATGTCTTTGAGTTCCAGATGTCTTGCCTTCCCTGGCCTCGTGGTCCAGATGTTTCCAGATGGCTCAATCCAGAAAATCCCTCTTCTAAATTTTTCTAGAGCCTCAATCTAGAAAAACACTTTTCTAGATTTTTTCTAGAGCCTCCATGCAGAAAAAACCTTTTCTAGATTTTTCTAGAGCCTCAATCCAGAAAACATTTTTCTAGAGCCTCCATCCAGAATAACCCTTTGCCAGATTATTCTAGTGCCTTAATCCAGAAAACTGTTTTTCTAGATTTTTCTCGAGCCTCAATCCAGAAAAACCCTTTTCTAGATTTTTTCTAGAGCCTCAATCCAGAAAAACCTTTTCTAGATTTTTTCTAGAGCACCAATCCAGAAAAACCTTTTCTAGATTTTTCTAGAGCCTCAATCCAGAAAAACTCTTTCTAGATTTTCCAAGAGCCTCAATCCAGAAAACCTTTTCTAGATTTTTCTAGTGCCTCAATGTAGAAAAACCTATTTCTAGATTTTTCTAGAATTTTCTCGAGCCTCAATCCAGAATAACCCTTTGCCAGATTATTCTAGTGCCTTAATCCAGACAACCATTTCTCTGGATTTTTCTTGATCCTCAATCCAGAAAACATTTTTCTAGAGCACCAATCCAGAAAAACCCTTTTCTAAATATTTCTAGAGCCTCAATCCAGAAATCATTTTGAAGATATTTTTCTAGACCCTCCATCCAGAAACTCTTTTTTCTAAATTTTTCTAGAGCCTCAATGCAGAAAAAACCTTTTCTAGATTTTTGTCGAGCCTCAGTCCAGAAAAATTATTTTCGAAATATTTTTCGACCCTCAGTCCAGAACAATCTTTCCTATGTCTTGGTGGTCCATATGTCTCTCCTTCCATGGCCTTGTCTAGATCATTTCCCATGTCTTTGAGTTCCAGATGTCTTGCCTTCCCTGGCCTCGTGGTCCAGATGTTTCCAGATGGCTCAATCCAGAAAATCCCTCTTCTAAATTTTTCCTGGAGCTTCAATCCAGAAAACGTATTTCTAGACATTTTTCTAAAGCCCTAATCTAGAAAAACACTTTTGGAGATTTTTCAAGAGCCTCAATCCAGAAAACATTTTTCTAGAGCCTCAATCTAGAAAAACACTTTTCTAGATTTTTCTAGAGCTTCAATCCAGAAATCATTTCTTTAGAGCCTCAAACCAGAAAATCTTCTTCCTAGGTTCTTTCCTACAGCCTGAAACCACAAAAACCCTTTACTATCTTTTTCTAGAGCTCGAATAAAAAGCCTTCTTTATATTTTTCTAGAGCCTCAATCCAGACAAATTCCTTTCTAGATTTTTCTAGAACCTCAATCCAGAAAATTCTTATCTAAATTTTTCTGGAGCCTCAATCCAGAAAATCCCTTTTCTAGATTTTTCTAGAGCCTCAACCCATTTCTCTGGATTTTTCTCGATCATCAAAACAGAAAACATTTTTCTAGAGCACCAATCCAGAAAAACCCTTTTCTAAATATTTCTAGAGCCTCAATCCAGAAAAACTCTTTCTAGATTTTTCTAGAATTTTCTCGAGCCTCAATCCAGAAAAAAAATTTCTAGATTTTTCTAGAATTTTCTCGAGCCTCAATCCAGAAAAACCTTTTCTAAATATTTCTAGAGCCTCAGTCCAGAACAATCTTTCCTATGTCTTGGTGGTCCATATGTCTCTCCTTCCATGGCCTTGTCTAGATCATTTCCCATGTCTTTGAGTTCCAGATGTCTTGCCTTCCCTGGCCTCGTGGTCCAGATGTTTCCAGATGGCTCAATCCAGAAAATCCCTCTTCTAAATTTTTCCTGGAGCTTCAATCCAGAAAACTGTTTTTCTAGATTTTTGTCGAGCCTCAGTCCAGAACAATCTTTCCTATGTCTTGGTGGTCCATATGTCTCTCCTTCCATGGCCTTGTCTAGATCATTTCCCATGTCTTTGAGTTCCAGATGTCTTGCCTTCCCTGGCCTCGTGGTCCAGATGTCTTGCCTTCCCTGGCCTCGTGGTCCAGATGTCTTGCCTTCCCTGGCCTCGTGGTCCAGATGTTTCCAGATGGCTCAATCCAGAAAAACTCTTTCTAGATTTTTCTAGTGCCTTAATCCAGAAAACTGTTTTTCTAGATTTTTCTAGAATTTCAATTTAGAAAAACTTTTAAAGATTTTTTCTAGAGCCTCAATCCAGAAAACATTTTTCTAGAGCCTCAATCCAGAAAAACCCTTTTGGAGATTTTTCAAGAGCCTCAATCCAGAAAACATTTTTCTAGAGCCTCAATCCAGAAAATCCCTCTTCTAAATTTTTCTAGAGCTTCAATCCAGAAAACATTTTTCTAGAGCCTCAATCCAGAAAAACCCTTTTCTAGATTTTTCTAGAGCTCCAATAAAAAGCCTTCTTTATATTTTTCTAGAGCCTCAATCCAGACAAATTCCTTTCTAGATTTTTCTAGAGCTTCAATCCAGAAAATATTTTTCTAGAGCCTCAGTCCAGAAAAACTTTTTTCCTACATGTTTCTTGAGCCTTAATCCAGAAAAAAAATTTCTAGATTTTTCTTGAGTTTCAATGTAGAAAAACCTATTTCTAGATTTTTCTAGAGCCTCAATCCAGAAAAAAACCCTTTTCTAGATTTTTCTAGAACCTCAATCCAGAAAAAAAATTTCTAGATTTTTCTAGAATTTTCTCGAGCCTCAATCCAGAAAAACCCTTTTCTAGATTTTTCTAGAACCTCAATCCAGAAAAACCCTTTTCTAGATTTTTCTCGAGCCTCAATCCAGAAAACATTTTTCTAGATAATTTTCTAAAGTACCAATCCAGAATCACCCTTTTCTAGATTTTTGTCGAGCCTCAGTCCAGAAAAACTCTTTCTAGATTTTTCTAGAGCCTCAATCCAGAAAAACCCTTTTCTAAATATTTCTAGAGCCTCAATCCAGAAATCATTTTGAAGATATTTTTCTAGACCCTCCATCCAGAAACTCTTTTTTCTAAATTTTTCTAGAGCCTCAATCTAGAAAAACACTTTTCTAGATTTTTCCCATGTCTTTGAGTTCCAGATGTCTTGCCTTCCCTGGCCTCGTGGTCCAGATGTCTTGCCTTCCCTGGCCTCGTGGTCCAGATGTTTCCAGATGGCTCAATCCAGAAAAACTCTTTCTAGATTTTTCTAGAGCCTCCATGCAGAAAAAACCTTTTCTAGATTTTTGTCGAGCCTCAGTCCAGAACAATCTTTCCTATGTCTTGGTGGTCCATATGTCTCTCCTTCCATGGCCTTGTCTAGATCATTTCCCATGTCTTTGAGTTCCAGATGTCTTGCCTTCCCTGGCCTCGTGGTCCAGATGTCTTGCCTTCCCTGGCCTCGTGGTCCAGATGTTTCCAGATGGCTCAATCCAGAAAACTGTTTTTCTAGATTTTTGTCGAGCCTCAGTCCAGAACAATCTTTCCTATGTCTTGGTGGTCCATATGTCTCTCCTTCCATGGCCTTGTCTAGATCATTTCCCATGTCTTTGAGTTCCAGATGTCTTGCCTTCCCTGGCCTCGTGGTCCAGATGTTTCCAGATGGCTCAATCCAGAAAAACTTTTTTCCTACATGTTTCTTGAGCCTTAATCCAGAAAACTGTTTTTCTAGATTTTCCAAGAGCCTCAATCCAGACAAATTCCTTTCTAGATTTTTGTCGAGCCTCAGTCCAGAACAATCTTTCCTATGTCTTGGTGGTCCATATGTCTCTCCTTCCATGGCCTTGTCTAGATCATTTCCCATGTCTTTGAGTTCCAGATGTCTTGCCTTCCCTGGCCTCGTGGTCCAGATGTTTCCAGATGGCTCAATCCAGAAAAAAAATTTCTAGATTTTTCTAGAATTTTCTCGAGCCTCAATCCAGAAAATATTTTTCTAGAGCCTCAATCCAGAAAAACTCTTTCTAGATTTTTGTCGAGCCTCAGTCCAGAACAATCTTTCCTATGTCTTGGTGGTCCATATGTCTCTCCTTCCATGGCCTTGTCTAGATCATTTCCCATGTCTTTGAGTTCCAGATGTCTTGCCTTCCCTGGCCTCGTGGTCCAGATGTTTCCAGATGGCTCAATCCAGAAAATCCCTCTTCTAAATTTTTCTGGAGCCTCAATCCAGAAAACATTTTTCTAGAGCACCAATCCAGAAAACTTCTTTCTACATATTTTTCTAGAGCCTCCATGCAGAAAAAACCTTTTCTAGATTTTTCTAGAGCCTCAATCCAGAAAACATTTTTCTAGAGCCTCAATCTAGAAAAACACTTTCTAGATTTTTCTAGAGCTTCAATCCAGAAATCATTTCTTTAGAGCCTCAAACCAGAAAATCTTCTTCCTAGGTTCTTTCCTACAGCCTGAAACCACAAAAACCCTTTACTATCTTTTTCTAGAGCTCCAATAAAAAAGCCTTTTCTAGATTTTTTCTAAAGCCTCAATGCAGAAAAAACCTTTTCTAGATTTTTCTAGAGCCTCAATACAGTAAAACCATTTTCTAGATTTTCCAAGAGCCTCAATCCAGAAACCTTTTTTTGTGATCTATTTCTACATCTTCGAATCAGAGAAAATCCTCTCCCTAAGTTCTTTTCTAGATCCTGAAACCACAAAAACCTTGTATTATCTTTTATTAGAGCTCCAATAAAAAAAGCCTTTTCGAGATTTTTCTAGAGCCTCAATCGAGAAAAATTCCTTTTTAGATTTTTCTAGACTTTCAATTGAGAAAAATTTCTCTAGATTTTTTCTAGTCTAGAAACACCTTTTTCTACATGTTCTAGAGCTTTAATTCAGAAAATTTCTTTTCTAGATTTTCTAGTGCCTCAATGTAGAAAAACCTATTTCTAGATTTTTCTAGAGCTTCAACCCAGAAAATACACTTTCTAGATGCTTCTAGACCCTCAATCCAAAAAAATTGCTTTCTAGATTTTTCTAGTATTTCAATTTAGAAAAACTTTTAAAGATTTTTTTCTAGTCCAGAAAAACTTTTTTCCTACATGTTTCTTGAGCCTTAATCCAGAAAAACAATTTCTAGATTTTTCTTGAGTTTCAATGTAGAAAAACCCACATCTAGATTTTTACAGAGCCTCAATCCAGGAAAAACTCTTTGTAGATTCAACTAGACTCTCAATGAAGACATTCTTTTCTAGATTTTTCTAGAGCCTCAATCCAGAAAAACTCTTTCTAGATTTTTCTAGTGCCTTAATCCAGAAAACTGTTTTTCTAGATTTTTCTCGAGCCTCAATCTAGAAAACATTTTTCTAGATAATTTTCTAAAGTACCAATCCAGAATCACCCTTTTCTAGATTTTGGTAGAGCCTTAATCTAGCAAATTCTTTTCTAAATTTTTCTAGAGCCTCAATCCAGAATAACCCTTTGCCAGATTATTCTAGTGCTTTAATCCAGAAAAACGGTTTTCTGAGTTTTTCTCTAACCTGAATCCAGAAAACTTCTTTCTACATATTTTTCTAGAGCCTCAAATCAAAAAATCCTCTTCTAAGTTCTTTTCTAAATCCTGAAGCCAAAAAAAACCCCTTTATTAACTTTTTCTAGAATCCCAATTAAAAAAACCCTTTATTCAATCAAGAAAAATTCCTTTTTAGATTTTTCTAGACTTTCAATTGAGAAAATTTTTTTCTAGAATTTTTTCTAATCTAGAAAAACCTTTTCTACATGTTTCTGGAGCCCTAATTCAGAAAATTTCTTTTCTAGATTCTTCTAGTGCCTCAATGTAGCAAAACCCATTTCTAGATTTTTCTAGAGCTTCAACCCACCAAATATGCTTTCTAGATTCTTCTAGACCCCCAATTCCAAAAAAAAATCTTTTCTAGATTTTTTCTAAAGCCTCAATGCAGAAAAACCTTTTCTCAATTTTTCAAGTCTCTTAATCCAGAAAAACTTTTTTTCATACATATTTCTACAAGCTGAAATCGAAAAGTCCTCTCCCTAACTTCTTTTCTAAACAACTAAACCCTTTGTTAACCTTTTCTAGAACTCCAACAAAAAACCTTTTCTAGATTTTTCTAGAGCCTCAATCCAGAAAAAAACCCTTTAAAGATGTTTTAGAGCCTCAACGCAGAAAATAATTTTTCTAGATTATTTTCTAGTGCAAAAAAACCATTTTTAATATGTTTCTAGAGCCTTAATCCAGAAAAAATCTTTTCTACATTTTTCTAGAGCCTCAATGTAGAAACACCTTGTCTAGATTTTTCTAGAACCTCAATCCAGAAAATTCTTATCTAAATTTTTCTGGAGCCTCAATCCAGAAAAACCCTTTTCTAGATTTTTCTAGAGCCTCAACCCAGAAAACCATTTCTCTGGATTTTTCTCGATCCTCAATCCAGAAAACATTTTTCTAGAGCACCAATCCAGAAAAACCTTTTCTAAATATTTCTAGAGCCTCAATCCAGAAATCATTTTGAAGATATTTTTCTAGACCCTCCATCCAGAAACTCTTTTTTCTAAATTTTTCTAGAGCCTCAATGCAGAAAAAACCTTTTCTAGATTTTTGTCGAGCCTCAGTCCAGAAAAATTATTTTCGAAATATTTTTCGACCCTCAGTCCAGAACAATCTTTCCTATGTCTTGGTGGTCCATATGTCTCTCCTTCCATGGCCTTGTCTAGATCATTTCCCATGTCTTTGAGTTCCAGATGTCTTGCCTTCCCTGGCCTCGTGGTCCAGATGTTTCCAGATGGCTCAATCCAGAAAATCCCTCTTCTAAATTTTTCCTGGAGCTTCAATCCAGAAAACGTATTTCTAGACATTTTTCTAAAGCCCTAATCTAGAAAAACACTTTTGGAGATTTTTCAAGAGCCTCAATCCAGAAAACATTTTTCTAGAGCCTCAATCTAGAAAAACCTTTTCTAGATTTTTCTAGAGCTTCAATCCAGAAATCATTTCTTTAGAGCCTCAAACCAGAAAATCTTCTTCCTAGGTTCTTTCCTACAGCCTGAAACCACAAAAACCCTTTACTATCTTTTTCTAGAGCTTCAATAAAAAGCCTTCTTTATATTTTTCTAGAGCCTCAATCCAGACAAATTCCTTTCTAGATTTTTCTAGAATTTTCTCGAGCCTCAATCCAGAAAAACCTTTTCTAGATTTTCCAAGAGCCTCAATCCAGAAACCTTTTTTTGTGATCTATTTCTACATCTTCAAATCAGAGAAAATCCTCTCCCTAAGTTCTTTTCTAGATCCTGAAACCACAAAAACCTTGTATTATCTTTTATTGGAGCTCCAATAAAAAAAGCCTTTTCTAGATTTTTCTAGAGCCTCAATCGAGAAAAATTCCTTTTTAGATTTTTCTAGACCTTCAATTGAGAAAAATTTCTCTAGATTTTTTCTAGTCTAGAAACACCTTTTTCTACATGTTTCTAGAGCTTTAATTCAGAAAATTTCTTTTCTAGATTTTCTAGTGCCTCAATGTAGAAAAACCTATTTCTAGATTTTTCTAGAGCTTCAACCCAGAAAATACACTTTCTAGATGCTTCTAGACCCTCAATCCAAAAAAATTGCTTTCTAGATTTTTCTAGAATTTCAATTTAGAAAAACTTTTAAAGATTTTTTTCTAGTCCAGAAAAACTTTTTTCCTACATGTTTCTTGAGCCTTAATCCAGAAAAACAATTTCTAGATTTTTCTTGAGTTTCAATGTAGAAAAACCCACATCTAGATTTTTACAGAGCCTCAATCCAGGAAAAACTCTTTGTAGATTCAACTAGACTCTCAATGAAGACATTCTTTTCTAGATTTTTCTAGAGCCTCAATCCAGAAAAACTCTTTCTAGATTTTTCTAGTGCCTTAATCCAGAAAACTGTTTTTCTAGATTTTTCTCGAGCCTCAATCTAGAAAACATTTTTCTAGATAATTTTCTAAAGTACCAATCCAGAATCACCCTTTTCTAGATTTTGGTAGAGCCTTAATCTAGCAAATTCTTTTCTAAATTTTTCTAGAGCCTCAATCCAGAATAACTCTTTGCCAGATTATTCTAGTGCTTTAATCCAGAAAAACGGTTTTCTGAGTTTTTCTCTAACCTGAATCCAGAAAACTTCTTTCTACATATTTTTCTAGAGCCTCAAATCAAAAAATCCTCTTCTAAGTTCTTTTCTAAATCCTGAAGCCAAAAAAACCCCTTTATTAACTTTTTCTAGAATCCCAATTAAAAAAACCCTTTATTCAATCAAGAAAAATTCCTTTTTAGATTTTTCTAGACTTTCAATTGAGAAAATTTTTTTCTAGAATTTTTTCTAATCTAGAAAAACCTTTTCTACATGTTTCTGGAGCCCTAATTCAGAAAATTTCTTTTCTAGATTCTTCTAGTGCCTCAATGTAGCAAAACCCATTTCTAGATTTTTCTAGAGCTTCAACCCACCAAATATGCTTTCTAGATTCTTCTAGACCCCCAATTCCAAAAAAAAATCTTTTCTAGATTTTTTCTAAAGCCTCAATGCAGAAAAACCTTTTCTCAATTTTTCAAGTCTCTTAATCCAGAAAAACTTTTTTTCATACATATTTCTACAAGCTGAAATCGAAAAGTCCTCTCCCTAACTTCTTTTCTAAACAACTAAACCCTTTGTTAACCTTTTCTAGAACTCCAACAAAAAACCTTTTCTAGATTTTTCTAGAGCCTCAATCCAGAAAAAAACCCTTTAAAGATGTTTTAGAGCCTCAACGCAGAAAATAATTTTTCTAGATTATTTTCTAGTGCAAAAAAACCATTTTTAATATGTTTCTAGAGCCTTAATCCAGAAAAAATCTTTTCTACATTTTTCTAGAGCCTCAATGTAGAAACACCTTGTCTAGATTTTTCTAGAACCTCAATCCAGAAAATTCTTATCTAAATTTTTCTGGAGCCTCAATCCAGAAAAACCTTTTCTAGATTTTTCTAGAGCCTCAACCCAGAAAACCATTTCTCTGGATTTTTCTCGATCCTCAATCCAGAAAACATTTTTCTAGAGCACCAATCCAGAAAAACCTTTTCTAAATATTTCTAGAGCCTCAATCCAGAAATCATTTTGAAGATATTTTTCTAGACCCTCCATCCAGAAACTCTTTTTTCTAAATTTTTCTAGAGCCTCAATGCAGAAAAAACCTTTTCTAGATTTTTGTCGAGCCTCAGTCCAGAAAAATTATTTTCGAAATATTTTTCGACCCTCAGTCCAGAACAATCTTTCCTATGTCTTGGTGGTCCATATGTCTCTCCTTCCATGGCCTTGTCTAGATCATTTCCCATGTCTTTGAGTTCCAGATGTCTTGCCTTCCCTGGCCTCGTGGTCCAGATGTTTCCAGATGGCTCAATCCAGAAAATCCCTCTTCTAAATTTTTCCTGGAGCTTCAATCCAGAAAACGTATTTCTAGACATTTTTCTAAAGCCCTAATCTAGAAAAACACTTTTGGAGATTTTTCAAGAGCCTCAATCCAGAAAACATTTTTCTAGAGCCTCAATCTAGAAAAACACTTTCTAGATTTTTCTAGAGCTTCAATCCAGAAATCATTTCTTTAGAGCCTCAAACCAGAAAATCTTCTTCCTAGGTTCTTTCCTACAGCCTGAAACCACAAAAACCCTTTACTATCTTTTTCTAGAGCTTCAATAAAAAGCCTTCTTTATATTTTTCTAGAGCCTCAATCCAGACAAATTCCTTTCTAGATTTTTCTAGAGCCTCAATACAGTAAAACCATTTTCTAGATTTTCCAAGAGCCTCAATCCAGAAACCTTTTTTTGTGATCTATTTCTACATCTTCGAATCAGAGAAAATCCTCTCCCTAAGTTCTTTTCTAGATCCTGAAACCACAAAAACCTTGTATTATCTTTTATTAGAGCTCCAATAAAAAAAGCCTTTTCGAGATTTTTCTAGAGCCTCAATCTAGAAAAATTCCTTTTTAGATTTTTCTAGACTTTCAATTGAGAAAAATTTCTCTAGATTTTTTCTAGTCTAGAAACACCTTTTTCTACATGTTTCTAGAGCTTTAATTCAGAAAATTTCTTTTCTAGATTTTCTAGTGCCTCAATGTAGAAAAACCTATTTCTAGATTTTTCTAGAGCTTCAACCCAGAAAATACACTTTCTAGATGCTTCTAGACCCTCAATCCAAAAAAAATTGCTTTCTAGATTTTTCTAGTATTTCAATTTAGAAAAACTTTTAAAGATTTTTTTCTAGTCCAGAAAAACTTTTTTCCTACATGTTTCTTGAGCCTTAATCCAGAAAAACAATTTCTAGATTTTTCTTGAGTTTCAATGTAGAAAAACCCACATCTAGATTTTTACAGAGCCTCAATCCAGGAAAAACTCTTTGTAGATTCAACTAGACTCTCAATGAAGACATTCTTTTCTAGATTTTTCTAGAGCCTCAATCCAGAAAAACTCTTTCTAGATTTTTCTAGTGCCTTAATCCAGAAAACTGTTTTTCTAGATTTTTCTCGAGCCTCAATCTAGAAAACATTTTTCTAGATAATTTTCTAAAGTACCAATCCAGAATCACCCTTTTCTAGATTTTGGTAGAGCCTTAATCTAGCAAATTCTTTTCTAAATTTTTCTAGAGCCTCAATCCAGAATAACCCTTTGCCAGATTATTCTAGTGCTTTAATCCAGAAAAACGGTTTTCTGAGTTTTTCTCTAACCTGAATCCAGAAAACTTCTTTCTACATATTTTTCTAGAGCCTCAAATCAAAAAATCCTCTTCTAAGTTCTTTTCTAAATCCTGAAGCCAAAAAAAACCCTTTATTAACTTTTTCTAGAATCCCAATTAAAAAAACCCTTTATTCAATCAAGAAAAATTCCTTTTTAGATTTTTCTAGACTTTCAATTGAGAAAATTTTTTTCTAGAATTTTTTCTAATCTAGAAAAACCTTTTCTACATGTTTCTGGAGCCCTAATTCAGAAAATTTCTTTTCTAGATTCTTCTAGTGCCTCAATGTAGCAAAACCCATTTCTAGATTTTTCTAGAGCTTCAACCCACCAAATATGCTTTCTAGATTCTTCTAGACCCCCAATTCCAAAAAAAAATCTTTTCTAGATTTTTTCTAAAGCCTCAATGCAGAAAAACCTTTTCTCAATTTTTCAAGTCTCTTAATCCAGAAAAACTTTTTTTCATACATATTTCTACAAGCTGAAATCGAAAAGTCCTCTCCCTAACTTCTTTTCTAAACAACTAAACCCTTTGTTAACCTTTTCTAGAACTCCAACAAAAAACCTTTTCTAGATTTTTCTAGAGCCTCAATCCAGAAAAAAACCCTTTAAAGATGTTTTAGAGCCTCAACGCAGAAAATAATTTTTCTAGATTATTTTCTAGTGCAAAAAAACCATTTTTAATATGTTTCTAGAGCCTTAATCCAGAAAAAATCTTTTCTACATTTTTCTAGAGCCTCAATGTAGAAACACCTTGTCTAGATTTTTCTAGAACCTCAATCCAGAAAATTCTTATCTAAATTTTTCTGGAGCCTCAATCCAGAAAAACCCTTTTCCTAGATTTTTCTAGAGCCTCAACCCAGAAAACCATTTCTCTGGATTTTTCTCGATCCTCAATCCAGAAAACATTTTTCTAGAGCACCAATCCAGAAAAACCTTTTCTAAATATTTCTAGAGCCTCAATCCAGAAATCATTTTGAAGATATTTTTCTAGACCCTCCATCCAGAAACTCTTTTTTCTAAATTTTTCTAGAGCCTCAATGCAGAAAAAACCTTTTCTAGATTTTTGTCGAGCCTCAGTCCAGAAAAATTATTTTCGAAATATTTTTCGACCCTCAGTCCAGAACAATCTTTCCTATGTCTTGGTGGTCCATATGTCTCTCCTTCCATGGCCTTGTCTAGATCATTTCCCATGTCTTTGAGTTCCAGATGTCTTGCCTTCCCTGGCCTCGTGGTCCAGATGTTTCCAGATGGCTCAATCCAGAAAATCCCTCTTCTAAATTTTTCCTGGAGCTTCAATCCAGAAAACGTATTTCTAGACATTTTTCTAAAGCCCTAATCTAGAAAAACACTTTTGGAGATTTTTCAAGAGCCTCAATCCAGAAAACATTTTTCTAGAGCCTCAATCTAGAAAAACACTTTTCTAGATTTTTCTAGAGCTTCAATCCAGAAATCATTTCTTTAGAGCCTCAAACCAGAAAATCTTCTTCCTAGGTTCTTTCCTACAGCCTGAAACCACAAAAACCCTTTACTATCTTTTTCTAGAGCTTCAATAAAAAGCCTTCTTTATATTTTTCTAGAGCCTCAATCCAGACAAATTCCTTTCTAGATTTTTCTAGAGCCTCAATACAGTAAAACCATTTTCTAGATTTTCCAAGAGCCTCAATCCAGAAACCTTTTTTTGTGATCTATTTCTACATCTTCGAATCAGAGAAAATCCTCTCCCTAAGTTCTTTTCTAGATCCTGAAACCACAAAAACCTTGTATTATCTTTTATTAGAGCTCCAATAAAAAAAGCCTTTTCGAGATTTTTCTAGAGCCTCAATCTAGAAAAATTCCTTTTTAGATTTTTCTAGACTTTCAATTGAGAAAAATTTCTCTAGATTTTTTCTAGTCTAGAAACACCTTTTTCTACATGTTTCTAGAGCTTTAATTCAGAAAATTTCTTTTCTAGATTTTCTAGTGCCTCAATGTAGAAAAACCTATTTCTAGATTTTTCTAGAGCTTCAACCCAGAAAATACACTTTCTAGATGCTTCTAGACCCTCAATCCAAAAAAAATTGCTTTCTAGATTTTTCTAGTATTTCAATTTAGAAAAACTTTTAAAGATTTTTTTCTAGTCCAGAAAAACTTTTTTCCTACATGTTTCTTGAGCCTTAATCCAGAAAAACAATTTCTAGATTTTTCTTGAGTTTCAATGTAGAAAAACCCACATCTAGATTTTTACAGAGCCTCAATCCAGGAAAAACTCTTTGTAGATTCAACTAGACTCTCAATGAAGACATTCTTTTCTAGATTTTTCTAGAGCCTCAATCCAGAAAAACTCTTTCTAGATTTTTCTAGTGCCTTAATCCAGAAAACTGTTTTTCTAGATTTTTCTCGAGCCTCAATCTAGAAAACATTTTTCTAGATAATTTTCTAAAGTACCAATCCAGAATCACCCTTTTCTAGATTTTGGTAGAGCCTTAATCTAGCAAATTCTTTTCTAAATTTTTCTAGAGCCTCAATCCAGAATAACCCTTTGCCAGATTATTCTAGTGCTTTAATCCAGAAAAACGGTTTTCTGAATTTTTCTCTAACCTGAATCCAGAAAACTTCTTTCTACATATTTTTCTAGAGCCTCAAATCAAAAAATCCTCTTCTAAGTTCTTTTCTAAATCCTGAAGCCAAAAAAAACCCTTTATTAACTTTTTCTAGAATCCCAATTAAAAAAACCCTTTATTCAATCAAGAAAAATTCCTTTTTAGATTTTTCTAGACTTTCAATTGAGAAAATTTTTTTCTAGAATTTTTTCTAATCTAGAAAAACCTTTTCTACATGTTTCTGGAGCCCTAATTCAGAAAATTTCTTTTCTAGATTCTTCTAGTGCCTCAATGTAGCAAAACCCATTTCTAGATTTTTCTAGAGCTTCAACCCACCAAATATGCTTTCTAGATTCTTCTAGACCCCCAATTCCAAAAAAAAATCTTTTCTAGATTTTTTCTAAAGCCTCAATGCAGAAAAACCTTTTCTCAATTTTTCAAGTCTCTTAATCCAGAAAACTTTTTTTCATACATATTTCTACAAGCTGAAATCGAAAAGTCCTCTCCCTAACTTCTTTTCTAAACAACTAAACCCTTTGTTAACCTTTTCTAGAACTCCAACAAAAAACCCTTTTCTAGATTTTTCTAGAGCCTCAATCCAGAAAAAACCCTTTAAAGATGTTTTAGAGCCTCAACGCAGAAAATAATTTTTCTAGATTATTTTCTAGTGCAAAAAAACCATTTTTAATATGTTTCTAGAGCCTTAATCCAGAAAAAATCTTTTCTACATTTTTCTAGAGCCTCAATGTAGAAACACCTTGTCTAGATTTTTCTAGAACCTCAATCCAGAAAATTCTTATCTAAATTTTTCTGGAGCCTCAATCCAGAAAAACCCTTTTCCTAGATTTTTCTAGAGCCTCAACCCAGAAAACCATTTCTCTGGATTTTTCTCGATCCTCAATCCAGAAAACATTTTTCTAGAGCACCAATCCAGAAAAACCCTTTTCTAAATATTTCTAGAGCCTCAATCCAGAAATCATTTTGAAGATATTTTTCTAGACCCTCCATCCAGAAACTCTTTTTTCTAAATTTTTCTAGAGCCTCAATGCAGAAAAAACCTTTTCTAGATTTTTGTCGAGCCTCAGTCCAGAAAAATTATTTTCGAAATATTTTTCGACCCTCAGTCCAGAACAATCTTTCCTATGTCTTGGTGGTCCATATGTCTCTCCTTCCATGGCCTTGTCTAGATCATTTCCCATGTCTTTGAGTTCCAGATGTCTTGCCTTCCCTGGCCTCGTGGTCCAGATGTTTCCAGATGGCTCAATCCAGAAAATCCCTCTTCTAAATTTTTCCTGGAGCTTCAATCCAGAAAACGTATTTCTAGACATTTTTCTAAAGCCCTAATCTAGAAAAACACTTTTGGAGATTTTTCAAGAGCCTCAATCCAGAAAACATTTTTCTAGAGCCTCAATCTAGAAAACATTTTTCTAGATAATTTTCTAAAGTACCAATCCAGAAAACATTTTTCTAGAGCCTCAAATCAAAAAATCCTCTTCTAAGTTCTTTTCTAGATCCTGAAACCACAAAAACCCTTTACTATCTTTTTCTAGAGCTTCAATAAAAAGCCTTCTTTATATTTTTCTAGAGCCTCAATCCAGACAAATTCCTTTCTAGATTTTTCTAGAGCCTCAATACAGTAAAACCATTTTCTAGATTTTCCAAGAGCCTCAATCCAGAAACCTTTTTTTGTGATCTATTTCTACATCTTCGAATCAGAGAAAATCCTCTCCCTAAGTTCTTTTCTAGATCCTGAAACCACAAAAACCTTGTATTATCTTTTATTAGAGCTCCAATAAAAAAAGCCTTTTCGAGATTTTTCTAGAGCCTCAATCTAGAAAAATTCCTTTTTAGATTTTTCTAGACTTTCAATTGAGAAAAATTTCTCTAGATTTTTTCTAGTCTAGAAACACCTTTTTCTACATGTTTCTAGAGCTTTAATTCAGAAAATTTCTTTTCTAGATTTTCTAGTGCCTCAATGTAGAAAAACCTATTTCTAGATTTTTCTAGAGCTTCAACCCAGAAAATACACTTTCTAGATGCTTCTAGACCCTCAATCCAAAAAAAATTGCTTTCTAGATTTTTCTAGTATTTCAATTTAGAAAAACTTTTAAAGATTTTTTTCTAGTCCAGAAAAACTTTTTTCCTACATGTTTCTTGAGCCTTAATCCAGAAAAACAATTTCTAGATTTTTCTTGAGTTTCAATGTAGAAAAACCCACATCTAGATTTTTACAGAGCCTCAATCCAGGAAAAACTCTTTGTAGATTCAACTAGACTCTCAATGAAGACATTCTTTTCTAGATTTTTCTAGAGCCTCAATCCAGAAAAACTCTTTCTAGATTTTTCTAGTGCCTTAATCCAGAAAACTGTTTTTCTAGATTTTTCTCGAGCCTCAATCTAGAAAACATTTTTCTAGATAATTTTCTAAAGTACCAATCCAGAATCACCCTTTTCTAGATTTTGGTAGAGCCTTAATCTAGCAAATTCTTTTCTAAATTTTTCTAGAGCCTCAATCCAGAATAACCCTTTGCCAGATTATTCTAGTGCTTTAATCCAGAAAAACGGTTTTCTGAATTTTTCTCTAACCTGAATCCAGAAAACTTCTTTCTACATATTTTTCTAGAGCCTCAAATCAAAAAATCCTCTTCTAAGTTCTTTTCTAAATCCTGAAGCCAAAAAAAAACCCTTTATTAACTGTTTCTAGAATCCCAATTAAAAAAACCCTTTATTCAATCAAGAAAAATTCCTTTTTAGATTTTTCTAGACTTTCAATTGAGAAAATTTTTTTCTAGAATTTTTTCTAATCTAGAAAAACCTTTTCTACATGTTTCTGGAGCCCTAATTCAGAAAATTTCTTTTCTAGATTCTTCTAGTGCCTCAATGTAGCAAAACCCATTTCTAGATTTTTCTAGAGCTTCAACCCACCAAATATGCTTTCTAGATTCTTCTAGACCCCCAATTCCAAAAAAAAATCTTTTCTAGATTTTTTCTAAAGCCTCAATGCAGAAAAACCTTTTCTCAATTTTTCAAGTCTCTTAATCCAGAAAAACTTTTTTTCATACATATTTCTACAAGCTGAAATCGAAAAGTCCTCTCCCTAACTTCTTTTCTAAACAACTAAACCCTTTGTTAACCTTTTCTAGAACTCCAACAAAAAACCTTTTCTAGATTTTTCTAGAGCCTCAATCCAGAAAAAAACCCTTTAAAGATGTTTTAGAGCCTCAACGCAGAAAATAATTTTTCTAGATTATTTTCTAGTGCAAAAAAACCATTTTTAATATGTTTCTAGAGCCTTAATCCAGAAAAAATCTTTTCTACATTTTTCTAGAGCCTCAATGTAGAAACACCTTGTCTAGATTTTTCTAGAACCTCAATCCAGAAAATTCTTATCTAAATTTTTCTGGAGCCTCAATCCAGAAAAACCCTTTTCTAGATTTTTCTAGAGCCTCAACCCAGAAAACCATTTCTCTGGATTTTTCTCGATCCTCAATCCAGAAAACATTTTTCTAGAGCACCAATCCAGAAAAACCTTTTCTAAATATTTCTAGAGCCTCAATCCAGAAATCATTTTGAAGATATTTTTCTAGACCCTCCATCCAGAAACTCTTTTTTCTAAATTTTTCTAGAGCCTCAATGCAGAAAAAACCTTTTCTAGATTTTTGTCGAGCCTCAGTCCAGAAAAATTATTTTCGAAATATTTTTCGACCCTCAGTCCAGAACAATCTTTCCTATGTCTTGGTGGTCCATATGTCTCTCCTTCCATGGCCTTGTCTAGATCATTTCCCATGTCTTTGAGTTCCAGATGTCTTGCCTTCCCTGGCCTCGTGGTCCAGATGTTTCCAGATGGCTCAATCCAGAAAATCCCTCTTCTAAATTTTTCCTGGAGCTTCAATCCAGAAAACGTATTTCTAGACATTTTTCTAAAGCCCTAATCTAGAAAAACACTTTTGGAGATTTTTCAAGAGCCTCAATCCAGAAAACATTTTTCTAGAGCCTCAATCTAGAAAAACACTTTCTAGATTTTTCTAGAGCTTCAATCCAGAAATCATTTCTTTAGAGCCTCAAACCAGAAAATCTTCTTCCTAGGTTCTTTCCTACAGCCTGAAACCACAAAAACCCTTTACTATCTTTTTCTAGAGCTTCAATAAAAAGCCTTCTTTATATTTTTCTAGAGCCTCAATCCAGACAAATTCCTTTCTAGATTTTTCTAGAGCCTCAATACAGTAAAACCATTTTCTAGATTTTCCAAGAGCCTCAATCCAGAAACCTTTTTTTGTGATCTATTTCTACATCTTCGAATCAGAGAAAATCCTCTCCCTAAGTTCTTTTCTAGATCCTGAAACCACAAAAACCTTGTATTATCTTTTATTAGAGCTCCAATAAAAAAAGCCTTTTCGAGATTTTTCTAGAGCCTCAATCTAGAAAAATTCCTTTTTAGATTTTTCTAGACTTTCAATTGAGAAAAATTTCTCTAGATTTTTTCTAGTCTAGAAACACCTTTTTCTACATGTTTCTAGAGCTTTAATTCAGAAAATTTCTTTTCTAGATTTTCTAGTGCCTCAATGTAGAAAAACCTATTTCTAGATTTTTCTAGAGCTTCAACCCAGAAAATACACTTTCTAGATGCTTCTAGACCCTCAATCCAAAAAAAATTGCTTTCTAGATTTTTCTAGTATTTCAATTTAGAAAAACTTTTAAAGATTTTTTTCTAGTCCAGAAAAACTTTTTTCCTACATGTTTCTTGAGCCTTAATCCAGAAAAACAATTTCTAGATTTTTCTTGAGTTTCAATGTAGAAAAACCCACATCTAGATTTTTACAGAGCCTCAATCCAGGAAAAACTCTTTGTAGATTCAACTAGACTCTCAATGAAGACATTCTTTTCTAGATTTTTCTAGAGCCTCAATCCAGAAAAACTCTTTCTAGATTTTTCTAGTGCCTTAATCCAGAAAACTGTTTTTCTAGATTTTTCTCGAGCCTCAATCTAGAAAACATTTTTCTAGATAATTTTCTAAAGTACCAATCCAGAATCACCCTTTTCTAGATTTTGGTAGAGCCTTAATCTAGCAAATTCTTTTCTAAATGTTTCTAGAGCCTCCATCCAGAATAACCCTTTGCCAGATTATTCTAGTGCTTTAATCCAGAAAAACGGTTTTCTGAATTTTTCTCTAACCTGAATCCAGAAAACTTCTTTCTACATATTTTTCTAGAGCCTCAAATCAAAAAATCCTCTTCTAAGTTCTTTTCTAAATCCTGAAGCCAAAAAAAAACCCTTTATTAACTGTTTCTAGAATCCCAATTAAAAAAACCCTTTATTCAATCAAGAAAAATTCCTTTTTAGATTTTTCTAGACTTTCAATTGAGAAAATTTTTTTCTAGAATTTTTTCTAATCTAGAAAAACCTTTTCTACATGTTTCTGGAGCCCTAATTCAGAAAATTTCTTTTCTAGATTTTTCTAGTGCCTCAATGTAGAAAAACCTATTTCTAGATTTTTCTAGAGCTTCAACCCAGAAAATACACTTTCTAGATGCTTCTAGACCCTCAATCCAAAAAAAATTGCTTTCTAGATTTTTCTAGTATTTCAATTTAGAAAAACTTTTAAAGATTTTTTTCTAGTCCAGAAAAACTTTTTTCCTACATGTTTCTTGAGCCTTAATCCAGAAAAACAATTTCTAGATTTTTCTTGAGTTTCAATGTAGAAAAACCCACATCTAGATTTTTACAGAGCCTCAATCCAGGAAAAACTCTTTGTAGATTCAACTAGACTCTCAATGAAGACATTCTTTTCTAGATTTTTCTAGAGCCTCAATCCAGAAAAACTCTTTCTAGATTTTTCTAGTGCCTTAATCCAGAAAACTGTTTTTCTAGATTTTTCTCGAGCCTCAATCTAGAAAACATTTTTCTAGATAATTTTCTAAAGTACCAATCCAGAATCACCCTTTTCTAGATTTTGGTAGAGCCTTAATCTAGCAAATTCTTTTCTAAATGTTTCTAGAGCCTCAATCCAGAATAACCCTTTGCCAGATTATTCTAGTGCTTTAATCCAGAAAAACGGTTTTCTGAATTTTTCTCTAACCTGAATCCAGAAAACTTCTTTCTACATATTTTTCTAGAGCCTCAAATCAAAAAATCCTCTTCTAAGTTCTTTTCTAAATCCTGAAGCCAAAAAAAAACCCTTTATTAACTTTTTCTAGAATCCCAATTAAAAAAACCCTTTATTCAATCAAGAAAAATTCCTTTTTAGATTTTTCTAGACTTTCAATTGAGAAAATTTTTTTCTAGAATTTTTTCTAATCTAGAAAAACCTTTTCTACATGTTTCTGGAGCCCTAATTCAGAAAATTTCTTTTCTAGATTCTTCTAGTGCCTCAATGTAGCAAAACCCATTTCTAGATTTTTCTAGAGCTTCAACCCACCAAATATGCTTTCTAGATTCTTCTAGACCCCCAATTCCAAAAAAAAATCTTTTCTAGATTTTTTCTAAAGCCTCAATGCAGAAAAACCTTTTCTCAATTTTTCAAGTCTCTTAATCCAGAAAAACTTTTTTTCATACATATTTCTACAAGCTGAAATCGAAAAGTCCTCTCCCTAACTTCTTTTCTAAACAACTAAACCCTTTGTTAACCTTTTCTAGAACTCCAACAAAAAACCTTTTCTAGATTTTTCTAGAGCCTCAATCCAGAAAAAAACCCTTTAAAGATGTTTTAGAGCCTCAACGCAGAAAATAATTTTTCTAGATTATTTTCTAGTGCAAAAAAACCATTTTTAATATGTTTCTAGAGCCTTAATCCAGAAAAAATCTTTTCTACATTTTTCTAGAGCCTCAATGTAGAAACACCTTGTCTAGATTTTTCTAGAACCTCAATCCAGAAAATTCTTATCTAAATTTTTCTGGAGCCTCAATCCAGAAAAACCTTTTCTAGATTTTTCTAGAGCCTCAACCCAGAAAACCATTTCTCTGGATTTTTCTCGATCCTCAATCCAGAAAACATTTTTCTAGAGCACCAATCCAGAAAAACCTTTTCTAAATATTTCTAGAGCCTCAATCCAGAAATCATTTTGAAGATATTTTTCTAGACCCTCCATCCAGAAACTCTTTTTTCTAAATTTTTCTAGAGCCTCAATGCAGAAAAAACCTTTTCTAGATTTTTGTCGAGCCTCAGTCCAGAAAAATTATTTTCGAAATATTTTTCGACCCTCAGTCCAGAACAATCTTTCCTATGTCTTGGTGGTCCATATGTCTCTCCTTCCATGGCCTTGTCTAGATCATTTCCCATGTCTTTGAGTTCCAGATGTCTTGCCTTCCCTGGCCTCGTGGTCCAGATGTTTCCAGATGGCTCAATCCAGAAAATCCCTCTTCTAAATTTTTCCTGGAGCTTCAATCCAGAAAACGTATTTCTAGACATTTTTCTAAAGCCCTAATCTAGAAAAACACTTTTGGAGATTTTTCAAGAGCCTCAATCCAGAAAACATTTTTCTAGAGCCTCAATCTAGAAAAACACTTTTCTAGATTTTTCTAGAGCTTCAATCCAGAAATCATTTCTTTAGAGCCTCAAACCAGAAAATCTTCTTCCTAGGTTCTTTCCTACAGCCTGAAACCACAAAAACCTTGTATTATCTTTTATTAGAGCTCCAATAAAAAGCCTTCTTTATATTTTTCTAGAGCCTCAATCCAGACAAATTCCTTTCTAGATTTTTCTAGAGCCTCAATACAGTAAAACCATTTTCTAGATTTTCCAAGAGCCTCAATCCAGAAACCTTTTTTTGTGATCTATTTCTACATCTTCGAATCAGAGAAAATCCTCTCCCTAAGTTCTTTTCTAGATCCTGAAACCACAAAAACCTTGTATTATCTTTTATTAGAGCTCCAATAAAAAAAGCCTTTTCGAGATTTTTCTAGAGCCTCAATCTAGAAAAATTCCTTTTTAGATTTTTCTAGACTTTCAATTGAGAAAAATTTCTCTAGATTTTTTCTAGTCTAGAAACACCTTTTTCTACATGTTTCTAGAGCTTTAATTCAGAAAATTTCTTTTCTAGATTTTCTAGTGCCTCAATGTAGAAAAACCTATTTCTAGATTTTTCTAGAGCTTCAACCCAGAAAATACACTTTCTAGATGCTTCTAGACCCTCAATCCAAAAAAAATTGCTTTCTAGATTTTTCTAGTATTTCAATTTAGAAAAACTTTTAAAGATTTTTTTCTAGTCCAGAAAAACTTTTTTCCTACATGTTTCTTGAGCCTTAATCCAGAAAAACAATTTCTAGATTTTTCTTGAGTTTCAATGTAGAAAAACCCACATCTAGATTTTTACAGAGCCTCAATCCAGGAAAAACTCTTTGTAGATTCAACTAGACTCTCAATGAAGACATTCTTTTCTAGATTTTTCTAGTGCCTCAATGTAGAAAAACTCTTTCTAGATTTTTCTAGTGCCTTAATCCAGAAAACTGTTTTTCTAGATTTTTCTCGAGCCTCAATCTAGAAAACATTTTTCTAGATAATTTTCTAAAGTACCAATCCAGAATCACCCTTTTCTAGATTTTGGTAGAGCCTTAATCTAGCAAATTCTTTTCTAAATGTTTCTAGAGCCTCAATCCAGAATAACCCTTTGCCAGATTATTCTAGTGCTTTAATCCAGAAAAACGGTTTTCTGAATTTTTCTCTAACCTGAATCCAGAAAACTTCTTTCTACATATTTTTCTAGAGCCTCAAATCAAAAAATCCTCTTCTAAGTTCTTTTCTAAATCCTGAAGCCAAAAAAAAAACCCTTTATTAACTTTTTCTAGAATCCCAATTAAAAAAACCCTTTATTCAATCAAGAAAAATTCCTTTTTAGATTTTTCTAGACTTTCAATTGAGAAAATTTTTTTCTAGAATTTTTTCTAATCTAGAAAAACCTTTTCTACATGTTTCTGGAGCCCTAATTCAGAAAATTTCTTTTCTAGATTTTTCTAGTGCCTCAATGTAGAAAAACCTATTTCTAGATTTTTCTAGAGCTTCAACCCAGAAAATACACTTTCTAGATGCTTCTAGACCCTCAATCCAAAAAAAATTGCTTTCTAGATTTTTCTAGTATTTCAATTTAGAAAAACTTTTAAAGATTTTTTTCTAGTCCAGAAAAACTTTTTTCCTACATGTTTCTTGAGCCTTAATCCAGAAAAACAATTTCTAGATTTTTCTTGAGTTTCAATGTAGAAAAACCCACATCTAGATTTTTACAGAGCCTCAATCCAGGAAAAACTCTTTGTAGATTCAACTAGACTCTCAATGAAGACATTCTTTTCTAGATTTTTCTAGAGCCTCAATCCAGAAAAACTCTTTCTAGATTTTTCTAGTGCCTTAATCCAGAAAACTGTTTTTCTAGATTTTTCTCGAGCCTCAATCTAGAAAACATTTTTCTAGATAATTTTCTAAAGTACCAATCCAGAATCACCCTTTTCTAGATTTTGGTAGAGCCTTAATCTAGCAAATTCTTTTCTAAATGTTTCTAGAGCCTCAATCCAGAATAACCCTTTGCCAGATTATTCTAGTGCTTTAATCCAGAAAAACGGTTTTCTGAATTTTTCTCTAACCTGAATCCAGAAAACTTCTTTCTACATATTTTTCTAGAGCCTCAAATCAAAAAATCCTCTTCTAAGTTCTTTTCTAAATCCTGAAGCCAAAAAAAACCCTTTATTAACTTTTTCTAGAATCCCAATTAAAAAAACCCTTTATTCAATCAAGAAAAATTCCTTTTTAGATTTTTCTAGACTTTCAATTGAGAAAATTTTTTTCTAGAATTTTTTCTAATCTAGAAAAACCTTTTCTACATGTTTCTGGAGCCCTAATTCAGAAAATTTCTTTTCTAGATTCTTCTAGTGCCTCAATGTAGCAAAACCCATTTCTAGATTTTTCTAGAGCTTCAACCCACAAAATATGCTTTCTAGATTCTTCTAGACCCCCAATTCCAAAAAAAAATCTTTTCTAGATTTTTTCTAAAGCCTCAATGCAGAAAAACCTTTTCTCAATTTTTCAAGTCTCTTAATCCAGAAAAACTTTTTTTCATACATATTTCTACAAGCTGAAATCGAAAAGTCCTCTCCCTAACTTCTTTTCTAAACAACTAAACCCTTTGTTAACCTTTTCTAGAACTCCAACAAAAAACCTTTTCTAGATTTTTCTAGAGCCTCAATCCAGAAAAAAACCCCTTTAAAGATGTTTTAGAGCCTCAACGCAGAAAATAATTTTTCTAGATTATTTTCTAGTGCAAAAAAACCATTTTTAATATGTTTCTAGAGCCTTAATCCAGAAAAAATCTTTTCTACATTTTTCTAGAGCCTCAATGTAGAAACACCTTGTCTAGATTTTTCTAGAACCTCAATCCAGAAAATTCTTATCTAAATTTTTCTGGAGCCTCAATCCAGAAAAACCCTTTTCTAGATTTTTCTAGAGCCTCAACCCAGAAAACCATTTCTCTGGATTTTTCTCGATCCTCAATCCAGAAAACATTTTTCTAGAGCACCAATCCAGAAAAACCTTTTCTAAATATTTCTAGAGCCTCAATCCAGAAATCATTTTGAAGATATTTTTCTAGACCCTCCATCCAGAAACTCTTTTTTCTAAATTTTTCTAGAGCCTCAATGCAGAAAAAACCTTTTCTAGATTTTTGTCGAGCCTCAGTCCAGAAAAATTATTTTCGAAATATTTTTCGACCCTCAGTCCAGAACAATCTTTCCTATGTCTTGGTGGTCCATATGTCTCTCCTTCCATGGCCTTGTCTAGATCATTTCCCATGTCTTTGAGTTCCAGATGTCTTGCCTTCCCTGGCCTCGTGGTCCAGATGTTTCCAGATGGCTCAATCCAGAAAATCCCTCTTCTAAATTTTTCCTGGAGCTTCAATCCAGAAAACGTATTTCTAGACATTTTTCTAAAGCCCTAATCTAGAAAAACACTTTTGGAGATTTTTCAAGAGCCTCAATCCAGAAAACATTTTTCTAGAGCCTCAATCTAGAAAAACACTTTTCTAGATTTTTCTAGAGCTTCAATCCAGAAATCATTTCTTTAGAGCCTCAAACCAGAAAATCTTCTTCCTAGGTTCTTTCCTACAGCCTGAAACCACAAAAACCCTTTACTATCTTTTTCTAGAGCTTCAATCCAGAAAACATTTTTCTAGAGCACCAATCCAGAAAAAAAATTTCTAGATTTTTCTAGAGCCTCAATGTAGAAACACCTTGTCTAGATTTTTCTAGAGCCTCAATCTAGAAAAACACTTTTCTAGATTTTCCAAGAGCCTCAATCCAGAAAATCCCTCTTCTAAATTTTTCTAGAGCCTCAATCTAGAAAAATTCCTTTTTAGATTTTTCTAGAGCCTCAATCCAGAAACCTTTTTTCTAGAGCCTCCATCCAGAAACTCTTTTTTCTAAATTTTTCTGGAGCCTCAATCCAGAAAATATTTTTCTAGAGCCTCAATGTAGAAAAACCTATTTCTAGATTTTTCTAGAGCCTCCATCCAGAATAACCCTTTGCCAGATTATTCTAGTGCCTTAATCCAGAAAAACGGTTTTCTGAGTTTTTCTCTAACCTGAATCCAGAAAACTGTTTTTCTAGATTTTTCTAGAGCCTCAAATCAAAAAATCCTCTTCTAAGTTCTTTTCTAGATTTTTTCTAAAGCCCTAATCTAGAAAAACACTTTTCTAGATTTTGGTAGAGCCTTAATCCAGCAAATTCTTTTCCAGATTTTTCTAGAATTTTTTCTAATCTAGAAAAACACTTTTGGAGATTTTTCAAGAGCCTCAATCCAGAAAACATTTTTCTAGAGCCTCCATCCAGAATAACCCTTTGCCAGATTATTCTAGTGCCTTAATCCAGAAAAACCCTTTTCTACATGTTCTAGAGCCTCAATACAGTAAAACCATTTTCTAGATTTTGGTAGAGCCTTAATCCAGAAAACTTCTTTCTACATATTTTTCTAGAGCACCAATCCAGAAAAAAAATTTCTAGATTTTTCTAGTGCCTCAATGTAGAAAAACCTATTTCTAGATTTTTCTAGAACCTCAATCCAGAAAAACCCTTTTCTAGATTTTCCAAGAGCCTCAATCCAGAAAAAATCTTTTCTAGATTTTCCAAGAGCCTCAATCCAGAATAACTCTTTGCCAGATTATTCTAGTGCTTTAATCCAGAAAACTTCTTTCTACATATTTTTCTAGAGCACCAATCCAGAAAACATTTTTCTAGAGCCTCAATGCAGAAAAACCCTTTTCTAGATTTTTCTAGTGCCTCAATGTAGCAAAACCCATTTCTAGATTTTTCTAGAGCCTCAATCCAGAAAATTCTTATCTAAATTTTTCTAGAGCCTCAATCTAGAAAACATTTTTCTAGAGCCTCAATACAGTAAAACCATTTTCTAGATTTTTCTAGAGCCTCAAATCAAAAAATCCTCTTCTAAGTTCTTTTCTAGATTTTTCTAGAACCTCAATCCAGAAAATTCTTATCTAAATTTTTCTAGAGCACCAATCCAGAAAAACTCTTTCTAGATTTTTCTAGAACCTCAATCCAGAAATCATTTTGAAGATATTTTTCTAGAGCCTCAATCTAGAAAACATTTTTCTAGAGCCTCAATCTAGAAAAATTCCTTTTTAGATTTTTCTAGAACCTCAATCCAGAAAATATTTTTCTAGAGCCTCAATGCAGAAAAACCCTTTTCTACATGTTCTAGAGCCTTAATCTAGCAAATTCTTTTCTAAATTTTTCTAGAGCACCAATCCAGAAAAACCCTTTTGGAGATTTTTCAAGAGCCTCAATCCAGAAATCATTTTGAAGATATTTTTCTAGAGCCTCAATGTAGAAACACCTTGTCTAGATTTTTCTAGAGCTTCAATAAAAAGCCTTCTTTATATTTTTCTAGAGCTTTAATTCAGAAAATTTCTTTTCTAGATTTTGGTAGAGCCTTAATCCAGAAAAACCCTTTTCTCAATTTTTCAAGTCTCTTAATCCAGAAAAACTCTTTCTAGATTTTTGTCGAGCCTCAGTCCAGAACAATCTTTCCTATGTCTTGGTGGTCCATATGTCTCTCCTTCCATGGCCTTGTCTAGATCATTTCCCATGTCTTTGAGTTCCAGATGTCTTGCCTTCCCTGGCCTCGTGGTCCAGATGTTTCCAGATGGCTCAATCCAGAAAATCCCTCTTCTAAATTTTTCCTGGAGCTTCAATCCAGAAAACGTATTTCTAGACATTTTTCTAAAGCCCTAATCTAGAAAAACACTTTTGGAGATTTTTCAAGAGCCTCAAT
The DNA here is from genome assembly GCF_016432865.1 of Antechinus flavipes. Classification (NCBI taxonomy): domain Eukaryota; kingdom Metazoa; phylum Chordata; class Mammalia; order Dasyuromorphia; family Dasyuridae; genus Antechinus; species Antechinus flavipes. The sequence continues at coordinate 94,466,330 of NC_067401.1, read as the reverse complement.
CCAGAAAACATTTTTCTAGAGCCTCAATCTAGAAAAACACTTTTCTAGATTTTTCTAGAGCTTCAATCCAGAAATCATTTCTTTAGAGCCTCAAACCAGAAAATCTTCTTCCTAGGTTCTTTCCTACAGCCTGAAACCACAAAAACCCTTTACTATCTTTTTCTAGAGCTTCAATAAAAAGCCTTCTTTATATTTTTCTAGAGCCTCAATCCAGACAAATTCCTTTCTAGATTTTTCTAGAGCCTCAATACAGTAAAACCATTTTCTAGATTTTCCAAGAGCCTCAATCCAGAAACCTTTTTTTGTGATCTATTTCTACATCTTCGAATCAGAGAAAATCCTCTCCCTAAGTTCTTTTCTAGATCCTGAAACCACAAAAACCTTGTATTATCTTTTATTAGAGCTCCAATAAAAAAAGCCTTTTCGAGATTTTTCTAGAGCCTCAATCTAGAAAAATTCCTTTTTAGATTTTTCTAGACTTTCAATTGAGAAAATTTTTTTCTAGAATTTTTTCTAATCTAGAAAAACCTTTTCTACATGTTTCTAGAGCTTTAATTCAGAAAATTTCTTTTCTAGATTTTCTAGTGCCTCAATGTAGAAAAACCTATTTCTAGATTTTTCTAGAGCTTCAACCCAGAAAATACACTTTCTAGATGCTTCTAGACCCTCAATCCAAAAAAAATTGCTTTCTAGATTTTTCTAGTATTTCAATTTAGAAAAACTTTTAAAGATTTTTTTCTAGTCCAGAAAAACTTTTTTCCTACATGTTTCTTGAGCCTTAATCCAGAAAAACAATTTCTAGATTTTTCTTGAGTTTCAATGTAGAAAAACCCACATCTAGATTTTTACAGAGCCTCAATCCAGGAAAAACTCTTTGTAGATTCAACTAGACTCTCAATGAAGACATTCTTTTCTAGATTTTTCTAGAGCCTCAATCCAGAAAAAACCTTTTCTAGATTTTTCTAGTGCCTTAATCCAGAAAACTGTTTTTCTAGATTTTTCTCGAGCCTCAATCTAGAAAACATTTTTCTAGATAATTTTCTAAAGTACCAATCCAGAATCACCCTTTTCTAGATTTTGGTAGAGCCTTAATCTAGCAAATTCTTTTCTAAATTTTTCTAGAGCCTCAATCCAGAATAACCCTTTGCCAGATTATTCTAGTGCTTTAATCCAGAAAACTGTTTTTCTAGAATTTTCTCGAGCCTCAATCCAGAAAACTTCTTTCTACATATTTTTCTAGAGCCTCAAATCAAAAAATCCTCTTCTAAGTTCTTTTCTAAATCCTGAAGCCAAAAAAAAACCCTTTATTAACTTTTTCTAGAATCCCAATTAAAAAAACCCTTTATTCAATCAAGAAAAATTCCTTTTTAGATTTTTCTAGACTTTCAATTGAGAAAATTTTTTTCTAGAATTTTTTCTAATCTAGAAAAACCTTTTCTACATGTTTCTGGAGCCCTAATTCAGAAAATTTCTTTTCTAGATTTTTCTAGTGCCTCAATGTAGCAAAACCCATTTCTAGATTTTTCTAGAGCTTCAACCCACCAAATATGCTTTCTAGATTCTTCTAGACCCCCAATTCCAAAAAAAAATCTTTTCTAGATTTTTTCTAAAGCCTCAATGCAGAAAAAACCTTTTCTAGAACTCCAACAAAAAACCTTTTCTCAATTTTTCAAGTCTCTTAATCCAGAAAAACTTTTTTTCATACATATTTCTACAAGCTGAAATCGAAAAGTCCTCTCCCTAACTTCTTTTCTAAACAACTAAACCCTTTGTTAACCTTTTCTAGAACTCCAACAAAAAACCTTTTCTAGATTTTTCTAGAGCCTCAATCCAGAAAAAACCCTTTAAAGATGTTTTAGAGCCTCAACGCAGAAAATAATTTTTCTAGATTATTTTCTAGTGCAAAAAAACCATTTTTAATATGTTTCTAGAGCCTTAATCCAGAAAAAATCTTTTCTACATTTTTCTAGAGCCTCAATGTAGAAACACCTTGTCTAGATTTTTCTAGAACCTCAATCCAGAAAATTCTTATCTAAATTTTTCTGGAGCCTCAATCCAGAAAAACCCTTTTCTAGATTTTTCTAGAGCCTCAACCCAGAAAACCATTTCTCTGGATTTTTCTCGATCCTCAATCCAGAAAACATTTTTCTAGAGCACCAATCCAGAAAAACCCTTTTCTAAATATTTCTAGAGCCTCAATCCAGAAATCATTTTGAAGATATTTTTCTAGACCCTCCATCCAGAAACTCTTTTTTCTAAATTTTTCTAGAGCCTCAATGCAGAAAAAACCTTTTCTAGATTTTTGTCGAGCCTCAGTCCAGAAAAATTATTTTCGAAATATTTTTCGACCCTCAGTCCAGAACAATCTTTCCTATGTCTTGGTGGTCCATATGTCTCTCCTTCCATGGCCTTGTCTAGATCATTTCCCATGTCTTTGAGTTCCAGATGTCTTGCCTTCCCTGGCCTCGTGGTCCAGATGTTTCCAGATGGCTCAATCCAGAAAAACCCTTTTCTAAATATTTCTAGAGCCTCAATCCAGAAAACGTATTTCTAGACATTTTTCTAAAGCCCTAATCTAGAAAAACACTTTTGGAGATTTTTCAAGAGCCTCAATCCAGAAAAACAATTTCTAGATTTTTCTAGTGCCTCAATGTAGAAAAACCTATTTCTAGATTTTTCTAGAGCTTCAATCCAGAAATCATTTCTTTAGAGCCTCAAACCAGAAAATCTTCTTCCTAGGTTCTTTCCTACAGCCTGAAACCACAAAAACCCTTTACTATCTTTTTCTAGAGCTTCAATAAAAAGCCTTCTTTATATTTTTCTAGAGCCTCAATCCAGACAAATTCCTTTCTAGATTTTTCTAGAGCCTCAATACAGTAAAACCATTTTCTAGATTTTCCAAGAGCCTCAATCCAGAAACCTTTTTTTGTGATCTATTTCTACATCTTCGAATCAGAGAAAATCCTCTCCCTAAGTTCTTTTCTAGATCCTGAAACCACAAAAACCTTGTATTATCTTTTATTAGAGCTCCAATAAAAAAAGCCTTTTCGAGATTTTTCTAGAGCCTCAATCTAGAAAAATTCCTTTTTAGATTTTTCTAGACTTTCAATTGAGAAAAATTTCTCTAGATTTTTTCTAGTCTAGAAACACCTTTTTCTACATGTTTCTAGAGCTTTAATTCAGAAAATTTCTTTTCTAGATTTTCCAAGAGCCTCAATCCAGAAAAACCCTTTTCTAGATTTTTCTAGAGCTTCAATCCAGAAAAACAATTTCTAGATTTTTCTAGACCCTCAATCCAAAAAAAATTGCTTTCTAGATTTTTCTAGTATTTCAATTTAGAAAAACTTTTAAAGATTTTTTCTAGTCCAGAAAAACTTTTTTCCTACATGTTTCTTGAGCCTTAAGCCAGAAAAACAATTTCTAGATTTTTCTTGAGTTTCAATGTAGAAAAACCCACATCTAGATTTTTACAGAGCCTCAATCCAGGAAAAACTCTTTGTAGATTCAACTAGACTCTCAATGAAGACATTCTTTTCTAGATTTTTCTAGAGCCTCAATCCAGAAAAACCCTTTTCTAGATTTTTCTAGTGCCTTAATCCAGAAAACTGTTTTTCTAGATTTTTCTCGAGCCTCAATCTAGAAAACATTTTTCTAGATAATTTTCTAAAGTACCAATCCAGAATCACCCTTTTCTAGATTTTGGTAGAGCCTTAATCTAGCAAATTCTTTTCTAAATGTTTCTAGAGCCTCAATCCAGAATAACCCTTTGCCAGATTATTCTAGTGCTTTAATCCAGAAAAACGGTTTTCTGAATTTTTCTCTAACCTGAATCCAGAAAACTTCTTTCTACATATTTTTCTAGAGCCTCAAATCAAAAAATCCTCTTCTAAGTTCTTTTCTAAATCCTGAAGCCAAAAAAAACCCTTTATTAACTGTTTCTAGAATCCCAATTAAAAAAACCCTTTATTCAATCAAGAAAAATTCCTTTTTAGATTTTTCTAGACTTTCAATTGAGAAAATTTTTTTCTAGAATTTTTTCTAATCTAGAAAAACCTTTTCTACATGTTTCTGGAGCCCTAATTCAGAAAATTTCTTTTCTAGATTTTCTAGTGCCTCAATGTAGAAAAACCTATTTCTAGATTTTTCTAGAGCTTCAACCCAGAAAATACACTTTCTAGATGCTTCTAGACCCTCAATCCAAAAAAAATTGCTTTCTAGATTTTTCTAGTATTTCAATTTAGAAAAACTTTTAAAGATTTTTTTCTAGTCCAGAAAAACTTTTTTCCTACATGTTTCTTGAGCCTTAATCCAGAAAAACAATTTCTAGATTTTTCTTGAGTTTCAATGTAGAAAAACCCACATCTAGATTTTTACAGAGCCTCAATCCAGGAAAAACTCTTTGTAGATTCAACTAGACTCTCAATGAAGACATTCTTTTCTAGATTTTTTCTAGAGCCTCAATCCAGAAAAACTCTTTCTAGATTTTTCTAGTGCCTTAATCCAGAAAACTGTTTTTCTAGATTTTTCTCGAGCCTCAATCTAGAAAACATTTTTCTAGATAATTTTCTAAAGTACCAATCCAGAATCACCCTTTTCTAGATTTTGGTAGAGCCTTAATCTAGCAAATTCTTTTCTAAATGTTTCTAGAGCCTCAATCCAGAATAACCCTTTGCCAGATTATTCTAGTGCTTTAATCCAGAAAAACGGTTTTCTGAATTTTTCTCTAACCTGAATCCAGAAAACTTCTTTCTACATATTTTTCTAGAGCCTCAAATCAAAAAATCCTCTTCTAAGTTCTTTTCTAAATCCTGAAGCCAAAAAAAACCCTTTATTAACTGTTTCTAGAATCCCAATTAAAAAAACCCTTTATTCAATCAAGAAAAATTCCTTTTTAGATTTTTCTAGACTTTCAATTGAGAAAAATTTCTCTAGATTTTTCTAGAATTTTTTCTAATCTAGAAAAACCTTTTCTAGATTTTTCTAGAATTTTCTCGAGCCTCAATCCAGAAAAACTCTTTCTAGATTTTTCTAGAATTTTCTCGAGCCTCAATCTAGAAAAACCTTTTCTAGATTTTTCTAGAGCTTCAACCCACCAAATATGCTTTCTAGATTCTTCTAGACCCCCAATTCCAAAAAAAAATCTTTTCTAGATTTTTTCTAAAGCCTCAATGCAGAAAAACCTTTTCTCAATTTTTCAAGTCTCTTAATCCAGAAAAACTTTTTTTCATACATATTTCTACAAGCTGAAATCGAAAAGTCCTCTCCCTAACTTCTTTTCTAAACAACTAAACCCTTTGTTAACCTTTTCTAGAACTCCAACAAAAAACCTTTTCTAGATTTTTCTAGAGCTTCAATCCAGAAAAAACCCTTTAAAGATGTTTTAGAGCCTCAACGCAGAAAATAATTTTTCTAGATTATTTTCTAGTGCAAAAAAACCATTTTTAATATGTTTCTAGAGCCTTAATCCAGAAAAAATCTTTTCTACATTTTTCTAGAGCCTCAATGTAGAAACACCTTGTCTAGATTTTTCTAGAACCTCAATCCAGAAAATTCTTATCTAAATTTTTCTGGAGCCTCAATCCAGAAAAACCCTTTTCTAGATTTTTCTAGAGCCTCAACCCAGAAAACCATTTCTCTGGATTTTTCTCGATCCTCAATCCAGAAAACATTTTTCTAGAGCACCAATCCAGAAAAACCTTTTCTAAATATTTCTAGAGCCTCAATCCAGAAATCATTTTGAAGATATTTTTCTAGACCCTCCATCCAGAAACTCTTTTTTCTAAATTTTTCCTGGAGCTTCAATCCAGAAAAAACCTTTTCTAGATTTTTGTCGAGCCTCAGTCCAGAAAAATTATTTTCGAAATATTTTTCGACCCTCAGTCCAGAACAATCTTTCCTATGTCTTGGTGGTCCATATGTCTCTCCTTCCATGGCCTTGTCTAGATCATTTCCCATGTCTTTGAGTTCCAGATGTCTTGCCTTCCCTGGCCTCGTGGTCCAGATGTTTCCAGATGGCTCAATCCAGAAAATCCCTCTTCTAAATTTTTCCTGGAGCTTCAATCCAGAAAACGTATTTCTAGACATTTTTCTAAAGCCCTAATCTAGAAAAACACTTTTGGAGATTTTTCAAGAGCCTCAATCCAGAAAACATTTTTCTAGAGCCTCAATCTAGAAAAACACTTTCTAGATTTTTCTAGAGCTTCAATCCAGAAATCATTTCTTTAGAGCCTCAAACCAGAAAATCTTCTTCCTAGGTTCTTTCCTACAGCCTGAAACCACAAAAACCCTTTACTATCTTTTTCTAGAGCTTCAATAAAAAGCCTTCTTTATATTTTTCTAGAGCCTCAATCCAGACAAATTCCTTTCTAGATTTTTCTAGAGCCTCAATACAGTAAAACCATTTTCTAGATTTTCCAAGAGCCTCAATCCAGAAACCTTTTTTTGTGATCTATTTCTACATCTTCGAATCAGAGAAAATCCTCTCCCTAAGTTCTTTTCTAGATCCTGAAACCACAAAAACCTTGTATTATCTTTTATTAGAGCTCCAATAAAAAAAGCCTTTTCGAGATTTTTCTAGAGCCTCAATCTAGAAAAATTCCTTTTTAGATTTTTCTAGACTTTCAATTGAGAAAAATTTCTCTAGATTTTTTCTAGTCTAGAAACACCTTTTTCTACATGTTTCTAGAGCTTTAATTCAGAAAATTTCTTTTCTAGATTTTTCTAGTGCCTCAATGTAGAAAAACCTATTTCTAGATTTTTCTAGAGCTTCAACCCAGAAAATACACTTTCTAGATGCTTCTAGACCCTCAATCCAAAAAAAATTGCTTTCTAGATTTTTCTAGTATTTCAATTTAGAAAAACTTTTAAAGATTTTTTCTAGTCCAGAAAAACTTTTTTCCTACATGTTTCTTGAGCCTTAATCCAGAAAAACAATTTCTAGATTTTTCTTGAGTTTCAATGTAGAAAAACCCACATCTAGATTTTTACAGAGCCTCAATCCAGGAAAAACTCTTTGTAGATTCAACTAGACTCTCAATGAAGACATTCTTTTCTAGATTTTTCTAGAGCCTCAATCCAGAAAAACTCTTTCTAGATTTTTCTAGTGCCTTAATCCAGAAAACTGTTTTTCTAGATTTTTCTCGAGCCTCAATCTAGAAAACATTTTTCTAGATAATTTTCTAAAGTACCAATCCAGAATCACCCTTTTCTAGATTTTGGTAGAGCCTTAATCTAGCAAATTCTTTTCTAAATTTTTCTAGAGCCTCAATCCAGAATAACCCTTTGCCAGATTATTCTAGTGCTTTAATCCAGAAAAACGGTTTTCTGAGTTTTTCTCTAACCTGAATCCAGAAAACTTCTTTCTACATATTTTTCTAGAGCCTCAAATCAAAAAATCCTCTTCTAAGTTCTTTTCTAAATCCTGAAGCCAAAAAAAACCCTTTATTAACTTTTTCTAGAATCCCAATTAAAAAAACCCTTTATTCAATCAAGAAAAATTCCTTTTTAGATTTTTCTAGACTTTCAATTGAGAAAATTTTTTTCTAGAATTTTTTCTAATCTAGAAAAACCCTTTTCTACATGTTTCTGGAGCCCTAATTCAGAAAATTTCTTTTCTAGATTCTTCTAGTGCCTCAATGTAGCAAAACCCATTTCTAGATTTTTCTAGAGCTTCAACCCACCAAATATGCTTTCTAGATTCTTCTAGACCCCCAATTCCAAAAAAAAATCTTTTCTAGATTTTTTCTAAAGCCTCAATGCAGAAAAACCCTTTTCTCAATTTTTCAAGTCTCTTAATCCAGAAAAACTTTTTTTCATACATATTTCTACAAGCTGAAATCGAAAAGTCCTCTCCCTAACTTCTTTTCTAAACAACTAAACCCTTTGTTAACCTTTTCTAGAACTCCAACAAAAAACCCTTTTCTAGATTTTTCTAGAGCCTCAATCCAGAAAAAAACCCTTTAAAGATGTTTTAGAGCCTCAACGCAGAAAATAATTTTTCTAGATTATTTTCTAGTGCAAAAAAACCATTTTTAATATGTTTCTAGAGCCTTAATCCAGAAAAAATCTTTTCTACATTTTTCTAGAGCCTCAATGTAGAAACACCTTGTCTAGATTTTTCTAGAACCTCAATCCAGAAAATTCTTATCTAAATTTTTCTGGAGCCTCAATCCAGAAAAACCCTTTTCTAGATTTTTCTAGAGCCTCAACCCAGAAAACCATTTCTCTGGATTTTTCTCGATCCTCAATCCAGAAAACATTTTTCTAGAGCACCAATCCAGAAAAACCCTTTTCTAAATATTTCTAGAGCCTCAATCCAGAAATCATTTTGAAGATATTTTTCTAGACCCTCCATCCAGAAACTCTTTTTTCTAAATTTTTCTAGAGCACCAATCCAGAAAAAATCTTTTCTAGATTTTTGTCGAGCCTCAGTCCAGAAAAATTATTTTCGAAATATTTTTCGACCCTCAGTCCAGAACAATCTTTCCTATGTCTTGGTGGTCCATATGTCTCTCCTTCCATGGCCTTGTCTAGATCATTTCCCATGTCTTTGAGTTCCAGATGTCTTGCCTTCCCTGGCCTCGTGGTCCAGATGTTTCCAGATGGCTCAATCCAGAAAATCCCTCTTCTAAATTTTTCCTGGAGCTTCAATCCAGAAAACGTATTTCTAGACATTTTTCTAAAGCCCTAATCTAGAAAAACACTTTTGGAGATTTTTCAAGAGCCTCAATCCAGAAAACATTTTTCTAGAGCCTCAATCTAGAAAAACACTTTCTAGATTTTTCTAGAGCTTCAATCCAGAAATCATTTCTTTAGAGCCTCAAACCAGAAAATCTTCTTCCTAGGTTCTTTCCTACAGCCTGAAACCACAAAAACCCTTTACTATCTTTTTCTAGAGCTTCAATAAAAAGCCTTCTTTATATTTTTCTAGAGCCTCAATCCAGACAAATTCCTTTCTAGATTTTTCTAGAGCCTCAATACAGTAAAACCATTTTCTAGATTTTCCAAGAGCCTCAATCCAGAAACCTTTTTTTGTGATCTATTTCTACATCTTCGAATCAGAGAAAATCCTCTCCCTAAGTTCTTTTCTAGATCCTGAAACCACAAAAACCTTGTATTATCTTTTATTAGAGCTCCAATAAAAAAAGCCTTTTCGAGATTTTTCTAGAGCCTCAATCTAGAAAAATTCCTTTTTAGATTTTTCTAGACTTTCAATTGAGAAAAATTTCTCTAGATTTTTTCTAGTCTAGAAACACCTTTTTCTACATGTTTCTAGAGCTTTAATTCAGAAAATTTCTTTTCTAGATTTTCTAGTGCCTCAATGTAGAAAAACCTATTTCTAGATTTTTCTAGAGCTTCAACCCAGAAAATACACTTTCTAGATGCTTCTAGACCCTCAATCCAAAAAAAATTGCTTTCTAGATTTTTCTAGTATTTCAATTTAGAAAAACTTTTAAAGATTTTTTTCTAGTCCAGAAAAACTTTTTTCCTACATGTTTCTTGAGCCTTAATCCAGAAAAACAATTTCTAGATTTTTCTTGAGTTTCAATGTAGAAAAACCCACATCTAGATTTTTACAGAGCCTCAATCCAGGAAAAACTCTTTGTAGATTCAACTAGACTCTCAATGAAGACATTCTTTTCTAGATTTTTCTAGAGCCTCAATCCAGAAAAACTCTTTCTAGATTTTTCTAGTGCCTTAATCCAGAAAACTGTTTTTCTAGATTTTTCTCGAGCCTCAATCTAGAAAACATTTTTCTAGATAATTTTCTAAAGTACCAATCCAGAATCACCCTTTTCTAGATTTTGGTAGAGCCTTAATCTAGCAAATTCTTTTCTAAATTTTTCTAGAGCCTCAATCCAGAATAACCCTTTGCCAGATTATTCTAGTGCTTTAATCCAGAAAAACGGTTTTCTGAGTTTTTCTCTAACCTGAATCCAGAAAACTTCTTTCTACATATTTTTCTAGAGCCTCAAATCAAAAAATCCTCTTCTAAGTTCTTTTCTAAATCCTGAAGCCAAAAAAAACCCTTTATTAACTTTTTCTAGAATCCCAATTAAAAAAACCCTTTATTCAATCAAGAAAAATTCCTTTTTAGATTTTTCTAGACTTTCAATTGAGAAAATTTTTTTCTAGAATTTTTTCTAATCTAGAAAAACCTTTTCTACATGTTTCTGGAGCCCTAATTCAGAAAATTTCTTTTCTAGATTCTTCTAGTGCCTCAATGTAGCAAAACCCATTTCTAGATTTTTCTAGAGCTTCAACCCACCAAATATGCTTTCTAGATTCTTCTAGACCCCCAATTCCAAAAAAAAATCTTTTCTAGATTTTTTCTAAAGCCTCAATGCAGAAAAACCTTTTCTCAATTTTTCAAGTCTCTTAATCCAGAAAAACTTTTTTTCATACATATTTCTACAAGCTGAAATCGAAAAGTCCTCTCCCTAACTTCTTTTCTAAACAACTAAACCCTTTGTTAACCTTTTCTAGAACTCCAACAAAAAACCTTTTCTAGATTTTTCTAGAGCCTCAATCCAGAAAAAAACCCTTTAAAGATGTTTTAGAGCCTCAACGCAGAAAATAATTTTTCTAGATTATTTTCTAGTGCAAAAAAACCATTTTTAATATGTTTCTAGAGCCTTAATCCAGAAAAAATCTTTTCTACATTTTTCTAGAGCCTCAATGTAGAAACACCTTGTCTAGATTTTTCTAGAACCTCAATCCAGAAAATTCTTATCTAAATTTTTCTGGAGCCTCAATCCAGAAAAACCCTTTTCTAGATTTTTCTAGAGCCTCAACCCAGAAAACCATTTCTCTGGATTTTTCTCGATCCTCAATCCAGAAAACATTTTTCTAGAGCACCAATCCAGAAAAACCTTTTCTAAATATTTCTAGAGCCTCAATCCAGAAATCATTTTGAAGATATTTTTCTAGACCCTCCATCCAGAAACTCTTTTTTCTAAATTTTTCTAGAGCCTCAATGCAGAAAAAACCTTTTCTAGATTTTTGTCGAGCCTCAGTCCAGAAAAATTATTTTCGAAATATTTTTCGACCCTCAGTCCAGAACAATCTTTCCTATGTCTTGGTGGTCCATATGTCTCTCCTTCCATGGCCTTGTCTAGATCATTTCCCATGTCTTTGAGTTCCAGATGTCTTGCCTTCCCTGGCCTCGTGGTCCAGATGTTTCCAGATGGCTCAATCCAGAAAATCCCTCTTCTAAATTTTTCCTGGAGCTTCAATCCAGAAAACGTATTTCTAGACATTTTTCTAAAGCCCTAATCTAGAAAAACACTTTTGGAGATTTTTCAAGAGCCTCAATCCAGAAAACATTTTTCTAGAGCCTCAATCTAGAAAAACACTTTCTAGATTTTTCTAGAGCTTCAATCCAGAAATCATTTCTTTAGAGCCTCAAACCAGAAAATCTTCTTCCTAGGTTCTTTCCTACAGCCTGAAACCACAAAAACCCTTTACTATCTTTTTCTAGAGCTCCAATAAAAAAAGCCTTTTCTAGATTTTTTCTAAAGCCTCAATCCAGACAAATTCCTTTCTAGATTTTTCTAGAGCCTCAATACAGTAAAACCATTTTCTAGATTTTCCAAGAGCCTCAATCCAGAAACCTTTTTTTGTGATCTATTTCTACATCTTCGAATCAGAGAAAATCCTCTCCCTAAGTTCTTTTCTAGATCCTGAAACCACAAAAACCTTGTATTATCTTTTATTAGAGCTCCAATAAAAAAAGCCTTTTCGAGATTTTTCTAGAGCCTCAATCGAGAAAAATTCCTTTTTAGATTTTTCTAGACTTTCAATTGAGAAAAATTTCTCTAGATTTTTTCTAGTCTAGAAACACCTTTTTCTACATGTTTCTAGAGCTTTAATTCAGAAAATTTCTTTTCTAGATTTTCTAGTGCCTCAATGTAGAAAAACCTATTTCTAGATTTTTCTAGAGCTTCAACCCAGAAAATACACTTTCTAGATGCTTCTAGACCCTCAATCCAAAAAAAATTGCTTTCTAGATTTTTCTAGTATTTCAATTTAGAAAAACTTTTAAAGATTTTTTTCTAGTCCAGAAAAACTTTTTTCCTACATGTTTCTTGAGCCTTAATCCAGAAAAACAATTTCTAGATTTTTCTTGAGTTTCAATGTAGAAAAACCCACATCTAGATTTTTACAGAGCCTCAATCCAGGAAAAACTCTTTGTAGATTCAACTAGACTCTCAATGAAGACATTCTTTTCTAGATTTTTCTAGAGCCTCAATCCAGAAAAACTCTTTCTAGATTTTTCTAGTGCCTTAATCCAGAAAACTGTTTTTCTAGATTTTTCTCGAGCCTCAATCTAGAAAACATTTTTCTAGATAATTTTCTAAAGTACCAATCCAGAATCACCCTTTTCTAGATTTTGGTAGAGCCTTAATCTAGCAAATTCTTTTCTAAATTTTTCTAGAGCCTCAATCCAGAATAACCCTTTGCCAGATTATTCTAGTTCTTTAATCCAGAAAAACGGTTTTCTGAGTTTTTCTCTAACCTGAATCCAGAAAACTTCTTTCTACATATTTTTCTAGAGCCTCAAATCAAAAAATCCTCTTCTAAGTTCTTTTCTAAATCCTGAAGCCAAAAAAAACCCCTTTATTAACTTTTTCTAGAATCCCAATTAAAAAAACCCTTTATTCAATCAAGAAAAATTCCTTTTTAGATTTTTCTAGACTTTCAATTGAGAAAATTTTTTTCTAGAATTTTTTCTAATCTAGAAAAACCTTTTCTACATGTTTCTGGAGCCCTAATTCAGAAAATTTCTTTTCTAGATTCTTCTAGTGCCTCAATGTAGCAAAACCCATTTCTAGATTTTTCTAGAGCTTCAACCCACAAAATATGCTTTCTAGATTCTTCTAGACCCCCAATTCCAAAAAAAAATCTTTTCTAGATTTTTTCTAAAGCCTCAATGCAGAAAAACCTTTTCTCAATTTTTCAAGTCTCTTAATCCAGAAAAACTTTTTTTCATACATATTTCTACAAGCTGAAATCGAAAAGTCCTCTCCCTAACTTCTTTTCTAAACAACTAAACCCTTTGTTAACCTTTTCTAGAACTCCAACAAAAAACCTTTTCTAGATTTTTCTAGAGCCTCAATCCAGAAAAAAACCCTTTAAAGATGTTTTAGAGCCTCAACGCAGAAAATAATTTTTCTAGATTATTTTCTAGTGCAAAAAAACCATTTTTAATATGTTTCTAGAGCCTTAATCCAGAAAAAATCTTTTCTACATTTTTCTAGAGCCTCAATGTAGAAACACCTTGTCTAGATTTTTCTAGAACCTCAATCCAGAAAAACCCTTTTTCTAGATTTTTCTAGAGCCTCAACCCAGAAAACCATTTCTCTGGATTTTTCTCGATCCTCAATCCAGAAAACATTTTTCTAGAGCACCAATCCAGAAAAACCTTTTTCTAAATATTTCTAGAGCCTCAATCCAGAAATCATTTTGAAGATATTTTTCTAGACCCTTCATCCAGAAACTCTTTTTTCTAAATTTTTCTAGAGCCTCAATGCAGAAAAAACCTTTTCTAGATTTTTGTCGAGCCTCAGTCCAGAAAAATTATTTTCGAAATATTTTTCGACCCTCAGTCCAGAACAATCTTTCCTATGTCTTGGTGGTCCATATGTCTCTCCTTCCATGGCCTTGTCTAGATCATTTCCCATGTCTTTGAGTTCCAGATGTCTTGCCTTCCCTGGCCTCGTGGTCCAGATGTTTCCAGATGGCTCAATCCAGAAAATCCCTCTTCTAAATTTTTCCTGGAGCTTCAATCCAGAAAACGTATTTCTAGACATTTTTCTAAAGCCCTAATCTGTTAGGAGTTCAAAATGTTGGAGTTTGTTCTCAGAGGACAGCCGGTTTAGAGGCTTAGAGCCCTTCGGATGTCTCCAAATCCAAAGGTTCTGTCCTTCAGCCTCTGCCTCTGCCTTCTTCTGCCTCCAACAGAGATGGAAGATCTCTCTTATCTCCTTCTGGGGAGCCCAGCACCAACTTGCCGCGGAGAGAGGGCTTCTGGCGTAGCTCCACTGAAATCCCAAAAGTGTTCTCTGCAGCAGAGTCGTTTCTCTCGAGTCTAGCGCAATCAGCCAGCCAAGAGGAAAATATGTATTCTGCCATAGACCCTTCATTGCTGGCTTTTTATCTGCCTCTTCTGAGAGAATGGGATTATGGGTTTTCTCCCATAGTGCTCTCTGGCCCAATGACTTTAAGGGAGGTGTGAACTCTCTTGAAGTTAGAAAGTGTACTTTGTGAAGCTAGCATACTTGTGGAGTCCAATGAGTAAAGGTGGGAACACAAGCCTTGTCTTGATTAGTTCTACTTAGTACCTTGTTTCAGGTTCTGGCCAAAACAACTTCTTGTAAGATTAGATCAACTCTAATTACTTAGCAGTTAGTAAGGATTCCAACATCTCCCCCTTTCTTTTGTTTTAAAACATAGGGGGTTTCTGAGGGGGTACACATAAATCCATCAATATGGGCCAGAACTTTGTAACAGATATACATGGTATACATAAATCCATCAATATGGGAGGCATTATACATAATTTACATGAGCACATAGCAATATAACACAGGCTAGTAGTAATGTAACAAATAACAAGAATCAATCTGAAAATTTACACATGTCCATAAGTCCTAGAAACAGTCCAATAGGATTCCACTGTCCATTAGTTCATGTGCCAGGAATCTAATAATTCTTATGAGCACAATCAGCAACAGAACCACCCGATATTTCTTGGGTCTTCTCCTTTGTTTCAAGGGTCTGCTCCATCTTTCTGCGATGGACAAGGCGAATGCGGCTCGTAGGCACCCATCTGATTCCTTCTCCACCTGTAGAGATGCAAGCAAATCCTCTCCCCAAAGCAGTTAGTCTATCTGGTCCCTTCCATTCACCACTTTCTGGGTCTCTCCACATCACCTGGCGATTATCTAAAGATAGTGGAGCTGCTCGCACTGGACACTGCTCTTCTGGTGGGTTATAAAACCTGTCTGCTGGAGCCAGTGCATCTTTATCAAAGATTAAAAAATTAATGGTATAGAGAACTAAATTTAGAAGCTCTCTAGGGTTACCCGTGGCTCCTCCTTTCTTTTGTTTTTGGAGGAGTGTCTTAATGTCTCTGTTTCTTCTTTCTACTATTGCTTGACCTTGAGGATTGAAGGGTATGCCAGTAGTGTGTAGAATCTTATACTGTGCACAAAAGTGTTCAAAATGTTTGGAAGTATATGCCGGTCCATTATCTGTTTTTATTTCTTGTGGCACACCCATAATTGCGAATGCTTGAATGAGGAATTCAGTGACCACTCGGGCTGTCTCTTTTGCTGCTGGTATGGCAAAAGTGAATCCTGAAAAGGTGTCTACCACAACGTGGATAAAAGACAGACGACCAAAAGATTTATAATGAGTCACATCCATTTGCCAGATTCATTGGGTCTCAAACCACGAGGATTCTTCCCTGGAGGCAGTGTAGGAGCTTGGAAGGGAAGGCAAGCTGTACAGCTTTTCACTATGCTCCTAGCTTCTTCTTTTGTAATCCCAAACTGTAAACGCAAAGCTCGAGCAGCCTGATGGTATTTAGAATGGGATTCCTGGGCCTCCTGAAATAAAGGCGTACTGGCCAACATAGTTAAAAGGCTATCTGCCTTTGAATTTCCATCAAAAATAGGACCTGGAAGTCCACTATGTGAATGGACATGCAGGATATAAATCTTTCCTGGATGCTTTCTCACTTGCTCTTGAAGTTCCTTAAAGAGCTGATATATATTAGAAGCTGCAAATTTTATTTGGGCTGTAGCAATTCTTTGTACCACACCTACTGAATAGGCTGAATCAGATATTATATTTATGTCGCCTGGGTAATAAGTGAGAGCTAGCATGATCGCATATAATTCGTTCTGCTGAGTGGACTGAAAAGGAGTTCTGGCTACTCTTTTTACGGTTAGATCATGAGAGTATACAGCACAAATATTTTGTTTGGCTGCGTCTGTAAAAATGGTTGGTCCTTCAAGAGGAACCTTAGAAACCTTCTCCTCAAAAATCCATTGCCAATTATGCAGTAGTCTGGTTATCTTTAATGGAGATCCATGTGCAAAATTTGGAGCCATGGCCAATAAAATCTGCCACTCTGGGATGGTTTCACAGCATACATTAATTTGTGCATTTGTATAGAAGGTATATATCTTGTCAGGTCTTGTCCCAGATAATTGTATTGCTCGCTTAATGGCCTTTAATAGAATTCTAGCCACAAGCACTGGGTAAGGTGTAAGGCTTTGTTCTGGTTGTGCTGGGAGGTTCACCCACTCTATCACACTGTCTCCTTGATGAAGGACTGCTGTGGGTGCTTCTTTCGTAGCAAAAACTGATATTTCCAAGGGTTTTTGAGTTACTCTCTCAACTACATTGGATAAAGCCAGTTCAACTTCTCTCAAGGTCTCTTGAGCTTCTTTTGTAAGCCGGCGTGGTGAATTTAAAGCAGTGTCTCCCCTTAAAATGTCATATAGGGGTTGCAATTGATTGGTAGTTAAACCTAATACTGGACGCATCCATTGGATATCTCCTATTAATTTTTGGAAATCATTTAAGGTGTTCAACCTCTCTGTTCTTAAAGACAGTTTTTGTAGTGTAAGTGCCTTAGGATATATTTCATATCCTAAATATTGAAAAGGAGCATGCCTTTGAATTTTTTCTGTAGCGATATGAAGTTTGTAGTATCTTAGTGTTTCTATGGTTTTTTGTAGACATGCTTCTAGAATTTGTTCCTCAGGTGCACAACCCAATATATCATCCATATAATGTAATAGCATAACTTTTGGAAATGCTTTTCTTATTGGAGCAAGAGCAGCAGCAACATACATTTGACACATAGTGGGGCTGTTCTTCATACCCTGTGGCAAAACCGTCCATTCATATCTTTTATAAGGCTCAGCTAAATTGACACTGGGCACCGAAAAGGCAAATCTCTTCATATCCTCCTTATCTAGAGCCTCAATGTAGAAACACCTTGTCTAGATTTTTCTAGAACCTCAATCCAGAAAAACCCTTTTCTAGATTTTGGTAGAGCCTTAATCCAGCAAATTCTTTTCCAGATTTTTCTAGAGCTTCAATCCAGAAAAACCTTTTCTACATGTTTCTAGAGCCTTAATCCAGCAAATTCTTTTCCAGATTTTTCTAGAATTTTTTCTAATCTAGAAAAACACTTTCTAGATTTTCCAAGAGCCTCAATCCAGAAAAACCCTTTTTCTAGATTTTTCTAGAGCTCCAATAAAAAAAGCCTTTTCTAGATTTTTCTAGTGCCTTAATCCAGAAAAACCTTTTCTACATGTTTCTGGAGCCCTAATTCAGAAAATTTCTTTTCTAGATTTTGGTAGAGCCTTAATCCAGAAAACTGTTTTTCTAGATTTTGGTAGAGCCTTAATCCAGCAAATTCTTTTCCAGATTTTTCTAGAGCTTCAATCCAGAAAACGTATTTCTAGACATTTTTCTAAAGCCCTAATCTAGAAAAACCTTTTCTCAATTTTTCAAGTCTCTTAATCCAGAAAAACCCTTTTGGAGATTTTTCAAGAGCCTCAATCCAGAAAAACTCTTTCTAGATTTTTCTAGTGCCTTAATCCAGAAAAACCTTTTCTACATGTTTCTGGAGCCCTAATTCAGAAAATTTCTTTTCTAGATTTTCCAAGAGCCTCAATCCAGACAAATTCCTTTCTAGATTTTTCTAGTGCCTCAATGTAGAAACACCTTGTCTAGATTTTTCTAGAGCCTCAATGTAGAAACACCTTGTCTAGATTTTTCTAGTGCCTCAATGTAGCAAAACCCATTTCTAGATTTTTCTAGTGCCTTAATCCAGAAAAACCTTTTCTACATGTTTCTAGAGCCTTAATCCAGCAAATTCTTTTCTAAATTTTTCTGGAGCCTCAATCCAGAAAAACCTTTTCTAGATTTTGGTAGAGCCTTAATCCAGAAAACTGTTTTTCTAGATTTTGGTAGAGCCTTAATCCAGACAACCATTTCTCTGGATTTTTCTTGATCCTCAATCCAGAAAAACCTTTTCTACATGTTTCTAGAGCCTTAATCTAGCAAATTCTTTTCCAGATTTTTCTAGAGCCTCAATGTAGAAACACCTTGTCTAGATTTTTCTAGAGCTCCAATAAAAAAAGCCTTTTCTAGATTTTGGTAGAGCCTTAATCTAGCAAATTCTTTTCCAGATTTTTCTAGAACCTCAATCCAGAAAAACGGTTTTCTGAGTTTTTCTCTAACCTGAATCCAGAAAACTGTTTTTCTAGAATTTTCTCGAGCCTCAATCCAGAAAATCCCTCTTCTAAATTTTTCCTGGAGCTTCAATCCAGAAAATCCCTCTTCTAAATTTTTCTAGAGCTTCAACCCACAAAATATGCTTTCTAGATTTTTGTCGAGCCTCAGTCCAGAACAATCTTTCCTATGTCTTGGTGGTCCATATGTCTCTCCTTCCATGGCCTTGTCTAGATCATTTCCCATGTGTTTTTTGCCTTGGGCCCTGGGGCTGGGCCCCTCATCCCGTTTCCTGAATCTGTCTGCATTCTGAGGCCCAATGGAAGCCTCTGTTGCATTTTGGACATGGGGTTTGGGGTCTTGTTCTCCCACCTTGTCTTCCCATTCTATCTCTATACCAACATTGAGCTTTCAGATGTCCTACTTTTCCACACTGAAAGCATCTACGAGTCTCTCTGGAAGTCCCTTGCCAAGAGGGATTCTGTCTTCTCATGTTTGGATTTTGGGAAGTCTGCATCATAGCCGGCTATAAAAGGCACCTGTGTCCACTGTGGCACAGCGTCTTATGAGTTCCTCTAAAGGAGCATCCTTGTGCAGTCCTAGTATAATTCTTCTGCAAACCTCATTAGCATTTTCCTTAGCAAGTTGCCTTATCAAGATGTCTGTTATTGCATTTTCTCCATTTGTTCTTATGATAGCTGTCTGCAAACGTCCCACAAAGTCAGCAAAGGGTTCATTTGGCCCTTGTGTTATTTTTGTGAAGGCCCCCCCTTTGTCGTCTTTATTGTGGAGGGAAGCCCACGCTTTGATAGCATTATCAGCAATTTGCTGATATGCTGCTACAGAATAACTAATTTGTGCTGTGACATCTGCATAAGGACCTGTACCTGTTAGTAGGTCACAGGTGATTGCAGTATGAACTCCACTTTGAATATTTTGTTGGGCTTGTATCCTACAGAGTTCACTATATTCAGAAAGCCACAAGTAGTTCTGTCCAGGTTCTAGGCATATTTTTGCTATCGATTTCCAGTCATTAGGGGTCAAGATTTCAAAAGACAAATTTTGCAATAGCATCTTAACATAAGCTGATGTAGCCCCATAAAGAGTGCAAGCTTTTTTCAGGTCTTTGAGGATTTCTATATCAAAAGGTGAGTATCTTCTACTTTCTTGACCTGAAGAATTAAACTGTTGAATTACAGGAAAAATGTGGTGTTGAAATTCTGCTACATTTTTCCCTTCTTCTCTGGCCTTAATTAGTCCCTTTTGCAATCTAGTCAAAGGAGCAGCTGGATGCTGGTGGAGGTGCTGGATGCCGGGGGGGAGGTGCTGGATGCTGGGGAGGAGGTGCTGGATACTGGGGGGGAGGTGCTGGATACTGGGGGGGAGGTGCTGGATGCTGGGGGGGAGGTGCTGTTGCTGTCACTGCCCCCCCCCACTACCCCTCCTCCCTCCATCCAGGAGGGTGGAGTTGATGAAGGAAAGTCAATTACCTGCTCCTCAGGTGGGGCTGAGGCTGCCTCAGATTCACCCCACCCTTGAGCCTCACTTAAGTCTCCCTGCCCTGTGGGGATATGGCCATTAATCTGTTCTTTGTCTTCCTCCTTTATCTCAGGCTTTCCCCTTTGGCTATTCCTAGAGTTTTTTCCTTTTTTCCTAGAACAAGTACGGTATTTTAAGGCTATCTGTATCGTATTATATAAAAAAAATACTTCAATGGAAACTGAACGAGGACCGTTTTCATTGTAATATGCGGAGAGCTGTTGACCAACCAATGCCCAGTTTTTTAGAGAGATTTTCTCTTCCTCTAAGAGCCAAGGGGAGGTGCGTTTTAATGTAGCCAGAAGTCTAGCTGCCTGTCCCCAAGTTACAAGTAGCCCTTGATCTTCTATCAGCTTAAGCAGGCTTTCTATAGCACCACTCCTGGGTGGGTCTGGGGTTGGGGGGGTTGGGGTGGGGGATGGAGAATCTTTACCTAGGATCTGTCCCATTTCAGCCAAAAAAGGTTATACTCACTCAGTTCCTGGTCACTGGAGACTTCTTGTGAAAGTAGGGTCCTTGGTTCCCACGCTTGGGCGCCAAATGTTAGGAGTTCAAAATGTTGGAGTTTGTTCTCAGAGGACAGCCGGTTTAGAGGCTTAGAGCCCTTCGGATGTCTCCAAATCCAAAGGTTCTGTCCTTCAGCCTCTGCCTCTGCCTTCTTCTGCCTCCAACAGAGATGGAAGATCTCTCTTATCTCCTTCTGGGGAGCCCAGCACCAACTTGCCGCGGAGAGAGGGCTTCTGGCGTAGCTCCACTGAAATCCCAAAAGTGTTCTCTGCAGCAGAGTCGTTTCTCTCGAGTCTAGCGCAATCAGCCAGCCAAGAGGAAAATATGTATTCTGCCATAGACCCTTCATTGCTGGCTTTTTATCTGCCTCTTCTGAGAGAATGGGATTATGGGTTTTCTCCCATAGTGCTCTCTGGCCCAATGACTTTAAGGGAGGTGTGAACTCTCTTGAAGTTAGAAAGTGTACTTTGTGAAGCTAGCATAATTGTGGAGTCCAATGAGTAAAGGTGGGAACACAAGCCTTGTCTTGATTAGTTCTACTTAGTACCTTGTTTCAGGTTCTGGCCAAAACAACTTCTTGTAAGATTAGATCAACTCTAATTACTTAGCAGTTAGTAAGGATTCCAACACTAATCTAGAAAAACACTTTTGGAGATTTTTCAAGAGCCTCAATCCAGAAAACATTTTTCTAAAGCCTCAATCTAGAAAAACACTTTTCTAGATTTTTCTAGAGCTTCAATCCAGAAATCATTTCTTTAGAGCCTCAAACCAGAAAATCTTCTTCCTAGGTTCTTTCCTACAGCCTGAAACCACAAAAACCCTTTACTATCTTTTTCTAGAGCTTCAATAAAAAGCCTTCTTTATATTTTTCTAGAGCCTCAATCCAGACAAATTCCTTTCTCAGATTTTTCTAGAGCCTCAATACAGTAAAAACATTTTTCTAGATTTTCCAAGAGCCTCAATCCAGAAACCTTTTTTTGTGATCTATTTCTACATCTTCGAATCAGAGAAAATCCTCTCCCTAAGTTCTTTTCTAGATCCTGAAACCACAAAAACCTTGTATTATCTTTTATTAGAGCTCCAATAAAAAAGCCTTTTCGAGATTTTTCTAGAGCCTCAATCTAGAAAAATTCCTTTTTAGATTTTTCTAGACTTTCAATTGAGAAAAATTTCTCTAGATTTTTTCTAGTCTAGAAACACCTTTTTCTACATGTTTCTAGAGCTTTAATTCAGAAAATTTCTTTTCTAGATTTTCTAGTGCCTCAATGTAGAAAAACCTATTTCTAGATTTTTCTAGAGCTTCAACCCAGAAAATACACTTTCTAGATGCTTCTAGACCCTCAATCCAAAAAAATTGCTTTCTAGATTTTTCTAGTATTTCAATTTAAAAAAACTTTTAAAGATTTTTTTCTAGTCCAGAAAAACTTTTTTCCTACATGTTTCTTGAGCCTTAATCCAGAAAAACAATTTCTAGATTTTTCTTGAGTTTCAATGTAGAAAAACCCACATCTAGATTTTTACAGAGCCTCAATCCAGGAAAAACTCTTTGTAGATTCAACTAGACTCTCAATGAAGACATTCTTTTCTAGATTTTTCTAGAGCCTCAATCCAGAAAAACTCTTTCTAGATTTTCTAGTGCCTTAATCCAGAAAACTGTTTTTCTAGATTTTTCTCGAGCCTCAATCTAGAAAACATTTTTCTAGATAATTTTCTAAAGTACCAATCCAGAATCACCCTTTTCTAGATTTTGGTAGAGCCTTAATCTAGCAAATTCTTTTCTAAATGTTTCTAGAGCCTCAATCCAGAATAACCCTTTGACAGATTATTCTAGTGCTTTAATGAAGAAAAACGGTTTTCTGAATTTTTCTCTAACCTGAATCCAGAAAACTTCTTTCTACATATTTTTCTAGAGCCTCAAATCAAAAAATCCTCTTCTAAGTTCTTTTCTAAATCCTGAAGCCAAAAAAAACCCTTTATTAACTTTTTCTAGAATCCCAATTAAAAAAACCCTTTATTCAATCAAGAAAAATTCCTTTTTAGATTTTTCTAGACTTTCAATTGAGAAAATTTTTTTCTAGAATTTTTTCTAATCTAGAAAAACCCTTTTCTACATGTTTCTGGAGCCTTAATTCAGAAAATTTCTTTTCTAGATTTTCTAGTGCCTCAATGTAGAAAAACCTATTTCTAGATTTTTCTAGAGCTTCAACCCAGAAAATACACTTTCTAGATGCTTCTAGACCCTCAATCCAAAAAAATTGCTTTCTAGATTTTTCTAGTATTTCAATTTAGAAAAACTTTTAAAGATTTTTTTCTAGTCCAGAAAAACTTTTTTCCTACATGTTTCTTGAGCCTTAATCCAGAAAAACAATTTCTAGATTTTTCTTGAGTTTCAATGTAGAAAAACCCACATCTAGATTTTTACAGAGCCTCAATCCAGGAAAAACTCTTTGTAGATTCAACTAGACTCTCAATGAAGACATTCTTTTCTAGATTTTTCTAGAGCCTCAATCCAGAAAAACTCTTTCTAGATTTTTCTAGTGCCTTAATCCAGAAAACTGTTTTTCTACATTTTTCTCGAGCCTCAATCTAGAAAACATTTTTCTAGATAATTTTCTAAAGTACCAATCCAGAATCACCCTTTTCTAGATGTTGGTAGAGCCTTAATCTAGCAAATTCTTTTCTAAATTTTTCTAGAGCCTCAATCCAGAATAACTCTTTGCCAGATTATTCTAGTTCTTTAATCCAGAAAAACGGTTTTCTGAGTTTTTCTCTAACCTGAATCCAGAAAACTTCTTTCTACATATTTTTCTAGAGCCTCAAATCAAAAAATCCTCTTCTAAGTTCTTTTCTAAATCCTGAAGCCAAAAAAAAAACCCTTTATTAACTGTTTCTAGAATCCCAATTAAAAAAACCCTTTATTCAATCAAGAAAAATTCCTTTTTAGATTTTTCTAGACTTTCAATTGAGAAAATTTTTTTCTAGAATTTTTTCTAATCTAGAAAAACCCTTTTCTACATGTTTCTGGAGCCCTAATTCAGAAAATTTCTTTTCTAGATTCTTCTAGTGCCTCAATGTAGCAAAACCCATTTCTAGATTTTTCTAGAGCTTCAACCCACCAAATATGCTTTCTAGATTCTTCTAGACCCCCAATTCCAAAAAAAAATCTTTTCTAGATTTTTCTAAAGCCTCAATGCAGAAAAACCCTTTTCTCAATTTTTCAAGTCTCTTAATCCAGAAAACTTTTTTTCATACATATTTCTACAAGCTGAAATCGAAAAGTCCTCTCCCTAACTTCTTTTCTAAACAACTAAACCCTTTGTTAACCTTTTCTAGAACTCCAACAAAACCCGTTTTCTAGATTTTTCTAGAGCCTCAATCCAGAAAAAAACCCTTTAAAGATGTTTTAGAGCCTCAACGCAGAAAATAATTTTTCTAGATTATTTTCTAGTGCAAAAAAAACATTTTTATTATGTTTCTAGAGCCTTAATCCAGAAAAAATCTTTTCTACATTT
This sequence comes from Antechinus flavipes, assembly GCF_016432865.1. Classification (NCBI taxonomy): domain Eukaryota; kingdom Metazoa; phylum Chordata; class Mammalia; order Dasyuromorphia; family Dasyuridae; genus Antechinus; species Antechinus flavipes. The sequence goes on along the minus strand of NC_067401.1, from coordinate 94,442,514 downwards.
TTCTAGAGCCTCAATGTAGAAACACCTTGTCTAGATTTTTCTAGAACCTCAATCCAGAAAATTCTTATCTAAATTTTTCTGGAGCCTCAATCCAGAAAAACCCTTTTTCTAGATTTTTCTAGAGCCTCAACCCAGAAAACCATTTCTCTGGATTTTTCTCGATCCTCAATCCAGAAAACATTTTTCTAGAGCACCAATCCAGAAAAACCCTTTTCTAAATATTTCTAGAGCCTCAATCCAGAAATCATTTTGAAGATATTTTTCTAGACCCTCCATCCAGAAACTCTTTTTTCTAAATTTTTCTAGAGCCTCAATGCAGAAAAAACCTTTTCTAGATTTTTGTCGAGCCTCAGTCCAGAAAAATTATTTTCGAAATATTTTTCGACCCTCAGTCCAGAACAATCTTTCCTATGTCTTGGTGGTCCATATGTCTCTTCTTCCATTGCCTTGTCTAGATCATTTCCCATGTCTTTGAGTTCCAGATGTCTTGCCTTCCCTGGCCTCGTGGTCCAGATGTTTCCAGATGGCTCAATCCAGAAAATCCCTCTTCTAAATTTTTCCTGGAGCTTCAATCCAGAAAACGTATTTCTAGACATTTTTCTAAAGCCCTAATCTAGAAAAACACTTTTGGAGATTTTTCAAGAGCCTCAATCCAGAAAACATTTTTCTAGAGCCTCAATCTAGAAAAACACTTTTCTAGATTTTTCTAGAGCTTCAATCCAGAAATCATTTCTTTAGAGCCTCAAACCAGAAAATCTTCTTCCTAGGTGTAGTGAGCTTTTTCTTCTCAAAACACACCAGGTGATAAAAGTTCAGTTTCCAATTTAGCCCGGTTAGCTTAGAGGCCTATCTCTCTGCTTGGTTCCAAGAGCTCTCTCCAAATGTCTTTAAATCCAAAGGTCTGGTCCTTCAGCCTCTGCCTCTACTTTCTTCAGCCTCCAGCCAGCTCCAGTCTTTATGTCATTCCGGTGAAATCTCGACTTGTAGCCTCTTCCTCTCTAGAGCACTCTCCGACTGGCCATTGGCCTATTTATGCTCCTTCCAGAGAGAGGGATTATGGGTAGTTCTACTTAGTACCTTGTTTCAGGTTCTGCCCAAAACATCTTCTTGTAAGATTAGATCAACTCTAATTACTTAGCAGTTAGTAAGGATTCCAACATCTCCCCCTTTCTTTTGTTTTAAAACATAGGGGGTTTCTGAGGGGGTACACATAAATCCATCAATATGGGCCAGAACTTTGTAACAGATATACATGGTATACATAAATCCATCAATATGGGAGGCATTATACATAATTTACAAAAGCACACAGCAATATAACACAAGCTAGTGGTAATGTAACAAATAACATGAATCAACATGAAAATTTAACTACTGCAAAAGTCTCATCAACAATCTTTCATCTCAAGAAATCCAATGATTCTTGCAATTGCTTAAAATACATAAGCACATAGTAATATAACGCAGGCTAGTAGTAATGTAACAACATAAATCTACCTGAAAATTTACAAATGTCCATAAGTCCTAGAAATAGTCCATAAGGAATCCATTGTTCATTAGTTCATGCGCCAGGAATCTAATAATTCCTGTAAGCTCTGAAGTACTGCAAAAAGTCTCATCAACAATTTTTCATCTCAGGGAATCCAGTGATTCTTGCTGGTTTTTCAGGAACTGAAAGCTGAAGATTTTAAAGTTCTTTTGACAGTCTCATTGTTAGCCATCTGATTCCTTTTCCACCTGTGGAAATATAAGCAGATCCTCTTCCCCAAGCAGTTAACCTATCTAATTCTCTTCTATTTACCACTTTTGGGATTTCTCCTCATCATCTGGTAATTACATTGGAGCTGTTTGCATTGGATATTGTCTTGTTGTCTTAAAAGGCCTGTATTCTTCCCAACTGTAATCCTGATTGCTTTTCTGTTGGTTGATGACATCAGAGTTCTGAATTTCTAAAGTCTCTCTGAGTGTAACCTCAGCTGCTATCATGCCCCACCTGTCCTTTGATTGATACTTTAGAGCTGGGCCCTGCCTCTCATTCCTCTGGGTCAATATACATTTAGAGGCCCAGTGAAAGCCTCGGTTACATTTTGGACATGGGGTTTTGGGTTTTCTCTCACCCTGTCTTCTCATTGTATCTCTGTATCTACATTGGGCTCTTAGATGTCCAATTTTTCCGCACTGAAAACATCGACGAGTTTCTCTAGAATTCCTCTGCCAAGAAGGACCTTGTCTTTCCATGTTCATCATAGTCTGGGCATAATAAGCATTTGTGCCTACTGTGGCACAGCATCTAATGATTTCTTCTAAAGGAGCATTTTTGTCTAGCCCCCATATAATTCTCTTGCAAATCTCATTGGCATTTTCCTTAGCCAAATGTCTAGTCATTATTTCTGTTGCTGCATTGTCTCCAATGGTTCTTATTACAGCTGTTTGTAAACGTCCCACAAAATCTGCAAAAGGTTCGTTGGGACCTTGCTCTATTTTTGTGAAAGCATTATTTCCATCTTTCTGTCCAGGGAGAGAATTCCAAGCTTTTATTGCAGCCTTAGAAATTTGCTCATACACTGTTATGGATAATAAATCTGTTCTGAACTCTCTGCATACTGACCTTCTCCAGCTAGTTGGTCAAAAGCAACTTGTACAATAGCTCCTGTTTGCCTATAGCGTTGGGCTTGAACCCTACATAATTCATGAAACTCTGAAAGCCACAATAAATTTTGTCCCGGTTCTAGACAAGTTTTCACTATGGATTTCCAGTCATTCGGGGTTAGGATTTCATAAGACAAATTATCCAGTAACATCTTCACATAAGATGATGTAGCCCCATAAAGAGTGCGACCCTTTTTCAAATCTTTAATTTTTTCCAAATTAAAAGGAGTGTATTTTCTCTCTTTTTGACCTGAAGAGTCAATCTTTTCAATCACAGGATATGCATTTATAAAATCAGATATATCTTCTCCTTCATTTTTTGCTTTAATTAATGCTTTTTCTAATCTTGTCAAATTCTGCTTTACAGGAGAAGCTGACTGTGTTTCTGCCTCTCTCCCTCCCCCTTGTTCCACCCATGAAGGGTTAATTGCGGGGGAGGGTCATGAGATGTGGAATCACCTAATTCCTCCTGCTGTGAAGTATCATACTCAGAATTGTAATTAACTCCATTCTCATCTGATTCGTCCTCCTTTTCACCTAGTAAAGTTGGCATTTCTTCCTCCTGTACTTTCCTTTTCATCATTCTATCACTTAAATAACTTCTTATAGCCAATTGTATTACATTATATGTATTAATTATTGAGTTAGGCCCATTTTTATCATAGAATTGACAAAGATCCTCTCCAACCAATTTCCATTCACTTAGATCTAATTCCTTATCAAGAGAGAAACAAGGACATATGTCCTTTACAGTTTGTAAAAGTTCAGTGATTTGCTGTAAACTTATAATTAAACCTTGGCTTTCCATAACTTTGACAATGCTCTCTAAACATTTTCCTTGAACAGAAACAGGCTGTTTTCTAAATATCTGTCCCATCTTAGCTGAAATTCTACTTTAACTCTTCTAACAAAATTTCTTTGTTGCACTCACCCTAATTTCTGGGTTGAAGAGTCTTTTCCACTGGAACAGGATCAGAGGCTTTTCCACTTGAATCAGGATCGGAGCTTTTCCACTTGAATCAGGATCGGAGCTTTTCCACTTGAATCAGGATCGGAGCTTTTCCACTTGAATCAGGATCGGAGCTTTTCCACTGAAATCCACTGAGGGGGGGGTCTGTTTGCCCCACGTTGGGCGCCAAAATGTTGTGAGCTTTTTCTTCTCAAAAAGCAGCCAGGTGATAAAAGTTCAGATCTTTTATTATCCCAATATAGCCCGGTTAGCTTAGAGGCCTATCTCTCTGCTTGGTTCCAAGAGCTCTCTCCGAATGTCACCAAATCCAAAGGTCTGGTCCTTCAGCCTCTGCCTCTGCTTTCTTCTGCCTCCAGCCAGCTCCAGTCTTCATGTCATTCCGCTGAAATCTCGACTTATAGCATCTTCACTCTCTCAAGAAGTCTCCAACTGGCCCATTGGCCTATTTATGCTTCTTCCAGAGAGAGGGATTATGGGTATTTCTACTTAGTACCTTGTTTCAGGTTCTGCCCAAAACATCTTCTTGTAAGATTAGATCAACTCTAATTACTTAGCAGTTAGTAAGGATTCCAACACCTAGGTTCTTTCCTACAGCCTGAAACCACAAAAACCCTTTACTATCTTTTTTGAAAGCACCAATAAAGAAGCCTTCTTTATATTTTTCTAAAGCCTCAATCCAGACAAATTCCTTTCTAGATTTTTCTAGAGCCTCAATACAGTAAAACCATTTTCTAGATTTTCCAAGAGCCTCAATCCAGAAACCTTTTTTTGTGATCTATTTCTACATCTTCGAATCAGAGTAAATCCTCTCCCTAAGTTCTTTTCTAGATCCTGAAACCACAAAAACCTTGTATTATCTTTTATTAGAGCTCCAATAAAAAAAGCCTTTTCGAGATTTTTCTAGAGCCTCAATCGAAAAAAATTCCTTTTTAGATTTTTCTAGACTTTCAATTGAGAAAATTTTTTTCTAGAATTTTTTCTAATCTAGAAAAACCCTTTTCTACATGTTTCTGGAGCCCTAATTCAGAAAATTTCTTTTCTAGATTCTTCTAGTGCCTCAATGTAGCAAAACCCATTTCTAGATTTTTCTAGAGCTTCAACCCACCAAATATGCTTTCTAGATTCTTCTAGACCCCCAATTCCAAAAAAAATCTTTTCTAGATTTTTCTAAAGCCTCAATGCAGAAAAACCCTTTTCTCAATTTTTCAAGTCTCTTAATCCAGAAAACTTTTTTTCATACATATTTCTACAAGCTGAAATCGAAAAGTCCTCTCCCTAACTTCTTTTCTAAACAACTAAACCCTTTGTTAACCTTTTTTAGAACTCCAACAAAAAAACCTTTTCTAGATTTTTCTAGAGCCTCAATCCAGAAAAAAACCCTTTAAAGATGTTTTAGAGCCTCAACGCAGAAAATAATTTTTCTAGATTATTTTCTAGTGCAAAAAAACCATTTTTAATATGTTTCTAGAGCCTTAATCCAGAAAAAATCTTTTCTACATTTTTCTAGAGCCTCAATGTAGAAACACCTTGTCTAGATTTTTCTAGAACCTCAATCCAGAAAATTCTTATCTAAATTTTTCTGGAGCCTCAATCCAGAAAAACCCTTTTCCTAGATTTATCTAGAGCCTCAACCCAGAAAATCATTTCTCTGGATTTTTCTCGATCCTCAATCCAGAAAACATTTTTCTAGAGCACCAATCCAGAAAAACCCTTTTCTAAATATTTCTAGAGCCTCAATCCAGAAATCATTTTGAAGATATTTTTCTAGACCCTCCATCCAGAAACTCTTTTTTCTAAATTTTTCTAGAGCCTCAATGCAGAAAAAACCTTTTCTAGATTTTTGTCGAGCCTCAGTCCAGAAAAATTATTTTCGAAATATTTTTCGACCCTCAGTCCAGAGCAATCTTTCCTATGTCTTGGTGGTCCATATGTCTCTCCTTCCATGGCCTTGTCTAGATCATTTCCCATGTCTTTGAGTCCAGATGTCTTGCCTTCCCTGGCCTCGTGGTCCAGATGTTTCCAGATGGCTCAATCCAGAAAATCCTCTTCTAAATTTTTCCTGGAGCTTCAATCCAGAAAACGTATTTCTAGACATTTTTCTAAAGCCCTAATCTAGAAAAACACTTTTGGAGATTTTTCAAGAGCCTCAATCCAGAAAACATTTTTCTAGAGCCTCAATCTAGAAAAACACTTTTCTAGATTTTTCTAGAGCTTCAATCCAGAAATCATTTCTTTAGAGCCTCAAACCAGAAAATCTTCTTCCTAGGTTCTTTCCTACAGCCTGAAAACACAAAAACCCCTTTACTATCTTTTTCTAGAGCTTCAATAAAAAGCCTTCTTTATATTTTTCTAGAGGCTCAATCCAGACAAATTCCTTTCTAGATTTTTCTAGAGCCTCAATACAGTAAAACCATTTTCTAGATTTTCCAAGAGCCTCAATCCAGAAACCTTTTTTTGTGATCTATTTCTACATCTTCGAATCAGAGAAAATCCTCTCCCTAAGTTTTTTTTCTAGATCCTGAAACCAAAAAAACCTTGTATTATCTTTTATTAGAGCTCCAATAAAAAAAGCCTTTTCGAGATTTTTCTAGAGCCTCAATCTAGAAAAATTCCTTTTTAGATTTTTCTAGACTTTCAATTGAGAAAAATTTCTCTAGATTTTTTCTGGTCTAGAAACACCTTTTTCTACATGTTTCTAGAGCTTTAATTCAGAAAATTTCTTTTCTAGATTTTCTAGTGCCTCAATGTAGAAAAACCTATTTCTAGATTTTTCTAGAGCTTCAACCCAGAAAATACACTTTCTAGATGCTTCTAGACCCTCAATCCAAAAAAAATTGCTTTCTAGATTTTTCTAGTATTTCAATTTAGAAAAACTTTTAAAGATTTTTTTCTAGTCCAGAAAAACTTTTTTCCTACATGTTTCTTGAGCCTTAATCCAGAAAAACAATTTCTAGATTTTTCTTGAGTTTCAATGTAGAAAAACCCACATCTAGATTTTTACAGAGCCTCAATCCAGGAAAAACTCTTTGTAGATTCAACTAGACTCTCAATGAAGACATTCTTTTCTAGATTTTTCTAGAGCCTCAATCCAGAAAAACTCTTTCTAGATTTTTCTAGTGCCTTAATCCAGAAAACTGTTTTTCTAGATTTTTCTCGAGCCTCAATCTAGAAAACATTTTTCTAGATAATTTTCTAAAGTACCAATCCAGAATCACCCTTTTCTAGATTTTGGTAGAGCCTTAATCTAGCAAATTCTTTTCTAAATTTTTCTAGAGCCTCAATCCAGAATAACCCTTTGCCAGATTATTCTAGTGCTTTAATCCAGAAAAACGGTTTTCTGAATTTTTCTCTAACCTGAATCCAGAAAACTTCTTTCTACATATTTTTCTAGAGCCTCAAATCAAAAAATCCTCTTCTAAGTTCTTTTCTAAATCCTGAAGCCAAAAAAAAACCCTTTATTAACTTTTTCTAGAATCCCAATTAAAAAAACCCTTATTCAATCAAGAAAAATTCCTTTTTAGATTTTTCTAGACTTTCAATTGAGAAAATTTTTTTCTAGAATTTTTTTTAATCTAGAAAAACCCTTTTCTACATGTTTCTGGAGCCCTAATTCAGAAAATTTCTTTTCTAGATTCTTCTAGTGCCTCAATGTAGCAAAACCCATTTCTAGATTTTTCTAGAGCTTCAACCCACCAAATATGCTTTCTAGATTCTTCTAGACCCCCAATCCAAAAAAAAAATCTTTTCTAGATTTTTTCTAAAGCCTCAATGCAGAAAAACCCTTTTCTCAATTTTTCAAGTCTCTTAATCCAGAAAAACTTTTTTTCATACATATTTCTACAAGCTGAAATCGAAAAGTCCTCTCCCTAACTTCTTTTCTAAACAACTAAACCCTTTGTTAACCTTTTCTAGAACTCCAACAAAAAAACCTTTTCTAGATTTTTCTAGAGCCTCAATCCAGAAAAAAACCCCTTTAAAGATGTTTTAGAGCCTCAACGCAGAAAATAATTTTTCTAGATTATTTTCTAGTGCAAAAAAACCATTTTTAATATGTTTCTAGAGCCTTAATCCAGAAAAAATCTTTTCTACATTTTTCTAGAGCCTCAATGTAGAAACACCTTGTCTAGATTTTTCTAGAACCTCAATCCAGAAAATTCTTATCTAAATTTTTCTGGAGCCTCAATCCAGAAAAACCCTTTTTCTAGATTTTTCTAGAGCCTCAACCCAGAAAACCATTTCTCTGGATTTTTCTCGATCCTCAATCCAGAAAACATTTTTCTAGAGCACCAATCCAGAAAAAACCTTTTCTAAATATTTCTAGAGCCTCAATCCAGAAATCATTTTGAAGATATTTTTCTAGACCCTCCATCCAGAAACTCTTTTTTCTAAATTTTTCTAGAGCCTCAATGCAGAAAAAACCTTTTCTAGATTTTTGTCGAGCCTCAGTCCAGAAAAATTATTTTCGAAATATTTTTCGACCCTCAGTCCAGAACAATCTTTCCTATGTCTTGGTGGTCCATATGTCTCCCTTCCATGGCCTTGTCTAGATCATTTCCCATGTCTTTGAGTTCCAGATGTCTTGCCTTCCCTGGCCTCGTGGTCCAGATGTTTCCAGATGGCTCAATCCAAAAATCCTCTTCTAAATTTTTCCTGGAGCTTCAATCCAGAAAACGTATTTCTAGACATTTTTCTAAAGCCCTAATCTAGAAAAACACTTTTGGAGATTTTTCAAGAGCCTCAATCCAGAAAACATTTTTCTAGAGCCTCAATCTAGAAAAACACTTTCTAGATTTTTCTAGAGCTTCAATCCAGAAATCATTTCTTTAGAGCCTCAAACCAGAAAATCTTCTTCCTAGGTTCTTTCCTACAGCCTGAAAACACAAAAACCCTTTACTATCTTTTTCTAGAGCTTCAATAAAAAGCCTTCTTTATATTTTTCTAGAGCCTCAATCCAGACAAATTCCTTTCTAGATTTTTCTAGAGCCTCAATACAGTAAAACCATTTTCTAGATTTTCCAAGAGCCTCAATCCAGAAACCTTTTTTTGTGATCTATTTCTACATCTTCGAATCAGAGAAAATCCTCTCCCTAAGTTCTTTTCTAGATCCTGAACCACAAAAACCTTGTATTATCTTTTATTAGAGCTCCAATAAAAAAAGTCTTTTCGAGATTTTTCTAGAGCCTCAATCTAGAAAAATTCCTTTTTAGATTTTTCTAGACTTTCAATTGAGAAAAATTTCTCTAGATTTTTTCTGGTCTAGAACACCTTTTTCTACATGTTTCTAGAGCTTTAATTCAGAAAATTTCTTTTCTAGATTTTCTAGTGCCTCAATGTAGAAAAACCTATTTCTAGATTTTTCTAGAGCTTCAACCCAGAAAATACACTTTCTAGATGCTTCTAGACCCTCCATCCAAAAAAATTGCTTTCTAGATTTTTCTAGTATTTCAATTTAGAAAAACTTTTAAAGATTTTTCTAGTCCAGAAAAACTTTTTTCCTACATGTTTCTTGAGCCTTAATCCAGAAAAACAATTTCTAGATTTTTCTTGAGTTTCAATGTAGAAAAAACCCACATCTAGATTTTTACAGAGCCTCAATCCAGGAAAAACTCTTTGTAGATTCAACTAGACTCTCAATGAAGACATTCTTTTCTAGATTTTTCTAGAGCCTCAATCCAGAAAAACTCTTTCTAGATTTTTCTAGTGCCTTAATCCAGAAAACTGTTTTTCTAGATTTTTCTCGAGCCTCAATCTAGAAAACATTTTTCTAGATAATTTTCTAAAGTACCAATCCAGAATCACCCTTTTCTAGATTTTGGTAGAGCCTTAATCTAGCAAATTCTTTTCTAAATTTTTCTAGAGCCTCAATCCAGAATAACCCTTTGCCAGATTATTCTAGTGCTTTAATCCAGAAAAACGGTTTTCTGAATTTTTCTCTAACCTGAATCCAGAAAACTTCTTTCTACATATTTTTCTAGAGCCTCAAATCAAAAAATCCTCTTCTAAGTTCTTTTCTAAATCCTGAAGCCAAAAAAAACCCCTTTATTAACTTTTTCTAGAATCCCAATTAAAAAAACCCTTTATTCAATCAAGAAAAATTCCTTTTTAGATTTTTCTAGACTTTCAATTGAGAAAATTTTTTTCTAGAATTTTTTTTAATCTAGAAAAACCCTTTTCTACATGTTTCTGGAGCCCTAATTCAGAAAATTTCTTTTCTAGATTCTTCTAGTGCCTCAATGTAGCAAAACCCATTTCTAGATTTTTCTAGAGCTTCAACCCACCAAATATGCTTTCTAGATTCTTCTAGACCCCCAATTCCAAAAAAAAAATCTTTTCTAGATTTTTCTAAAGCCTCAATGCAGAAAAACCCTTTTCTCAATTTTTCAAGTCTCTTAATCTAGAAAACTTTTTTTCATACATATTTCTACAAGCTGAAATCGAAAAGTCCTCTCCCTAACTTCTTTTCTAAACAACTAAACCCTTTGTTAACCTTTTCTAGAACTCCAACAAAAAAACCTTTTCTAGATTTTTCTAGAGCCTCAATCCAGAAAAAAACCCTTTAAAGATGTTTTAGAGCCTCAACGCAGAAAATAATTTTTCTAGATTATTTTCTAGTGCAAAAAAACCATTTTTAATATGTTTCTAGAGCCTTAATCCAGAAAAATCTTTTCTTTCTACATTTTTCTAGAGCCTCAATGTAGAAACACCTTGTCTAGATTTTTCTAGAACCTCAATCCAGAAAATTCTTATCTAAATTTTTCTGGAGCCTCAATCCAGAAAAACCCTTTTTCTAGATTTTTCTAGAGCCTCAACCCAGAAAACCATTTCTCTGGATTTTTCTCGATCCTCAATCCAGAAAACATTTTTCTAGAGCACCAATCCAGAAAAACCCTTTTCTAAATATTTCTAGAGCCTCAATCCAGAAATCATTTTGAAGATATTTTTCTAGACCCTCCATCCAGAAACTCTTTTTTCTAAATTTTTCTAGAGCCTCAATGCAGAAAAAACCTTTTCTAGATTTTTGTCGAGCCTCAGTCCAGAAAAATTATTTTCGAAATATTTTTCGACCCTCAGTCCAGAACAATCTTTCCTATGTCTTGGTGGTCCATATGTCTCTCCTTCCATGGCCTTGTCTAGATCATTTCCCATGGCTTTGAGTTCCAGATGTCTTGCCTTCCCTGGCCTCGTGGTCCAGATGTTTCCAGATGGCTCAATCCAGAAAATCCCTCTTCTAAATTTTTCCTGGAGCTTCAATCCAGAAAACGTATTTCTAGACATTTTTCTAAAGCCCTAATCTAGAAAAACACTTTTGGAGATTTTTCAAGAGCCTCAATCCAGAAAACATTTTTCTAGAGCCTCAATCTAGAAAAACACTTTTCTAGATTTTTCTAGAGCTTCAATCCAGAAATCATTTCTTTAGAGCCTCAAACCAGAAAATCTTCTTCCTAGGTGTAGTGAGCTTTTTCTTCTCAAAACACACCAGGTGATAAAAGTTCAGTTTCCAATATAGCCCGGTTAGCTTAGAGGCCTATCTCTCTGCTTGGTTCCAAGAGCTCTCTCCAAATGTCTTTAAATCCAAAGGTCTGGTCCTTCAGCCTCTGCCTCTACTTTCTTCAGCCTCCAGCCAGCTCCAGTCTTTATGTCATTCCGGTGAAATCTCGACTTGTAGCCTCTTCCTCTCTAGAGCACTCTCCGACTGGCCCATTGGCCTATTTATGCTCCTTCCAGAGAGAGGGATTATGGGTAGTTCTACTTAGTACCTTGTTTCAGGTTCTGCCCAAAACATCTTCTTGTAAGATTAGATCAACTCTAATTACTTAGCAGTTAGTAAGGATTCCAACATCTCCCCCTTTCTTTTGTTTTAAAACATAGGGGGTTTCTGAGGGGGTACACATAAATCCATCAATATGGGCCAGAACTTTGTAACAGATATACATGGTATACATAAATCCATCAATATGGGAGGCATTATACATAATTTACAAAAGCACACAGCAATATAACACAAGCTAGTGGTAATGTAACAAATAACATGAATCAACATGAAAATTTAACTACTGCAAAAGTCTCATCAACAATCTTTCATCTCAAGAAATCCAATGATTCTTGCAATTGCTTAAAATACATAAGCACATAGTAATATAACGCAGGCTAGTAGTAATGTAACAACATAAATCTACCTGAAAATTTACAAATGTCCATAAGTCCTAGAAATAGTCCATAAGGAATCCATTGTTCATTAGTTCATGCGCCAGGAATCTAATAATTCCTGTAAGCTCTGAAGTACTGCAAAAAGTCTCATCAACAATTTTTCATCTCAGGGAATCCAGTGATTCTTGCTGGTTTTTCAGGAACTGAAAGCTGAAGATTTTAAAGTTCTTTTGACAGTCTCATTGTTAGCCATCTGATTCCTTTTCCACCTGTGGAAATATAAGCAGATCCTCTTCCCCAAGCAGTTAACCTATCTAATTCTCTTCTATTTACCACTTTTGGGATTTCTCCTCATCATCTGGTAATTACATTGGAGCTGTTTGCATTGGATATTGTCTTGTTGTCTTAAAAGGCCTGTATTCTTCCCAACTGTAATCCTGATTGCTTTTCTGTTGGTTGATGACATCAGAGTTCTGAATTTCTAAAGTCTCTCTGAGTGTAACCTCAGCTGCTATCATGCCCCACCTGTCCTTTGATTGATACTTTAGAGCTGGGCCCTGCCTCTCATTCCTCTGGGTCAATATACATTTAGAGGCCCAGTGAAAGCCTCGGTTACATTTTGGACATGGGGTTTTGGGTTTTCTCTCACCCTGTCTTCTCATTGTATCTCTGTATCTACATTGGGCTCTTAGATGTCCAATTTTTCCGCACTGAAAACATCGACGAGTTTCTCTAGAATTCCTCTGCCAAGAAGGACCTTGTCTTTCCATGTTCATCATAGTCTGGGCATAATAAGCATTTGTGCCTACTGTGGCACAGCATCTAATGATTTCTTCTAAAGGAGCATTTTTGTCTAGCCCCCATATAATTCTCTTGCAAATCTCATTGGCATTTTCCTTAGCCAAATGTCTAGTCATTATTTCTGTTGCTGCATTGTCTCCAATGGTTCTTATTACAGCTGTTTGTAAACGTCCCACAAAATCTGCAAAAGGTTCGTTGGGACCTTGCTCTATTTTTGTGAAAGCATTATTTCCATCTTTCTGTCCAGGGAGAGAATTCCAAGCTTTTATTGCAGCCTTAGAAATTTGCTCATACACTGTTATGGGATAATAAATCTGTTCTGAACTCTCTGCATACTGACCTTCTCCAGCTAGTTGGTCAAAAGCAACTTGTACAATAGCTCCTGTTTGCCTATAGCGTTGGGCTTGAACCCTACATATTCATGAAACTCCGAAAGCCACAATAAATTTTGTCCCGGTTCTAGACAAGTTTTCACTATGGATTTCCAGTCATTCGGGGTTAGGATTTCATAAGACAAATTATCCAGTAACATCTTCACATAAGATGATGTAGCCCCATAAAGAGTGCGACCCTTTTTCAAATCTTTAATTTTTTCCAAATTAAAAGGAGTGTATTTTCTCTCTTTTTGACCTGAAGAGTCAATCTTTTCAATCACAGGATATGCATTTATAAAATCAGATATATCTTCTCCTTCATTTTTTGCTTTAATTAATGCTTTTTCTAATCTTGTCAAATTCTGCTTTACAGAGAAGCTGACTGTGTTTCTGCCTCTCTCCCCCCCCTTGTTCCACCCATGAAGGGTTAATTGCGGGGGGAGGGTCATGAGATGTGGAATCACCTAATTCCTCCTGCTGTGAAGTATCATACTCAGAATTGTAATTAACTCCATTCTCATCTGATTCGTCCTCCTTTTCACCTAGTAAAGTTGGCATTTCTTCCTCCTGTACTTTCCTTTTCATCATTCTATCACTTAAATAACTTCTTATAGCCAATTGTATTACATTATATGTATTAATTATTGAGTTAGGCCCATTTTTATCATAGAATTGACAAAGATCCTCTCCAACCAATTTCCATTCACTTAGATCTAATTCCTTATCAAGAGAGAAACAAGGACATATGTCCTTTACAGTTTGTAAAAGTTCAGTGATTTGCTGTAAACTTATAATTAAACCTTGGCTTTCATAACTTTGACAATGCTCTCTAAACATTTTCCTTGAACAGAAACATCTTTTTCTAAATTTTTCTGGAGCCTCAATCCAGAAAACATTTTTCTAGAGCTTCAATCCAGAAAAACCCTTTTCTCAATTTTTCAAGTCTCTTAATCCAGAAAAAAAATTTCTAGATTTTTCTAGAGCACCAATCCAGAAAAACCCTTTTCTACATGTTCTAGAGCCTTAATCCAGCAAATTCTTTTCCAGATTTTTCTAGAACCTCAATCCAGAAATCATTTTGAAGATATTTTTCTAGAGCTTCAATCCAGAAAAACCCTTTTGGAGATTTTTCAAGAGCCTCAATCCAGAAAAACCCTTTTGGAGATTTTTCAAGAGCCTCAATCCAGAAAAACCCTTTTGGAGATTTTTCAAGAGCCTCAATCCAGAAAAACGGTTTTCTGAGTTTTTCTCTAACCTGAATCCAGAAAACTGTTTTTCTAGATTTTTCTAGAATTTTCTCGAGCCTCAATCCAGAAAACATTTTTCTAGAGCTCCAATAAAAAAAGCCTTTTCGAGATTTTTCTAGAGCTCCAATAAAAAGCCTTCTTTATATTTTTCTAGAGCCTCAATGTAGAAAAACCTATTTCTAGATTTTTTCTAGAGCCTCAATCTAGAAAAACCCTTTTCTAGATTTTTCTAGAGCCTCAATCTAGAAAAACCCTTTTCTAGATTTTCCAAGAGCCTCAATCCAGAAAACATTTTTCTAGAGCACCAATCCAGAAAAAAAATTTCTAGATTTTTCTAGAGCCTCAATCCAGAAAATCCCTCTTCTAAATTTTTCTAGAGCCTCCATCCAGAATAACCCTTTGCCAGATTATTCTAGTGCCTTAATCCAGAAAACTGTTTTTCTAGAATTTTCTCGAGCCTCAATCCAGGAAAAACTCTTTGTAGATTCAACTAGACTCTCAATGAAGACATTCTTTTCTAGATTTTTCTAGTGCCTCAATGTAGAAAAACCTATTTCTAGATTTTTCTAGAGCTTCAATCCAGAAATCATTTTGAAGATATTTTTCTAGAGCCTTAATCTAGCAAATTCTTTTCCAGATTTTTCTAGAGCCTCAAATCAAAAAATCCTCTTCTAAGTTCTTTTCTAGATTTTCCAAGAGCCTCAATCCAGAATAACCCTTTGCCAGATTATTCTAGTGCCTTAATCCAGAAAAACTCTTTCTAGATTTTTTCTAGAGCCTCAATCCAGAAAAACCCTTTACTATCTTTTTCTAGAGCTCCAATAAAAAAAGCCTTTTCTAGATTTTTTCTAAAGCCTCAATGCAGAAAAACCCTTTTCTCAATTTTTCAAGTCTCTTAATCCAGAAAAACTTTTTTTCATACATATTTCTACAAGCTGAAATCGAAAAGTCCTCTCCCTAACTTCTTTTCTAAACAACTAAACCCTTTGTTAACCTTTTCTAGAACTCCAACAAAAAACCCTTTTCTAGATTTTTCTAGAGCCTCAATCCAGAAAAAAACCCCTTTAAAGATGTTTTAGAGCCTCAACGCAGAAAATAATTTTTCTAGATTATTTTCTAGTGCAAAAAAACCATTTTTAATATGTTTCTAGAGCCTTAATCCAGAAAAAATCTTTTCTAGATTTTTCTAGAGCCTCAATGTAGAAACACCTTGTCTAGATTTTTCTAGAACCTCAATCCAGAAAATTCTTATCTAAATTTTTCTGGAGCCTCAATCCAGAAAAACCCTTTTCTAAATATTTCTAGAGCCTCAATCCAGAAAAACCCTTTTCTAGATTTTTCTCGAGCCTCAATCCAGAAAACATTTTTCTAGAGCACCAATCCAGAAAAACCCTTTTCTAAATATTTCTAGAGCCTCAATCCAGAAATCATTTTGAAGATATTTTTCTAGACCCTCCATCCAGAAACTCTTTTTTCTAAATTTTTCTAGAGCCTCAATGCAGAAAAAACCTTTTCTAGATTTTTGTCGAGCCTCAGTCCAGAAAAATTATTTTCGAAATATTTTTCGACCCTCAGTCCAGAACAATCTTTCCTATGTCTTGGTGGTCCATATGTCTCTCCTTCCATGGCCTTGTCTAGATCATTTCCCATGTCTTTGAGTTCCAGATGTCTTGCCTTCCCTGGCCTCGTGGTCCAGATGTTTCCAGATGGCTCAATCCAGAAAATCCCTCTTCTAAATTTTTCCTGGAGCTTCAATCCAGAAAACGTATTTCTAGACATTTTTCTAAAGCCCTAATCTAGAAAAACACTTTTGGAGATTTTTCAAGAGCCTCAATCCAGAAAACATTTTTCTAGAGCCTCAATCTAGAAAAACACTTTCTAGATTTTTCTAGAGCTTCAATCCAGAAATCATTTCTTTAGAGCCTCAAACCAGAAAATCTTCTTCCTAGGTTCTTTCCTACAGCCTGAAACCACAAAAACCCTTTACTATCTTTTTCTAGAGCTTCAATAAAAAGCCTTCTTTATATTTTTCTAGAGCCTCAATCCAGACAAATTCCTTTCTAGATTTTTCTAGAGCCTCAATACAGTAAAACCATTTTCTAGATTTTCCAAGAGCCTCAATCCAGAAACCTTTTTTTGTGATCTATTTCTACATCTTCGAATCAGAGAAAATCCTCTCCCTAAGTTCTTTTCTAGATCCTGAAACCACAAAAACCTTGTATTATCTTTTATTAGAGCTCCAATAAAAAAAGCCTTTTCGAGATTTTTCTAGAGCCTCAATCTAGAAAAATTCCTTTTTAGATTTTTCTAGACTTTCAATTGAGAAAAATTTCTCTAGATTTTTTCTAGTCTAGAAACACCTTTTTCTACATGTTCTAGAGCTTTAATTCAGAAAATTTCTTTTCTAGATTTTTCTAGTGCCTCAATGTAGAAAAACCTATTTCTAGATTTTTCTAGAGCTTCAACCCAGAAAATACACTTTCTAGATGCTTCTAGACCCTCAATCCAAAAAAAATTGCTTTCTAGATTTTTCTAGTATTTCAATTTAGAAAAACTTTTAAAGATTTTTTTCTAGTCCAGAAAAACTTTTTTCCTACATGTTTCTTGAGCCTTAATCCAGAAAAACTCTTTCTAGATTTTTCTTGAGTTTCAATGTAGAAAAACCCACATCTAGATTTTTACAGAGCCTCAATCCAGGAAAAACTCTTTGTAGATTCAACTAGACTCTCAATGAAGACATTCTTTTCTAGATTTTTCTAGAGCCTCAATCCAGAAAAACTCTTTGCCAGATTATTCTAGTGCTTTAATCCAGAAAAACTCTTTCTAGATTTTTTCTAGAGCCTCAATCCAGAAAAACCTTTTCTAGATTTTTCTAGAGCACCAATCCAGAAAACTTCTTTCTACATATTTTTCTAGAGCCTCAATCCAGACAAATTCCTTTCTAGATTTTTCTAGAGCCTCAATACAGTAAAACCATTTTCTAGATTTTCCAAGAGCCTCAATCCAGAAACCTTTTTTTGTGATCTATTTCTACATCTTCGAATCAGAGAAAATCCTCTCCCTAAGTTCTTTTCTAGATCCTGAAACCACAAAAACCTTGTATTATCTTTTATTAGAGCTCCAATAAAAAAAGCCTTTTCGAGATTTTTCTAGAGCCTCAATCGAAAAAAATTCCTTTTTAGATTTTTCTAGACTTTCAATTGAGAAAATTTTTTTCTAGAATTTTTTCTAATCTAGAAAAACCTTTTCTACATGTTTCTGGAGCCCTAATTCAGAAAATTTCTTTTCTAGATTCTTCTAGTGCCTCAATGTAGCAAAACCCATTTCTAGATTTTTCTAGAGCTTCAACCCACCAAATATGCTTTCTAGATTCTTCTAGACCCCCAATTCCAAAAAAAAATCTTTTCTAGATTTTTTCTAAAGCCTCAATGCAGAAAAACCTTTTCTCAATTTTTCAAGTCTCTTAATCCAGAAAAACTTTTTTTCATACATATTTCTACAAGCTGAAATCGAAAAGTCCTCTCCCTAACTTCTTTTCTAAACAACTAAACCCTTTGTTAACCTTTTCTAGAACTCCAACAAAAAACCTTTTCTAGATTTTTCTAGAGCCTCAATCCAGAAAAAAACCCCTTTAAAGATGTTTTAGAGCCTCAACGCAGAAAATAATTTTTCTAGATTATTTTCTAGTGCAAAAAAACCATTTTTAATATGTTTCTAGAGCCTTAATCCAGAAAAAATCTTTTCTACGTTTTTCTAGAGCCTCAATGTAGAAACACCTTGTCTAGATTTTTCTAGAACCTCAATCCAGAAAATTCTTATCTAAATTTTTCTGGAGCCTCAATCCAGAAAAACCCTTTTCTAGATTTTTCTAGAGCCTCAACCCAGAAAACCATTTCTCTGGATTTTTCTCGATCCTCAATCCAGAAAACATTTTTCTAGAGCACCAATCCAGAAAAACCTTTTCTAAATATTTCTAGAGCCTCAATCCAGAAATCATTTTGAAGATATTTTTCTAGACCCTCCATCCAGAAACTCTTTTTTCTAAATTTTTCTAGAGCCTCAATGCAGAAAAAACCTTTTCTAGATTTTTGTCGAGCCTCAGTCCAGAAAAATTATTTTCGAAATATTTTTCGACCCTCAGTCCAGAACAATCTTTCCTATGTCTTGGTGGTCCATATGTCTCTCCTTCCATGGCCTTGTCTAGATCATTTCCCATGTCTTTGAGTTCCAGATGTCTTGCCTTCCCTGGCCTCGTGGTCCAGATGTTTCCAGATGGCTCAATCCAGAAAATCCCTCTTCTAAATTTTTCCTGGAGCTTCAATCCAGAAAACGTATTTCTAGACATTTTTCTAAAGCCCTAATCTAGAAAAACACTTTTGGAGATTTTTCAAGAGCCTCAATCCAGAAAACATTTTTCTAGAGCCTCAATCTAGAAAAACACTTTCTAGATTTTTCTAGAGCTTCAATCCAGAAATCATTTCTTTAGAGCCTCAAACCAGAAAATCTTCTTCCTAGGTTCTTTCCTACAGCCTGAAACCACAAAAACCCTTTACTATCTTTTTCTAGAGCTTCAATAAAAAGCCTTCTTTATATTTTTCTAGAGCCTCAATCCAGACAAATTCCTTTCTAGATTTTTCTAGAATTTTCTCGAGCCTCAATCCAGAAAAACCTTTTCTAGATTTTCCAAGAGCCTCAATCCAGAAACCTTTTTTTGTGATCTATTTCTACATCTTCGAATCAGAGAAAATCCTCTCCCTAAGTTCTTTTCTAGATCCTGAAACCACAAAAACCTTGTATTATCTTTTATTAGAGCTCCAATAAAAAAAGCCTTTTCGAGATTTTTCTAGAGCCTCAATCTAGAAAAATTCCTTTTTAGATTTTTCTAGACTTTCAATTGAGAAAAATTTCTCTAGATTTTTTCTAGTCTAGAAACACCTTTTTCTACATGTTCTAGAGCTTTAATTCAGAAAATTTCTTTTCTAGATTTTCTAGTGCCTCAATGTAGAAAAACCTATTTCTAGATTTTTCTAGAGCTTCAACCCAGAAAATACACTTTCTAGATGCTTCTAGACCCTCAATCCAAAAAAATTGCTTTCTAGATTTTTCTAGTATTTCAATTTAGAAAAACTTTTAAAGATTTTTTTCTAGTCCAGAAAAACTTTTTTCCTACATGTTTCTTGAGCCTTAATCCAGAAAAACAATTTCTAGATTTTTCTTGAGTTTCAATGTAGAAAAACCCACATCTAGATTTTTACAGAGCCTCAATCCAGGAAAAACTCTTTGTAGATTCAACTAGACTCTCAATGAAGACATTCTTTTCTAGATTTTTCTAGAGCCTCAATCCAGAAAAACTCTTTCTAGATTTTTCTAGTGCCTTAATCCAGAAAACTGTTTTTCTAGATTTTTCTCGAGCCTCAATCTAGAAAACATTTTTCTAGATAATTTTCTAAAGTACCAATCCAGAATCACCCTTTTCTAGATTTTGGTAGAGCCTTAATCTAGCAAATTCTTTTCTAAATTTTTCTAGAGCCTCAATCCAGAATAACCCTTTGCCAGATTATTCTAGTGCTTTAATCCAGAAAAACGGTTTTCTGAGTTTTTCTCTAACCTGAATCCAGAAAACTTCTTTCTACATATTTTTCTAGAGCCTCAAATCAAAAAATCCTCTTCTAAGTTCTTTTCTAAATCCTGAAGCCAAAAAAAACCCTTTATTAACTTTTTCTAGAATCCCAATTAAAAAAACCCTTTATTCAATCAAGAAAAATTCCTTTTTAGATTTTTCTAGACTTTCAATTGAGAAAATTTTTTTCTAGAATTTTTTCTAATCTAGAAAAACCCTTTTCTACATGTTTCTGGAGCCCTAATTCAGAAAATTTCTTTTCTAGATTTTTCTAGTGCCTCAATGTAGAAAAACCTATTTCTAGATTTTTCTAGAGCTTCAACCCAGAAAATACACTTTCTAGATGCTTCTAGACCCTCAATCCAAAAAAATTGCTTTCTAGATTTTTCTAGTATTTCAATTTAGAAAAACTTTTAAAGATTTTTTTCTAGTCCAGAAAAACTTTTTTCCTACATGTTTCTTGAGCCTTAATCCAGAAAAACAATTTCTAGATTTTTCTTGAGTTTCAATGTAGAAAAACCCACATCTAGATTTTTACAGAGCCTCAATCCAGGAAAAACTCTTTGTAGATTCAACTAGACTCTCAATGAAGACATTCTTTTCTAGATTTTTCTAGAGCCTCAATCCAGAAAAACTCTTTCTAGATTTTTCTAGTGCCTTAATCCAGAAAACTGTTTTTCTAGATTTTTCTCGAGCCTCAATCTAGAAAACATTTTTCTAGATAATTTTCTAAAGTACCAATCCAGAATCACCCTTTTCTAGATTTTGGTAGAGCCTTAATCTAGCAAATTCTTTTCTAAATTTTTCTAGAGCCTCAATCCAGAATAACCCTTTGCCAGATTATTCTAGTGCTTTAATCCAGAAAAACGGTTTTCTGAATTTTTCTCTAACCTGAATCCAGAAAACTTCTTTCTACATATTTTTCTAGAGCCTCAAATCAAAAAATCCTCTTCTAAGTTCTTTTCTAAATCCTGAAGCCAAAAAAAACCCCTTTATTAACTTTTTCTAGAATCCCAATTAAAAAAACCCTTTATTCAATCAAGAAAAATTCCTTTTTAGATTTTTCTAGACTTTCAATTGAGAAAATTTTTTTCTAGAATTTTTTCTAATCTAGAAAAACCCTTTTCTACATGTTTCTGGAGCCCTAATTCAGAAAATTTCTTTTCTAGATTCTTCTAGTGCCTCAATGTAGAAAAACCTATTTCTAGATTTTTCTAGAGCTTCAACCCACCAAATATGCTTTCTAGATTCTTCTAGACCCCCAATTCCAAAAAAAAATCTTTTCTAGATTTTTTCTAAAGCCTCAATGCAGAAAAACCCTTTTCTCAATTTTTCAAGTCTCTTAATCCAGAAAAACTTTTTTTCATACATATTTCTACAAGCTGAAATCGAAAAGTCCTCTCCCTAACTTCTTTTCTAAACAACTAAACCCTTTGTTAACCTTTTCTAGAACTCCAACAAAAAACCCTTTTCTAGATTTTTCTAGAGCCTCAATCCAGAAAAAAACCCTTTAAAGATGTTTTAGAGCCTCAACGCAGAAAATAATTTTTCTAGATTATTTTCTAGTGCAAAAAAACCATTTTTAATATGTTTCTAGAGCCTTAATCCAGAAAAAATCTTTTCTACATTTTTCTAGAGCCTCAATGTAGAAACACCTTGTCTAGATTTTTCTAGAACCTCAATCCAGAAAATTCTTATCTAAATTTTTCTGGAGCCTCAATCCAGAAAAACCCTTTTCTAGATTTTTCTAGAGCCTCAACCCAGAAAACCATTTCTCTGGATTTTTCTCGATCCTCAATCCAGAAAACATTTTTCTAGAGCACCAATCCAGAAAAAAACCCTTTTCTAAATATTTCTAGAGCCTCAATCCAGAAATCATTTTGAAGATATTTTTCTAGACCCTCCATCCAGAAACTCTTTTTTCTAAATTTTTCTAGAGCCTCAATGCAGAAAAAACCTTTTCTAGATTTTTGTCGAGCCTCAGTCCAGAAAAATTATTTTCGAAATATTTTTCGACCCTCAGTCCAGAACAATCTTTCCTATGTCTTGGTGGTCCATATGTCTCTCCTTCCATGGCCTTGTCTAGATCATTTCCCATGTCTTTGAGTTCCAGATGTCTTGCCTTCCCTGGCCTCGTGGTCCAGATGTTTCCAGATGGCTCAATCCAGAAAATCCCTCTTCTAAATTTTTCCTGGAGCTTCAATCCAGAAAACGTATTTCTAGACATTTTTCTAAAGCCCTAATCTAGAAAAACACTTTTGGAGATTTTTCAAGAGCCTCAATCCAGAAAACATTTTTCTAGAGCCTCAATCTAGAAAAACACTTTCTAGATTTTTCTAGAGCTTCAATCCAGAAATCATTTCTTTAGAGCCTCAACGCCGAAAAGAATTTTTCTAGATTATTTTCTAGTGCAAATAAACCATTTTTATTATGTTTCTAGAGCCTTAATCCAGAAAAAATCTTTTCTACATTTTTCTAGAGCCTCAATGTAGAAAAACACTTGTCTAGATTTTTCTAGAACCTCAATCCAGAAAATTCTTATCTAAATTTTTCTGGAGCCTCAATCCAGAAAAACCCTTTTCTAGATTTTTCTAGAGCCTCAATCCAGAAAATCCCTCTTCTAAATTTTTCCTGGAGCTTCAATCCAGAAAACATTTTTCTAGAGCCTCAATCCAGAAAAACCTTTTCTAGATTTTTTCTAAAGCCTCAATGCAGAAAAACCCTTTTCTAGATTTTTCTAGAGCCTCAATCCAGACAAATTCCTTTCTAGATTTTTCTAGAGCCTCAATACAGTAAAACCATTTTCTAGATTTTCCAAGAGCCTCAATCCAGAAAAACTCTTTCTAGATTTTTCTAGTGCCTCAATGTAGAAAAACCTATTTCTAGATTTTTCTAGAGCTTCAATCCAGAAATCATTTCTTTAGAGCCTCAAACCAGAAAATCTTCTTCCTAGGTTCTTTCCTACAGCCTGAAACCACAAAAACCTTGTATTATCTTTTATTAGAGCTCCAATAAAAAAAGCCTTTTCGAGATTTTTCTAGAGCCTCAATCTAGAAAAATTCCTTTTTAGATTTTTCTAGACTTTCAATTGAGAAAAATTTCTCTAGATTTTTTCTAGTCTAGAAACACCTTTTTCTACATGTTTCTAGAGCTTTAATTCAGAAAATTTCTTTTCTAGATTTTTCTAGTGCCTCAATGTAGAAAAACCTATTTCTAGATTTTTCTAGAATTTTCTCGAGCCTCAATCCAGAAAAACAATTTCTAGATTTTTCTAGAGCCTCAATCCAGAAAAAAAATTTCTAGATTTTTCTAGACTTTCAATTGAGAAAATTTTTTTCTAGAATTTCAATTTAGAAAAACTTTTAAAGATTTTTTTCTAGTCCAGAAAAACTTTTTTCCTACATGTTTCTTGAGCCTTAAGCCAGAAAAACAATTTCTAGATTTTTCTTGAGTTTCAATGTAGAAAAACCCACATCTAGATTTTTACAGAGCCTCAATCCAGGAAAAACTCTTTGTAGATTCAACTAGACTCTCAATGAAGACATTCTTTTCTAGATTTTTCTAGAGCCTCAATCCAGAAAAACTCTTTCTAGATTTTTCTAGTGCCTTAATCCAGAAAACTGTTTTTCTAGATTTTTCTCGAGCCTCAATCTAGAAAACATTTTTCTAGATAATTTTCTAAAGTACCAATCCAGAATCACCCTTTTCTAGATTTTGGTAGAGCCTTAATCTAGCAAATTCTTTTCTAAATTTTTCTAGAGCCTCAATCCAGAATAACCCTTTGCCAGATTATTCTAGTGCTTTAATCCAGAAAAACGGTTTTCTGAATTTTTCTCTAACCTGAATCCAGAAAACTTCTTTCTACATATTTTTCTAGAGCCTCAAATCAAAAAATCCTCTTCTAAGTTCTTTTCTAAATCCTGAAGCCAAAAAAAACCCTTTATTAACTTTTTCTAGAATCCCAATTAAAAAAACCCTTTATTCAATCAAGAAAAATTCCTTTTTAGATTTTTCTAGACTTTCAATTGAGAAAATTTTTTTCTAGAATTTTTTCTAATCTAGAAAAACCCTTTTCTACATGTTTCTGGAGCCCTAATTCAGAAAATTTCTTTTCTAGATTTTTCTAGTGCCTCAATGTAGAAAAACCTATTTCTAGATTTTTCTAGAGCTTCAACCCAGAAAATACACTTTCTAGATGCTTCTAGACCCTCAATCCAAAAAAAATTGCTTTCTAGATTTTTCTAGTATTTCAATTTAGAAAAACTTTTAAAGATTTTTTCTAGTCCAGAAAAACTTTTTTCCTACATGTTTCTTGAGCCTTAAGCCAGAAAAACAATTTCTAGATTTTTCTTGAGTTTCAATGTAGAAAAACCCACATCTAGATTTTTACAGAGCCTCAATCCAGGAAAAACTCTTTGTAGATTCAACTAGACTCTCAATGAAGACATTCTTTTCTAGATTTTTCTAGAGCCTCAATCCAGAAAAAATCTTTTCTAGATTTTTCTAGTGCCTTAATCCAGAAAACTGTTTTTCTAGATTTTTCTCGAGCCTCAATCTAGAAAACATTTTTCTAGATAATTTTCTAAAGTACCAATCCAGAATCACCCTTTTCTAGATTTTGGTAGAGCCTTAATCTAGCAAATTCTTTTCTAAATTTTTCTAGAGCCTCAATCCAGAATAACCCTTTGCCAGATTATTCTAGTGCTTTAATCCAGAAAAACGGTTTTCTGAATTTTTCTCTAACCTGAATCCAGAAAACTTCTTTCTACATATTTTTCTAGAGCCTCAAATCAAAAAATCCTCTTCTAAGTTCTTTTCTAAATCCTGAAGCCAAAAAAAACCCCTTTATTAACTTTTTCTAGAATCCCAATTAAAAAAACCCTTTATTCAATCAAGAAAAATTCCTTTTTAGATTTTTCTAGACTTTCAATTGAGAAAATTTTTTTCTAGAATTTTTTCTAATCTAGAAAAACACTTTCTAGATTTTTCTCGAGCCTCAATCCAGAAAAACAATTTCTAGATTTTTCTAGAATTTTCTCGAGCCTCAATCTAGAAAAACCTTTTCTAGATTTTTCTAGAGCTTCAACCCACCAAATATGCTTTCTAGATTCTTCTAGACCCCCAATTCCAAAAAAAAATCTTTTCTAGATTTTTTCTAAAGCCTCAATGCAGAAAAACCTTTTCTCAATTTTTCAAGTCTCTTAATCCAGAAAAACTTTTTTTCATACATATTTCTACAAGCTGAAATCGAAAAGTCCTCTCCCTAACTTCTTTTCTAAACAACTAAACCCTTTGTTAACCTTTTCTAGAACTCCAACAAAAAACCTTTTCTAGATTTTTCTAGAGCCTCAATCCAGAAAAAAAATTTCTAGATTTTTCTAGACTTTCAATTGAGAAAATTTTTTTCTAGAATCCCAATTAAAAAAACCCTTTATTCAATCAAGAAAAATTCCTTTTTAGATTTTTCTAGACTTTCAATTGAGAAAATTTTTTTCTAGAATTTTTTCTAATCTAGAAAAACACTTTCTAGATTTTTTCTAAAGCCCTAATCTAGAAAAACACTTTCTAGATTTTTCTAGTGCCTTAATCCAGAAAAAAAATTTCTAGATTTTTCTAGAATTTTCTCGAGCCTCAATCTAGAAAAACCTTTTCTAGATTTTTCTAGAGCTTCAACCCACCAAATATGCTTTCTAGATTCTTCTAGACCCCCAATTCCAAAAAAAAATCTTTTCTAGATTTTTTCTAAAGCCTCAATGCAGAAAAACCTTTTCTCAATTTTTCAAGTCTCTTAATCCAGAAAAACTTTTTTTCATACATATTTCTACAAGCTGAAATCGAAAAGTCCTCTCCCTAACTTCTTTTCTAAACAACTAAACCCTTTGTTAACCTTTTCTAGAACTCCAACAAAAAACCTTTTCTAGATTTTTCTAGAGCCTCAATCCAGAAAAAAACCCTTTAAAGATGTTTTAGAGCCTCAACGCAGAAAATAATTTTTCTAGATTATTTTCTAGTGCAAAAAAACCATTTTTAATATGTTTCTAGAGCCTTAATCCAGAAAAAATCTTTTCTACATTTTTCTAGAGCCTCAATGTAGAAACACCTTGTCTAGATTTTTCTAGAACCTCAATCCAGAAAATTCTTATCTAAATTTTTCTGGAGCCTCAATCCAGAAAAACCCTTTTCCTAGATTTTTCTAGAGCCTCAACCCAGAAAACCATTTCTCTGGATTTTTCTCGATCCTCAATCCAGAAAACATTTTTCTAGAGCACCAATCCAGAAAACCCTTTTCTAAATATTTCTAGAGCCTCAATCCAGAAATCATTTTGAAGATATTTTTCTAGACCCTCCATCCAGAAACTCTTTTTTCTAAATTTTTCTAGAGCCTCAATGCAGAAAAAACCTTTTCTAGATTTTTGTCGAGCCTCAGTCCAGAAAAATTATTTTCGAAATATTTTTCGACCCTCAGTCCAGAACAATCTTTCCTATGTCTTGGTGGTCCATATGTCTCTCCTTCCATGGCCTTGTCTAGATCATTTCCCATGTCTTTGAGTTCCAGATGTCTTGCCTTCCCTGGCCTCGTGGTCCAGATGTTTCCAGATGGCTCAATCCAGAAAATCCCTCTTCTAAATTTTTCTGGAGCCTCAATCCAGAAAACGTATTTCTAGACATTTTTCTAAAGCCCTAATCTAGAAAAACACTTTTGGAGATTTTTCAAGAGCCTCAATCCAGAAAACATTTTTCTAGAGCCTCAATCTAGAAAACATTTTTCTAGATAATTTTCTAAAGTACCAATCCAGAAAACATTTTTCTAGAGCCTCAAATCAAAAAATCCTCTTCTAAGTTCTTTTCTAGATCCTGAAACCACAAAAACCCTTTACTATCTTTTTCTAGAGCTCCAATAAAAAAGCCTTTTCTAGATTTTTCTAGAGCCTCAATCCAGACAAATTCCTTTCTAGATTTTTCTAGAGCTTCAATCCAGAAAAACCTTTTCTAGATTTTCCAAGAGCCTCAATCCAGAAACCTTTTTTTGTGATCTATTTCTACATCTTCGAATCAGAGAAAATCCTCTCCCTAAGTTCTTTTCTAGATCCTGAAACCACAAAAACCTTGTATTATCTTTTATTAGAGCTCCAATAAAAAAAGCCTTTTCGAGATTTTTCTAGAGCCTCAATCGAGAAAAATTCCTTTTTAGATTTTTCTAGACTTTCAATTGGGAAAAATTTCTCTAGATTTTTTTCTAAGCTAGAAACACCTTTTTCTACATGTTCTAGAGCCTTAATCCAGAAAAACCCTTTTCTACATGTTCTAGAGCTTTAATTCAGAAAATTTCTTTTCTAGATTTTCTAGTGCCTCAATGTAGAAAAACCTATTTCTAGATTTTTCTAGAGCTTCAACCCAGAAAATACACTTTCTAGATGCTTCTAGACCCTCAATCCAAAAAAAATTGCTTTCTAGATTTTTCTAGTATTTCAATTTAGAAAAACTTTTAAAGATTTTTTTCTAGTCCAGAAAAACTTTTTTCCTACATGTTTCTTGAGCCTTAAGCCAGAAAAACAATTTCTAGATTTTTCTTGAGTTTCAATGTAGAAAAACCCACATCTAGATTTTTACAGAGCCTCAATCCAGGAAAAACTCTTTGTAGATTCAACTAGACTCTCAATGAAGACATTCTTTTCTAGATTTTTCTAGAGCCTCAATCCAGAAAAAATCTTTTCTAGATTTTTCTAGTGCCTTAATCCAGAAAACTGTTTTTCTAGATTTTTCTCGAGCCTCAATCTAGAAAACATTTTTCTAGATAATTTTCTAAAGTACCAATCCAGAATCACCCTTTTCTAGATTTTGGTAGAGCCTTAATCTAGCAAATTCTTTTCTAAATTTTTCTAGAGCCTCAATCCAGAATAACCCTTTGCCAGATTATTCTAGTGCTTTAATCCAGAAAAACGGTTTTCTGAGTTTTTCTCTAACCTGAATCCAGAAAACTTCTTTCTACATATTTTTCTAGAGCCTCAAATCAAAAAATCCTCTTCTAAGTTCTTTTCTAAATCCTGAAGCCAAAAAAAAACCCTTTATTAACTTTTTCTAGAATCCCAATTAAAAAAACCCTTTATTCAATCAAGAAAAATTCCTTTTTAGATTTTTCTAGACTTTCAATTGAGAAAATTTTTTTCTAGAATTTTTTCTAATCTAGAAAAACCCTTTTCTACATGTTTCTGGAGCCCTAATTCAGAAAATTTCTTTTCTAGATTTTCCAAGAGCCTCAATCCAGAAAAACCCTTTTCTAGATTTTTCTAGAGCTTCAACCAGAAAATACACTTTCTAGATGCTTCTAGACCCTCAATCCAAAAAAAATTGCTTTCTAGATTTTTCTAGTATTTCAATTTAGAAAAACTTTTAAAGATTTTTTTCTAGTCCAGAAAAACTTTTTTCCTACATGTTTCTTGAGCCTTAAGCCAGAAAAACAATTTCTAGATTTTTCTTGAGTTTCAATGTAGAAAAACCCACATCTAGATTTTTACAGAGCCTCAATCCAGGAAAAACTCTTTGTAGATTCAACTAGACTCTCAATGAAGACATTCTTTTCTAGATTTTTCTAGAGCCTCAATCCAGAAAAACTCTTTCTAGATTTTTCTAGTGCCTTAATCCAGAAAACTGTTTTTCTAGATTTTTCTCGAGCCTCAATCTAGAAAACATTTTTCTAGATAATTTTCTAAAGTACCAATCCAGAATCACCCTTTTCTAGATTTTGGTAGAGCCTTAATCTAGCAAATTCTTTTCTAAATTTTTCTAGAGCCTCAATCCAGAATAACCCTTTGCCAGATTATTCTAGTGCTTTAATCCAGAAAAACGGTTTTCTGAGTTTTTCTCTAACCTGAATCCAGAAAACTTCTTTCTACATATTTTTCTAGAGCCTCAAATCAAAAAATCCTCTTCTAAGTTCTTTTCTAAATCCTGAAGCCAAAAAAACCCCTTTATTAACTTTTTCTAGAATCCCAATTAAAAAAACCCTTTATTCAATCAAGAAAAATTCCTTTTTAGATTTTTCTAGACTTTCAATTGAGAAAATTTTTTTCTAGAATTTTTTCTAATCTAGAAAAACCTTTTCTACATGTTTCTGGAGCCCTAATTCAGAAAATTTCTTTTCTAGATTCTTCTAGTGCCTCAATGTAGCAAAACCCATTTCTAGATTTTTCTAGAGCTTCAACCCACCAAATATGCTTTCTAGATTCTTCTAGACCCCCAATTCCAAAAAAAAATCTTTTCTAGATTTTTTCTAAAGCCTCAATGCAGAAAAACCTTTTCTCAATTTTTCAAGTCTCTTAATCCAGAAAAACTTTTTTTCATACATATTTCTACAAGCTGAAATCGAAAAGTCCTCTCCCTAACTTCTTTTCTAAACAACTAAACCCTTTGTTAACCTTTTCTAGAACTCCAACAAAAAACCTTTTCTAGATTTTTCTAGAGCCTCAATCCAGAAAAAAACCCTTTAAAGATGTTTTAGAGCCTCAACGCAGAAAATAATTTTTCTAGATTATTTTCTAGTGCAAAAAAACCATTTTTAATATGTTTCTAGAGCCTTAATCCAGAAAAAATCTTTTCTACATTTTTCTAGAGCCTCAATGTAGAAACACCTTGTCTAGATTTTTCTAGAACCTCAATCCAGAAAATTCTTATCTAAATTTTTCTGGAGCCTCAATCCAGAAAAACCCTTTTCTAGATTTTTCTAGAGCCTCAACCCAGAAAACCATTTCTCTGGATTTTTCTCGATCCTCAATCCAGAAAACATTTTTCTAGAGCACCAATCCAGAAAAACCTTTTCTAAATATTTCTAGAGCCTCAATCCAGAAATCATTTTGAAGATATTTTTCTAGACCCTCCATCCAGAAACTCTTTTTTCTAAATTTTTCTAGAGCCTCAATGCAGAAAAAACCTTTTCTAGATTTTTGTCGAGCCTCAGTCCAGAAAAATTATTTTCGAAATATTTTTCGACCCTCAGTCCAGAACAATCTTTCCTATGTCTTGGTGGTCCATATGTCTCTCCTTCCATGGCCTTGTCTAGATCATTTCCCATGTCTTTGAGTTCCAGATGTCTTGCCTTCCCTGGCCTCGTGGTCCAGATGTTTCCAGATGGCTCAATCCAGAAAATCCCTCTTCTAAATTTTTCCTGGAGCTTCAATCCAGAAAACGTATTTCTAGACATTTTTCTAAAGCCCTAATCTAGAAAAACACTTTTGGAGATTTTTCAAGAGCCTCAATCCAGAAAACATTTTTCTAGAGCCTCAATCTAGAAAAACACTTTCTAGATTTTTCTAGAGCTTCAATCCAGAAATCATTTCTTTAGAGCCTCAAACCAGAAAATCTTCTTCCTAGGTTCTTTCCTACAGCCTGAAACCACAAAAACCCTTTACTATCTTTTTCTAGAGCTTCAATAAAAAGCCTTCTTTATATTTTTCTAGAGCCTCAATCCAGACAAATTCCTTTCTAGATTTTTCTAGAGCCTCAATACAGTAAAACCATTTTCTAGATTTTCCAAGAGCCTCAATCCAGAAACCTTTTTTTGTGATCTATTTCTACATCTTCGAATCAGAGAAAATCCTCTCCCTAAGTTCTTTTCTAGATCCTGAAACCACAAAAACCTTGTATTATCTTTTATTAGAGCTCCAATAAAAAAAGCCTTTTCGAGATTTTTCTAGAGCCTCAATCTAGAAAAATTCCTTTTTAGATTTTTCTAGACTTTCAATTGAGAAAAATTTCTCTAGATTTTTTCTAGTCTAGAAACACCTTTTTCTACATGTTTCTAGAGCTTTAATTCAGAAAATTTCTTTTCTAGATTTTCTAGTGCCTCAATGTAGAAAAACCTATTTCTAGATTTTTCTAGAGCTTCAACCCAGAAAATACACTTTCTAGATGCTTCTAGACCCTCAATCCAAAAAAAATTGCTTTCTAGATTTTTCTAGTATTTCAATTTAGAAAAACTTTTAAAGATTTTTTTCTAGTCCAGAAAAACTTTTTTCCTACATGTTTCTTGAGCCTTAAGCCAGAAAAACAATTTCTAGATTTTTCTTGAGTTTCAATGTAGAAAAACCCACATCTAGATTTTTACAGAGCCTCAATCCAGGAAAAACTCTTTGTAGATTCAACTAGACTCTCAATGAAGACATTCTTTTCTAGATTTTTCTAGAGCCTCAATCCAGAAAAACTCTTTCTAGATTTTTCTAGTGCCTTAATCCAGAAAAAATCTTTTCTAGATTTTTCTAGAATTTTCTCGAGCCTCAATCTAGAAAACATTTTTCTAGATAATTTTCTAAAGTACCAATCCAGAATCACCCTTTTCTAGATTTTGGTAGAGCCTTAATCTAGCAAATTCTTTTCTAAATTTTTCTAGAGCCTCAATCCAGAATAACCCTTTGCCAGATTATTCTAGTGCTTTAATCCAGAAAAACGGTTTTCTGAATTTTTCTCTAACCTGAATCCAGAAAACTTCTTTCTACATATTTTTCTAGAGCCTCAAATCAAAAAATCCTCTTCTAAGTTCTTTTCTAAATTTTTCTGGAGCCTCAATCCAGAAAAACCTTTTCTAAATATTTCTAGAGCCTCAATCTAGAAAAACCTTTTCTAGATTTTCCAAGAGCCTCAATCCAGAAAATCCCTCTTCTAAATTTTTCTAGAGCTTCAATCCAGAAAATATTTTTCTAGATAATTTTCTAAAGTACCAATCCAGAAAAACCCTTTTCTACATGTTTCTGGAGCCCTAATTCAGAAAATTTCTTTTCTAGATTCTTCTAGTGCCTCAATGTAGAAAAACCTATTTCTAGATTTTTCTAGAGCTTCAACCCACCAAATATGCTTTCTAGATTCTTCTAGACCCCCAATTCCAAAAAAAAATCTTTTCTAGATTTTTTCTAAAGCCTCAATGCAGAAAAAACCTTTTCTAGATTTTTCTAGTGCCTTAATCCAGAAAAACTTTTTTTCATACATATTTCTACAAGCTGAAATCGAAAAGTCCTCTCCCTAACTTCTTTTCTAAACAACTAAACCCTTTGTTAACCTTTTCTAGAACTCCAACAAAAAACCTTTTCTAGATTTTTCTAGAGCCTCAATCCAGAAAAAACCCTTTAAAGATGTTTTAGAGCCTCAACGCAGAAAATAATTTTTCTAGATTATTTTCTAGTGCAAAAAAACCATTTTTAATATGTTTCTAGAGCCTTAATCCAGAAAAAATCTTTTCTACATTTTTCTAGAGCCTCAATGTAGAAACACCTTGTCTAGATTTTTCTAGAACCTCAATCCAGAAAATTCTTATCTAAATTTTTCTGGAGCCTCAATCCAGAAAAACCCTTTTCTAGATTTTTCTAGAGCCTCAACCCAGAAAACCATTTCTCTGGATTTTTCTCGATCCTCAATCCAGAAAACATTTTTCTAGAGCACCAATCCAGAAAAAACCTTTTCTAAATATTTCTAGAGCCTCAATCCAGAAATCATTTTGAAGATATTTTTCTAGACCCTCCATCCAGAAACTCTTTTTTCTAAATTTTTCTAGAGCCTCAATGCAGAAAAAACCTTTTCTAGATTTTTGTCGAGCCTCAGTCCAGAAAAATTATTTTCGAAATATTTTTCGACCCTCAGTCCAGAACAATCTTTCCTATGTCTTGGTGGTCCATATGTCTCTCCTTCCATGGCCTTGTCTAGATCATTTCCCATGTCTTTGAGTTCCAGATGTCTTGCCTTCCCTGGCCTCGTGGTCCAGATGTTTCCAGATGGCTCAATCCAGAAAATCCCTCTTCTAAATTTTTCCTGGAGCTTCAATCCAGAAAACGTATTTCTAGACATTTTTCTAAAGCCCTAATCTAGAAAAACACTTTTGGAGATTTTTCAAGAGCCTCAATCCAGAAAACATTTTTCTAGAGCACCAATCCAGAAAACATTTTTCTAGATAATTTTCTAAAGTACCAATCCAGAAAACATTTTTCTAGAGCCTCAAATCAAAAAATCCTCTTCTAAGTTCTTTTCTAGATCCTGAAACCACAAAAACCCTTTACTATCTTTTTCTAGAGCTTCAATAAAAAGCCTTCTTTATATTTTTCTAGAGCCTCAATCCAGACAAATTCCTTTCTAGATTTTTCTAGAGCCTCAATACAGTAAAACCATTTTCTAGATTTTCCAAGAGCCTCAATCCAGAAACCTTTTTTTGTGATCTATTTCTACATCTTCGAATCAGAGAAAATCCTCTCCCTAAGTTCTTTTCTAGATCCTGAAACCACAAAAACCTTGTATTATCTTTTATTAGAGCTCCAATAAAAAAAGCCTTTTCGAGATTTTTCTAGAGCCTCAATCGAGAAAAATTCCTTTTTAGATTTTTCTAGACTTTCAATTGAGAAAAATTTCTCTAGATTTTTTCTAGTCTAGAAACACCTTTTTCTACATGTTCTAGAGCTTTAATTCAGAAAATTTCTTTTCTAGATTTTCTAGTGCCTCAATGTAGAAAAACCTATTTCTAGATTTTTCTAGAGCTTCAACCCAGAAAATACACTTTCTAGATGCTTCTAGACCCTCAATCCAAAAAAAATTGCTTTCTAGATTTTTCTAGTATTTCAATTTAGAAAAACTTTTAAAGATTTTTTTCTAGTCCAGAAAAACTTTTTTCCTACATGTTTCTTGAGCCTTAAGCCAGAAAAACAATTTCTAGATTTTTCTTGAGTTTCAATGTAGAAAAACCCACATCTAGATTTTTACAGAGCCTCAATCCAGGAAAAACTCTTTGTAGATTCAACTAGACTCTCAATGAAGACATTCTTTTCTAGATTTTTCTAGAGCCTCAATCCAGAAAAACTCTTTCTAGATTTTTCTAGTGCCTTAATCCAGAAAACTGTTTTTCTAGATTTTTCTCGAGCCTCAATCTAGAAAACATTTTTCTAGATAATTTTCTAAAGTACCAATCCAGAATCACCCTTTTCTAGATTTTGGTAGAGCCTTAATCTAGCAAATTCTTTTCTAAATTTTTCTAGAGCCTCAATCCAGAATAACCCTTTGCCAGATTATTCTAGTGCTTTAATCCAGAAAAACGGTTTTCTGAATTTTTCTCTAACCTGAATCCAGAAAACTTCTTTCTACATATTTTTCTAGAGCCTCAAATCAAAAAATCCTCTTCTAAGTTCTTTTCTAAATCCTGAAGCCAAAAAAAACCCTTTATTAACTTTTTCTAGAATCCCAATTAAAAAAACCCTTTATTCAATCAAGAAAAATTCCTTTTTAGATTTTTCTAGACTTTCAATTGAGAAAATTTTTTTCTAGAATTTTTTCTAATCTAGAAAAACCTTTTCTACATGTTTCTGGAGCCCTAATTCAGAAAATTTCTTTTCTAGATTTTTCTAGTGCCTCAATGTAGCAAAACCCATTTCTAGATTTTTCTAGAGCCTCAATGCAGAAAAAACCTTTTCTAGAACTCCAACAAAAAACCTTTTCTAGATTTTTCTAGAACCTCAATCCAGAAAAAAACCTTTTCTAGATTTTTCTAGTATTTCAATTTAGAAAAACTTTTAAAGATTTTTTTCTAGTCCAGAAAAACTTTTTTCCTACATGTTTCTTGAGCCTTAAGCCAGAAAAACAATTTCTAGATTTTTCTTGAGTTTCAATGTAGAAAAACCCACATCTAGATTTTTACAGAGCCTCAATCCAGGAAAAACTCTTTGTAGATTCAACTAGACTCTCAATGAAGACATTCTTTTCTAGATTTTTCTAGAGCCTCAATCCAGAAAAAATCTTTTCTAGATTTTTCTAGAATTTTCTCGAGCCTCAATCCAGAAAACTGTTTTTCTAGATTTTTCTCGAGCCTCAATCTAGAAAACATTTTTCTAGATAATTTTCTAAAGTACCAATCCAGAATCACCCTTTTCTAGATTTTGGTAGAGCCTTAATCTAGCAAATTCTTTTCTAAATTTTTCTAGAGCCTCAATCCAGAAAAACCCTTTTCTAGATTTTTCTAGTGCCTTAATCCAGAAAAACGGTTTTCTGAATTTTTCTCTAACCTGAATCCAGAAAACTGTTTTTCTAGATTTTTCTAGAGCTCCAATAAAAAAAGCCTTTTCTAGATTTTTCTAGAATTTTCTCGAGCCTCAATCCAGAAAAAAACCCTTTATTAACTTTTTCTAGAATCCCAATTAAAAAAACCCTTTATTCAATCAAGAAAAATTCCTTTTTAGATTTTTCTAGACTTTCAATTGAGAAAATTTTTTTCTAGAATTTTTTCTAATCTAGAAAAACCTTTTCTACATGTTCTAGAGCCTCAATCCAGAAAAAAAATTTCTAGATTTTTCTAGAATTTTCTCGAGCCTCAATCTAGAAAAACCTTTTCTAGATTTTTCTAGAGCTTCAACCCACCAAATATGCTTTCTAGATTCTTCTAGACCCCCAATTCCAAAAAAAAATCTTTTCTAGATTTTTTCTAAAGCCTCAATGCAGAAAAACCTTTTCTAGATTTTTCTAGTGCCTTAATCCAGAAAAACTTTTTTTCATACATATTTCTACAAGCTGAAATCGAAAAGTCCTCTCCCTAACTTCTTTTCTAAACAACTAAACCCTTTGTTAACCTTTTCTAGAACTCCAACAAAAAACCCTTTTCCTAGATTTTTCTAGAGCCTCAATCCAGAAAAAAACCCTTTAAAGATGTTTTAGAGCCTCAACGCAGAAAATAATTTTTCTAGATTATTTTCTAGTGCAAAAAAACCATTTTTAATATGTTTCTAGAGCCTTAATCCAGAAAAAATCTTTTCTAGATTTTTCTAGAGCCTCAATGTAGAAAAACCTATTTCTAGATTTTTCTAGAACCTCAATCCAGAAAATTCTTATCTAAATTTTTCTGGAGCCTCAATCCAGAAAAACCCTTTTCCTAGATTTTTCTAGAGCCTCAACCCAGAAAACCATTTCTCTGGATTTTTCTCGATCCTCAATCCAGAAAACATTTTTCTAGAGCACCAATCCAGAAAAACCTTTTCTAAATATTTCTAGAGCCTCAATCCAGAAATCATTTTGAAGATATTTTTCTAGACCCTCCATCCAGAAACTCTTTTTTCTAAATTTTTCTAGAGCCTCAATGCAGAAAAAACCTTTTCTAGATTTTTGTCGAGCCTCAGTCCAGAAAAATTATTTTCGAAATATTTTTCGACCCTCAGTCCAGAACAATCTTTCCTATGTCTTGGTGGTCCATATGTCTCTCCTTCCATGGCCTTGTCTAGATCATTTCCCATGTCTTTGAGTTCCAGATGTCTTGCCTTCCCTGGCCTCGTGGTCCAGATGTTTCCAGATGGCTCAATCCAGAAAATCCCTCTTCTAAATTTTTCTGGAGCCTCAATCCAGAAAACGTATTTCTAGACATTTTTCTAAAGCCCTAATCTAGAAAAACACTTTTGGAGATTTTTCAAGAGCCTCAATCCAGAAAACATTTTTCTAGAGCCTCAATCTAGAAAAACACTTTCTAGATTTTTCTAGAGCCTTAATCCAGAAAAAATCTTTTCTAGATTTTCCAAGAGCCTCAATCCAGAAAAAATCTTTTCTAGATTTTTCTAGAATTTTCTCGAGCCTCAATCCAGAAAAAAACCCTTTACTATCTTTTTCTAGAGCTCCAATAAAAAAAGCCTTTTCTAGATTTTTCTAGAGCCTCAATCCAGACAAATTCCTTTCTAGATTTTTCTAGAGCCTCAATACAGTAAAACCATTTTCTAGATTTTCCAAGAGCCTCAATCCAGAAACCTTTTTTTGTGATCTATTTCTACATCTTCGAATCAGAGAAAATCCTCTCCCTAAGTTCTTTTCTAGATTTTTCTAGAGCCTCAAATCAAAAAATCCTCTTCTAAGTTCTTTTCTAGATTTTTCTAGAGCTCCAATAAAAAAAGCCTTTTCGAGATTTTTCTAGAGCCTCAATCGAGAAAAATTCCTTTTTAGATTTTTCTAGACTTTCAATTGAGAAAATTTTTTTCTAGAATTTTTTCTAATCTAGAAAAACCTTTTCTACATGTTCTAGAGCTTTAATTCAGAAAATTTCTTTTCTAGATTTTCTAGTGCCTCAATGTAGAAAAACCTATTTCTAGATTTTTCTAGAGCTTCAACCCAGAAAATACACTTTCTAGATGCTTCTAGACCCTCAATCCAAAAAAAATTGCTTTCTAGATTTTTCTAGTATTTCAATTTAGAAAAACTTTTAAAGATTTTTTTCTAGTCCAGAAAAACTTTTTTCCTACATGTTTCTTGAGCCTTAAGCCAGAAAAACAATTTCTAGATTTTTCTTGAGTTTCAATGTAGAAAAACCCACATCTAGATTTTTACAGAGCCTCAATCCAGGAAAAACTCTTTGTAGATTCAACTAGACTCTCAATGAAGACATTCTTTTCTAGATTTTTCTAGAGCCTCAATCCAGAAAAAACCTTTTCTAGATTTTTCTAGTGCCTTAATCCAGAAAACTTCTTTCTACATATTTTTCTAGAGCCTCAATCCAGAAAACTGTTTTTCTAGATTTTTCTCGAGCCTCAATCTAGAAAACATTTTTCTAGATAATTTTCTAAAGTACCAATCCAGAATCACCCTTTTCTAGATTTTGGTAGAGCCTTAATCTAGCAAATTCTTTTCTAAATTTTTCTAGAGCCTCAATCCAGAATAACCCTTTGCCAGATTATTCTAGTGCTTTAATCCAGAAAAACGGTTTTCTGAGTTTTTCTCTAACCTGAATCCAGAAAACTTCTTTCTACATATTTTTCTAGAGCCTCAAATCAAAAAATCCTCTTCTAAGTTCTTTTCTAAATCCTGAAGCCAAAAAAAAACCCCTTTATTAACTTTTTCTAGAATCCCAATTAAAAAAACCCTTTATTCAATCAAGAAAAATTCCTTTTTAGATTTTTCTAGACTTTCAATTGAGAAAATTTTTTTCTAGAATTTTTTCTAATCTAGAAAAACCTTTTCTACATGTTTCTGGAGCCCTAATTCAGAAAATTTCTTTTCTAGATTTTTCTAGTGCCTCAATGTAGAAAAACCTATTTCTAGATTTTTCTAGAGCTTCAACCCAGAAAATACACTTTCTAGATGCTTCTAGACCCTCAATCCAAAAAAAATTGCTTTCTAGATTTTTCTAGTATTTCAATTTAGAAAAACTTTTAAAGATTTTTTTCTAGTCCAGAAAAACTTTTTTCCTACATGTTTCTTGAGCCTTAATCCAGAAAAAAAATTTCTAGATTTTTCTTGAGTTTCAATGTAGAAAAACCCACATCTAGATTTTTACAGAGCCTCAATCCAGGAAAAACTCTTTGTAGATTCAACTAGACTCTCAATGAAGACATTCTTTTCTAGATTTTTCTAGAGCCTCAATCCAGAAAAACTCTTTCTAGATTTTTCTAGTGCCTTAATCCAGAAAACTGTTTTTCTAGATTTTTCTCGAGCCTCAATCTAGAAAACATTTTTCTAGATAATTTTCTAAAGTACCAATCCAGAATCACCCTTTTCTAGATTTTGGTAGAGCCTTAATCTAGCAAATTCTTTTCTAAATTTTTCTAGAGCCTCAATCCAGAATAACCCTTTGCCAGATTATTCTAGTGCTTTAATCCAGAAAAACGGTTTTCTGAATTTTTCTCTAACCTGAATCCAGAAAACTTCTTTCTACATATTTTTCTAGAGCCTCAAATCAAAAAATCCTCTTCTAAGTTCTTTTCTAAATCCTGAAGCCAAAAAAAACCCTTTATTAACTTTTTCTAGAATCCCAATTAAAAAAACCCTTTATTCAATCAAGAAAAATTCCTTTTTAGATTTTTCTAGACTTTCAATTGAGAAAATTTTTTTCTAGAATTTTTTCTAATCTAGAAAAACCTTTTCTAGATTTTTCTAGAGCCTCAATGCAGAAAAAACCTTTTCTAGATTTTTCTAGAATTTTCTCGAGCCTCAATCTAGAAAAACCTTTTCTAGATTTTTCTAGAGCTTCAACCCACCAAATATGCTTTCTAGATTCTTCTAGACCCCCAATTCCAAAAAAAAATCTTTTCTAGATTTTTTCTAAAGCCTCAATGCAGAAAAACCTTTTCTCAATTTTTCAAGTCTCTTAATCCAGAAAAACTTTTTTTCATACATATTTCTACAAGCTGAAATCGAAAAGTCCTCTCCCTAACTTCTTTTCTAAACAACTAAACCCTTTGTTAACCTTTTCTAGAACTCCAACAAAAAACCTTTTCTAGATTTTTCTAGAGCCTCAATCCAGAAAAAAACCCTTTAAAGATGTTTTAGAGCCTCAACGCAGAAAATAATTTTTCTAGATTATTTTCTAGTGCAAAAAAACCATTTTTAATATGTTTCTAGAGCCTTAATCCAGAAAAAATCTTTTCTACATTTTTCTAGAGCCTCAATGTAGAAACACCTTGTCTAGATTTTTCTAGAACCTCAATCCAGAAAATTCTTATCTAAATTTTTCTGGAGCCTCAATCCAGAAAAACCCTTTTCCTAGATTTTTCTAGAGCCTCAACCCAGAAAACCATTTCTCTGGATTTTTCTCGATCCTCAATCCAGAAAACATTTTTCTAGAGCACCAATCCAGAAAACCTTTTCTAAATATTTCTAGAGCCTCAATCCAGAAATCATTTTGAAGATATTTTTCTAGACCCTCCATCCAGAAACTCTTTTTTCTAAATTTTTCTAGAGCCTCAATGCAGAAAAAACCTTTTCTAGATTTTTGTCGAGCCTCAGTCCAGAAAAATTATTTTCGAAATATTTTTCGACCCTCAGTCCAGAACAATCTTTCCTATGTCTTGGTGGTCCATATGTCTCTCCTTCCATGGCCTTGTCTAGATCATTTCCCATGTCTTTGAGTTCCAGATGTCTTGCCTTCCCTGGCCTCGTGGTCCAGATGTTTCCAGATGGCTCAATCCAGAAAATCCCTCTTCTAAATTTTTCCTGGAGCTTCAATCCAGAAAACGTATTTCTAGACATTTTTCTAAAGCCCTAATCTAGAAAAACACTTTTGGAGATTTTTCAAGAGCCTCAATCCAGAAAACATTTTTCTAGAGCCTCAATCTAGAAAAACACTTTCTAGATTTTTCTAGAGCTTCAATCCAGAAATCATTTCTTTAGAGCCTCAAACCAGAAAATCTTCTTCCTAGGTTCTTTCCTACAGCCTGAAACCACAAAAACCCTTTACTATCTTTTTCTAGAGCTCCAATAAAAAGCCTTCTTTATATTTTTCTAGAGCCTCAATCCAGACAAATTCCTTTCTAGATTTTTCTAGAGCCTCAATACAGTAAAACCATTTTCTAGATTTTCCAAGAGCCTCAATCCAGAAACCTTTTTTTGTGATCTATTTCTACATCTTCGAATCAGAGAAAATCCTCTCCCTAAGTTCTTTTCTAGATCCTGAAACCACAAAAACCTTGTATTATCTTTTATTAGAGCTCCAATAAAAAAAGCCTTTTCGAGATTTTTCTAGAGCCTCAATCGAGAAAAATTCCTTTTTAGATTTTTCTAGACCTTCAATTGAGAAAAATTTCTCTAGATTTTTTCTAGTCTAGAAACACCTTTTTCTACATGTTCTAGAGCTTTAATTCAGAAAATTTCTTTTCTAGATTTTTCTAGTGCCTCAATGTAGAAAAACCTATTTCTAGATTTTTCTAGAGCTTCAACCCAGAAAATACACTTTCTAGATGCTTCTAGACCCTCAATCCACAAAAAATTGCTTTCTAGATTTTTCTAGAATTTCAATTTAGAAAAACTTTTAAAGATTTTTTTCTAGTCCAGAAAAACTTTTTTCCTACATGTTTCTTGAGCCTTAATCCAGAAAAAAAATTTCTAGATTTTTCTTGAGTTTCAATGTAGAAAAACCCACATCTAGATTTTTACAGAGCCTCAATCCAGGAAAAACTCTTTGTAGATTCAACTAGACTCTCAATGAAGACATTCTTTTCTAGATTTTTCTAGAGCCTCAATCCAGGAAAAACTCTTTGTAGATTCAACTAGACTCTCAATGAAGACATTCTTTTCTAGATTTTTCTAGTGCCTTAATCCAGAAAACTGTTTTTCTAGAATTTTCTAGTGCCTCAATGTAGAAAAACCTATTTCTAGATTTTTCTAGAATTTTCTCGAGCCTCAATCCAGAATAACCCTTTGCCAGATTATTCTAGTGCCTTAATCCAGAAAACTGTTTTTCTAGATTTTTCTAGAGCCTCAATCCAGAATAACCCTTTGCCAGATTATTCTAGTGCTTTAATCCAGAAAAACGGTTTTCTGAATTTTTCTCTAACCTGAATCCAGAAAACTTCTTTCTACATATTTTTCTAGAGCCTCAAATCAAAAAATCCTCTTCTAAGTTCTTTTCTAAATCCTGAAGCCAAAAAAAACCCTTTATTAACTTTTTCTAGAATCCCAATTAAAAAAACCCTTTATTCAATCAAGAAAAATTCCTTTTTAGATTTTTCTAGACTTTCAATTGAGAAAATTTTTTTCTAGAATTTTTTCTAATCTAGAAAAACCTTTTCTACATGTTTCTGGAGCCCTAATTCAGAAAATTTCTTTTCTAGATTTTTCTAGTGCCTCAATGTAGAAAAACCTTGTCTAGATTTTTCTAGAACCTCAATCCAGAAAATTCTTATCTAAATTTTTCTGGAGCCTCAATCCAGAAAAACCCTTTTCTAGATTTTTCTAGAATTTTCTCGAGCCTCAATCCAGAAAAACCCTTTTCTAGATTTTTCTCGAGCCTCAATCCAGAAAACATTTTTCTAGAGCACCAATCCAGAAAAACCTTTTCTAAATATTTCTAGAGCCTCAATCCAGAAATCATTTTGAAGATATTTTTCTAGACCCTCCATCCAGAAACTCTTTTTTCTAAATTTTTCTAGAGCCTCAATGCAGAAAAAACCTTTTCTAGATTTTTGTCGAGCCTCAGTCCAGAAAAATTATTTTCGAAATATTTTTCGACCCTCAGTCCAGAACAATCTTTCCTATGTCTTGGTGGTCCATATGTCTCTCCTTCCATGGCCTTGTCTAGATCATTTCCCATGTCTTTGAGTTCCAGATGTCTTGCCTTCCCTGGCCTCGTGGTCCAGATGTTTCCAGATGGCTCAATCCAGAAAATCCCTCTTCTAAATTTTTCCTGGAGCTTCAATCCAGAAAACGTATTTCTAGACATTTTTCTAAAGCCCTAATCTAGAAAAACACTTTTGGAGATTTTTCAAGAGCCTCAATCCAGAAAACATTTTTCTAGAGCCTCAATCTAGAAAAACACTTTCTAGATTTTTCTAGAGCTTCAATCCAGAAATCATTTCTTTAGAG
Organism: Antechinus flavipes; assembly: GCF_016432865.1. Lineage (NCBI taxonomy): Eukaryota > Metazoa > Chordata > Mammalia > Dasyuromorphia > Dasyuridae > Antechinus > Antechinus flavipes. Next base: position 94,400,421 of record NC_067401.1, on the reverse strand, counting down.
CCTCAAACCAGAAAATCTTCTTCCTAGGTTCTTTCCTACAGCCTGAAACCACAAAAACCCTTTACTATCTTTTTCTAGAGCTTCAATAAAAAGCCTTCTTTATATTTTTCTAGAGCCTCAATCCAGACAAATTCCTTTCTAGATTTTTCTAGAGCCTCAATACAGTAAAACCATTTTCTAGATTTTCCAAGAGCCTCAATCCAGAAACCTTTTTTTGTGATCTATTTCTACATCTTCGAATCAGAGAAAATCCTCTCCCTAAGTTCTTTTCTAGATCCTGAAACCACAAAAACCTTGTATTATCTTTTATTAGAGCTCCAATAAAAAAAGCCTTTTCGAGATTTTTCTAGAGCCTCAATCGAGAAAAATTCCTTTTTAGATTTTTCTAGACTTTCAATTGAGAAAAATTTCTCTAGATTTTTTCTAGTCTAGAAACACCTTTTTCTACATGTTCTAGAGCTTTAATTCAGAAAATTTCTTTTCTAGATTTTCTAGTGCCTCAATGTAGAAAAACCTATTTCTAGATTTTTCTAGAGCTTCAACCCAGAAAATACACTTTCTAGATGCTTCTAGACCCTCAATCCAAAAAAAATTGCTTTCTAGATTTTTCTAGTATTTCAATTTAGAAAAACTTTTAAAGATTTTTTTCTAGTCCAGAAAAACTTTTTTCCTACATGTTTCTTGAGCCTTAAGCCAGAAAAACAATTTCTAGATTTTTCTTGAGTTTCAATGTAGAAAAACCCACATCTAGATTTTTACAGAGCCTCAATCCAGGAAAAACTCTTTGTAGATTCAACTAGACTCTCAATGAAGACATTCTTTTCTAGATTTTTCTAGAGCTTCAATCCAGAAAAACTCTTTCTAGATTTTTCTAGTGCCTTAATCCAGAAAACTGTTTTTCTAGATTTTTCTCGAGCCTCAATCTAGAAAACATTTTTCTAGATAATTTTCTAAAGTACCAATCCAGAATCACCCTTTTCTAGATTTTGGTAGAGCCTTAATCTAGCAAATTCTTTTCTAAATTTTTCTAGAGCCTCAATCCAGAATAACCCTTTGCCAGATTATTCTAGTGCTTTAATCCAGAAAAACGGTTTTCTGAATTTTTCTCTAACCTGAATCCAGAAAACTTCTTTCTACATATTTTTCTAGAGCCTCAAATCAAAAAATCCTCTTCTAAGTTCTTTTCTAAATCCTGAAGCCAAAAAAAACCCTTTATTAACTTTTTCTAGAATCCCAATTAAAAAAACCCTTTATTCAATCAAGAAAAATTCCTTTTTAGATTTTTCTAGACTTTCAATTGAGAAAATTTTTTTCTAGAATTTTTTCTAATCTAGAAAAACCTTTTCTACATGTTTCTGGAGCCCTAATTCAGAAAATTTCTTTTCTAGATTTTCTAGTGCCTCAATGTAGAAAAACCTATTTCTAGATTTTTCTAGAGCTTCAACCCAGAAAATACACTTTCTAGATGCTTCTAGACCCTCAATCCAAAAAAAATTGCTTTCTAGATTTTTCTAGTATTTCAATTTAGAAAAACTTTTAAAGATTTTTTTCTAGTCCAGAAAAACTTTTTTCCTACATGTTTCTTGAGCCTTAAGCCAGAAAAACAATTTCTAGATTTTTCTAGAATTTTCTCGAGCCTCAATCTAGAAAAACCTTTTCTAGATTTTTCTAGAGCCTCAATCCAGGAAAAACTCTTTGTAGATTCAACTAGACTCTCAATGAAGACATTCTTTTCTAGATTTTTCTAGAGCCTCAATCCAGAAAAACTCTTTCTAGATTTTTCTAGTGCCTTAATCCAGAAAACTGTTTTTCTAGATTTTTCTCGAGCCTCAATCTAGAAAACATTTTTCTAGATAATTTTCTAAAGTACCAATCCAGAATCACCCTTTTCTAGATTTTGGTAGAGCCTTAATCTAGCAAATTCTTTTCTAAATTTTTCTAGAGCCTCAATCCAGAATAACCCTTTGCCAGATTATTCTAGTGCTTTAATCCAGAAAAACGGTTTTCTGAATTTTTCTCTAACCTGAATCCAGAAAACTTCTTTCTACATATTTTTCTAGAGCCTCAAATCAAAAAATCCTCTTCTAAGTTCTTTTCTAAATCCTGAAGCCAAAAAAAACCCTTTATTAACTTTTTCTAGAATCCCAATTAAAAAAACCCTTTATTCAATCAAGAAAAATTCCTTTTTAGATTTTTCTAGACTTTCAATTGAGAAAATTTTTTTCTAGAATTTTTTCTAATCTAGAAAAACCTTTTCTACATGTTTCTGGAGCCCTAATTCAGAAAATTTCTTTTCTAGATTTTTCTAGAATTTTCTCGAGCCTCAATCTAGAAAAACCTTTTCTAGATTTTTCTAGAGCTTCAACCCACCAAATATGCTTTCTAGATTCTTCTAGACCCCCAATTCCAAAAAAAAATCTTTTCTAGATTTTTTCTAAAGCCTCAATGCAGAAAAACCTTTTCTCAATTTTTCAAGTCTCTTAATCCAGAAAAACTTTTTTTCATACATATTTCTACAAGCTGAAATCGAAAAGTCCTCTCCCTAACTTCTTTTCTAAACAACTAAACCCTTTGTTAACCTTTTCTAGAACTCCAACAAAAAACCTTTTCTAGATTTTTCTAGAGCCTCAATCCAGAAAAAAACCCTTTAAAGATGTTTTAGAGCCTCAACGCAGAAAATAATTTTTCTAGATTATTTTCTAGTGCAAAAAAACCATTTTTAATATGTTTCTAGAGCCTTAATCCAGAAAAAATCTTTTCTACATTTTTCTAGAGCCTCAATGTAGAAACACCTTGTCTAGATTTTTCTAGAACCTCAATCCAGAAAATTCTTATCTAAATTTTTCTGGAGCCTCAATCCAGAAAAACCCTTTTCTAGATTTTTCTAGAGCCTCAACCCAGAAAACCATTTCTCTGGATTTTTCTCGATCCTCAATCCAGAAAACATTTTTCTAGAGCACCAATCCAGAAAAACCTTTTCTAAATATTTCTAGAGCCTCAATCCAGAAATCATTTTGAAGATATTTTTCTAGACCCTCCATCCAGAAACTCTTTTTTCTAAATTTTTCTAGAGCCTCAATGCAGAAAAAACCTTTTCTAGATTTTTGTCGAGCCTCAGTCCAGAAAAATTATTTTCGAAATATTTTTCGACCCTCAGTCCAGAACAATCTTTCCTATGTCTTGGTGGTCCATATGTCTCTCCTTCCATGGCCTTGTCTAGATCATTTCCCATGTCTTTGAGTTCCAGATGTCTTGCCTTCCCTGGCCTCGTGGTCCAGATGTTTCCAGATGGCTCAATCCAGAAAATCCCTCTTCTAAATTTTTCTGGAGCCTCAATCCAGAAAACGTATTTCTAGACATTTTTCTAAAGCCCTAATCTAGAAAAACACTTTTGGAGATTTTTCAAGAGCCTCAATCCAGAAAACATTTTTCTAGAGCCTCAATCTAGAAAAACACTTTCTAGATTTTTCTAGAGCTTCAATCCAGAAATCATTTCTTTAGAGCCTCAAACCAGAAAATCTTCTTCCTAGGTTCTTTCCTACAGCCTGAAACCACAAAAACCCTTTACTATCTTTTTCTAGAGCTCCAATAAAAAAGCCTTTTCTAGATTTTTCTAGAGCCTCAATCCAGACAAATTCCTTTCTAGATTTTTCTAGAGCCTCAATACAGTAAAACCATTTTCTAGATTTTCCAAGAGCCTCAATCCAGAAACCTTTTTTTGTGATCTATTTCTACATCTTCGAATCAGAGAAAATCCTCTCCCTAAGTTCTTTTCTAGATCCTGAAACCACAAAAACCTTGTATTATCTTTTATTAGAGCTCCAATAAAAAAAGCCTTTTCGAGATTTTTCTAGAGCCTCAATCGAGAAAAATTCCTTTTTAGATTTTTCTAGACTTTCAATTGAGAAAATTTTTTTCTAGAATTTTTTCTAATCTAGAAAAACCTTTTCTACATGTTCTAGAGCTTTAATTCAGAAAATTTCTTTTCTAGATTTTTCTAGTGCCTCAATGTAGAAAAACCTATTTCTAGATTTTTCTAGAGCTTCAACCAGAAAATACACTTTCTAGATGCTTCTAGACCCTCAATCCAAAAAAAATTGCTTTCTAGATTTTTCTAGTATTTCAATTTAGAAAAACTTTTAAAGATTTTTTTCTAGTCCAGAAAAACTTTTTTCCTACATGTTTCTTGAGCCTTAAGCCAGAAAAACAATTTCTAGATTTTTCTTGAGTTTCAATGTAGAAAAACCCACATCTAGATTTTTACAGAGCCTCAATCCAGGAAAAACTCTTTGTAGATTCAACTAGACTCTCAATGAAGACATTCTTTTCTAGATTTTTCTAGAGCTTCAATCCAGAAAAACCCTTTTCTAGATTTTTCTAGTGCCTTAATCCAGAAAACTGTTTTTCTAGATTTTTCTCGAGCCTCAATCTAGAAAACATTTTTCTAGATAATTTTCTAAAGTACCAATCCAGAATCACCCTTTTCTAGATTTTGGTAGAGCCTTAATCTAGCAAATTCTTTTCTAAATTTTTCTAGAGCCTCAATCCAGAATAACCCTTTGCCAGATTATTCTAGTGCTTTAATCCAGAAAAACCCTTTTCTAGATTTTTCTCGAGCCTCAATCCAGAAAACTTCTTTCTACATATTTTTCTAGAGCCTCAAATCAAAAAATCCTCTTCTAAGTTCTTTTCTAAATCCTGAAGCCAAAAAAAAACCCTTTATTAACTGTTTCTAGAATCCCAATTAAAAAAACCCTTTATTCAATCAAGAAAAATTCCTTTTTAGATTTTTCTAGACTTTCAATTGAGAAAATTTTTTTCTAGAATTTTTTCTAATCTAGAAAAACCTTTTCTACATGTTTCTGGAGCCCTAATTCAGAAAATTTCTTTTCTAGATTTTCTAGTGCCTCAATGTAGAAAAACCTATTTCTAGATTTTTCTAGAGCTTCAACCCAGAAAATACACTTTCTAGATGCTTCTAGACCCTCAATCCAAAAAAAATTGCTTTCTAGATTTTTCTAGTATTTCAATTTAGAAAAACTTTTAAAGATTTTTTTCTAGTCCAGAAAAACTTTTTTCCTACATGTTTCTTGAGCCTTAAGCCAGAAAAACAATTTCTAGATTTTTCTTGAGTTTCAATGTAGAAAAACCCACATCTAGATTTTTACAGAGCCTCAATCCAGGAAAAACTCTTTGTAGATTCAACTAGACTCTCAATGAAGACATTCTTTTCTAGATTTTTCTAGAGCCTCAATCCAGAAAAACCCTTTTCTAGATTTTTCTAGTGCCTTAATCCAGAAAACTGTTTTTCTAGATTTTTCTCGAGCCTCAATCTAGAAAACATTTTTCTAGATAATTTTCTAAAGTACCAATCCAGAATCACCCTTTTCTAGATTTTGGTAGAGCCTTAATCTAGCAAATTCTTTTCTAAATGTTTCTAGAGCCTCAATCCAGAATAACCCTTTGCCAGATTATTCTAGTGCTTTAATCCAGAAAAACGGTTTTCTGAATTTTTCTCTAACCTGAATCCAGAAAACTTCTTTCTACATATTTTTCTAGAGCCTCAAATCAAAAAATCCTCTTCTAAGTTCTTTTCTAAATCCTGAAGCCAAAAAAAAACCCTTTATTAACTTTTTCTAGAATCCCAATTAAAAAAACCCTTTATTCAATCAAGAAAAATTCCTTTTTAGATTTTTCTAGACTTTCAATTGAGAAAATTTTTTTCTAGAATTTTTTCTAATCTAGAAAAACCTTTTCTACATGTTTCTGGAGCCCTAATTCAGAAAATTTCTTTTCTAGATTCTTCTAGTGCCTCAATGTAGCAAAACCCATTTCTAGATTTTTCTAGAGCTTCAACCCACCAAATATGCTTTCTAGATTCTTCTAGACCCCCAATTCCAAAAAAAAATCTTTTCTAGATTTTTTCTAAAGCCTCAATGCAGAAAAACCTTTTCTCAATTTTTCAAGTCTCTTAATCCAGAAAAACTTTTTTTCATACATATTTCTACAAGCTGAAATCGAAAAGTCCTCTCCCTAACTTCTTTTCTAAACAACTAAACCCTTTGTTAACCTTTTCTAGAACTCCAACAAAAAACCTTTTCTAGATTTTTCTAGAGCCTCAATCCAGAAAAAAACCCTTTAAAGATGTTTTAGAGCCTCAACGCAGAAAATAATTTTTCTAGATTATTTTCTAGTGCAAAAAAACCATTTTTAATATGTTTCTAGAGCCTTAATCCAGAAAAAATCTTTTCTACATTTTTCTAGAGCCTCAATGTAGAAACACCTTGTCTAGATTTTTCTAGAACCTCAATCCAGAAAATTCTTATCTAAATTTTTCTGGAGCCTCAATCCAGAAAAACCCTTTTCTAGATTTTTCTAGAGCCTCAATCCAGAAAAACCCTTTTCTAGATTTTTCTCGAGCCTCAATCCAGAAAACATTTTTCTAGAGCACCAATCCAGAAAAACCTTTTCTAAATATTTCTAGAGCCTCAATCCAGAAATCATTTTGAAGATATTTTTCTAGACCCTCCATCCAGAAACTCTTTTTTCTAAATTTTTCTAGAGCCTCAATGCAGAAAAAACCTTTTCTAGATTTTTGTCGAGCCTCAGTCCAGAAAAATTATTTTCGAAATATTTTTCGACCCTCAGTCCAGAACAATCTTTCCTATGTCTTGGTGGTCCATATGTCTCTCCTTCCATGGCCTTGTCTAGATCATTTCCCATGTCTTTGAGTTCCAGATGTCTTGCCTTCCCTGGCCTCGTGGTCCAGATGTTTCCAGATGGCTCAATCCAGAAAATATTTTTCTAGAGCCTCCATCCAGAAACTCTTTTTTCTAAATTTTTCTGGAGCCTCAATCCAGAAAACGTATTTCTAGACATTTTTCTAAAGCCCTAATCTAGAAAAACACTTTTGGAGATTTTTCAAGAGCCTCAATCCAGAAAACATTTTTCTAGAGCCTCAATCTAGAAAAACACTTTCTAGATTTTTCTAGAGCTTCAATCCAGAAATCATTTCTTTAGAGCCTCAAACCAGAAAATCTTCTTCCTAGGTTCTTTCCTACAGCCTGAAACCACAAAAACCCTTTACTATCTTTTTCTAGAGCTTCAATAAAAAGCCTTCTTTATATTTTTCTAGAGCCTCAATCCAGACAAATTCCTTTCTAGATTTTTCTAGAGCCTCAATACAGTAAAACCATTTTCTAGATTTTCCAAGAGCCTCAATCCAGAAACCTTTTTTTGTGATCTATTTCTACATCTTCGAATCAGAGAAAATCCTCTCCCTAAGTTCTTTTCTAGATCCTGAAACCACAAAAACCTTGTATTATCTTTTATTAGAGCTCCAATAAAAAAAGCCTTTTCGAGATTTTTCTAGAGCCTCAATCTAGAAAAATTCCTTTTTAGATTTTTCTAGACTTTCAATTGAGAAAAATTTCTCTAGATTTTTTCTAGTCTAGAAACACCTTTTTCTACATGTTCTAGAGCTTTAATTCAGAAAATTTCTTTTCTAGATTTTTCTAGTGCCTCAATGTAGAAAAACCTATTTCTAGATTTTTCTAGAGCTTCAACCAGAAAATACACTTTCTAGATGCTTCTAGACCCTCAATCCAAAAAAAATTGCTTTCTAGATTTTTCTAGTATTTCAATTTAGAAAAACTTTTAAAGATTTTTTTCTAGTCCAGAAAAACTTTTTTCCTACATGTTTCTTGAGCCTTAATCCAGAAAAACAATTTCTAGATTTTTCTTGAGTTTCAATGTAGAAAAACCCACATCTAGATTTTTACAGAGCCTCAATCCAGGAAAAACTCTTTGTAGATTCAACTAGACTCTCAATGAAGACATTCTTTTCTAGATTTTTCTAGAGCCTCAATCCAGAAAAAATCTTTTCTAGATTTTTCTAGTGCCTTAATCCAGAAAACTGTTTTTCTAGATTTTTCTAGAATTTTCTCGAGCCTCAATCTAGAAAACATTTTTCTAGATAATTTTCTAAAGTACCAATCCAGAATCACCCTTTTCTAGATTTTGGTAGAGCCTTAATCTAGCAAATTCTTTTCTAAATTTTTCTAGAGCCTCAATCCAGAATAACCCTTTGCCAGATTATTCTAGTGCTTTAATCCAGAAAAACGGTTTTCTGAATTTTTCTCTAACCTGAATCCAGAAAACTTCTTTCTACATATTTTTCTAGAGCCTCAAATCAAAAAATCCTCTTCTAAGTTCTTTTCTAAATCCTGAAGCCAAAAAAAACCCTTTATTAACTTTTTCTAGAATCCCAATTAAAAAAACCCTTTATTCAATCAAGAAAAATTCCTTTTTAGATTTTTCTAGACTTTCAATTGAGAAAATTTTTTTCTAGAATTTTTTCTAATCTAGAAAAACCCTTTTCTACATGTTTCTGGAGCCCTAATTCAGAAAATTTCTTTTCTAGATTTTCTAGTGCCTCAATGTAGAAAAACCTATTTCTAGATTTTTCTAGAGCTTCAACCCAGAAAATACACTTTCTAGATGCTTCTAGACCCTCAATCCAAAAAAAATTGCTTTCTAGATTTTTCTAGTATTTCAATTTAGAAAAACTTTTAAAGATTTTTTTCTAGTCCAGAAAAACTTTTTTCCTACATGTTTCTTGAGCCTTAAGCCAGAAAAACAATTTCTAGATTTTTCTTGAGTTTCAATGTAGAAAAACCCACATCTAGATTTTTACAGAGCCTCAATCCAGGAAAAACTCTTTGTAGATTCAACTAGACTCTCAATGAAGACATTCTTTTCTAGATTTTTCTAGAGCCTCAATCCAGAAAAACTCTTTCTAGATTTTTCTAGTGCCTTAATCCAGAAAACTGTTTTTCTAGATTTTTCTCGAGCCTCAATCCAGAAAACATTTTTCTAGATAATTTTCTAAAGTACCAATCCAGAATCACCCTTTTCTAGATTTTGGTAGAGCCTTAATCTAGCAAATTCTTTTCTAAATTTTTCTAGAGCCTCAATCCAGAATAACTCTTTGCCAGATGATTCTAGTTCTTTAATCCAGAAAAACGGTTTTCTGAGTTTTTCTCTAACCTGAATCCAGAAAACTTCTTTCTACATATTTTTCTAGAGCCTCAAATCAAAAAATCCTCTTCTAAGTTCTTTTCTAAATCCTGAAGCCAAAAAAAACCCTTTATTAACTTTTTCTAGAATCCCAATTAAAAAAACCCTTTATTCAATCAAGAAAAATTCCTTTTTAGATTTTTCTAGACTTTCAATTGAGAAAATTTTTTTCTAGAATTTTTTCTAATCTAGAAAAACCCTTTTCTACATGTTTCTGGAGCCCTAATTCAGAAAATTTCTTTTCTAGATTCTTCTAGTGCCTCAATGTAGCAAAACCCATTTCTAGATTTTTCTAGAGCTTCAACCCACCAAATATGCTTTCTAGATTCTTCTAGACCCCCAATTCCAAAAAAAAATCTTTTCTAGATTTTTTCTAAAGCCTCAATGCAGAAAAACCCTTTTCTCAATTTTTCAAGTCTCTTAATCCAGAAAAACTTTTTTTCATACATATTTCTACAAGCTGAAATCGAAAAGTCCTCTCCCTAACTTCTTTTCTAAACAACTAAACCCTTTGTTAACCTTTTCTAGAACTCCAACAAAAAACCCTTTTCTAGATTTTTCTAGAGCCTCAATCCAGAAAAAAACCCTTTAAAGATGTTTTAGAGCCTCAACGCAGAAAATAATTTTTCTAGATTATTTTCTAGTGCAAAAAAACCATTTTTAATATGTTTCTAGAGCCTTAATCCAGAAAAAATCTTTTCTACATTTTTCTAGAGCCTCAATGTAGAAACACCTTGTCTAGATTTTTCTAGAACCTCAATCCAGAAAATTCTTATCTAAATTTTTCTGGAGCCTCAATCCAGAAAAACCCTTTTCTAGATTTTTCTAGAGCCTCAACCCAGAAAACCATTTCTCTGGATTTTTCTCGATCCTCAATCCAGAAAACATTTTTCTAGAGCACCAATCCAGAAAAACCTTTTCTAAATATTTCTAGAGCCTCAATCCAGAAATCATTTTGAAGATATTTTTCTAGACCCTCCATCCAGAAACTCTTTTTTCTAAATTTTTCTAGAGCCTCAATGCAGAAAAAACCTTTTCTAGATTTTTGTCGAGCCTCAGTCCAGAAAAATTATTTTCGAAATATTTTTCGACCCTCAGTCCAGAACAATCTTTCCTATGTCTTGGTGGTCCATATGTCTCTCCTTCCATGGCCTTGTCTAGATCATTTCCCATGTCTTTGAGTTCCAGATGTCTTGCCTTCCCTGGCCTCGTGGTCCAGATGTTTCCAGATGGCTCAATCCAGAAAATCCCTCTTCTAAATTTTTCCTGGAGCTTCAATCCAGAAAACGTATTTCTAGACATTTTTCTAAAGCCCTAATCTAGAAAAACACTTTTGGAGATTTTTCAAGAGCCTCAATCCAGAAAACATTTTTCTAGAGCCTCAATCTAGAAAAACCTTTTCTAGATTTTTCTAGAGCTTCAATCCAGAAATCATTTCTTTAGAGCCTCAAACCAGAAAATCTTCTTCCTAGGTTCTTTCCTACAGCCTGAAACCACAAAAACCCTTTACTATCTTTTTCTAGAGCTTCAATAAAAAGCCTTCTTTATATTTTTCTAGAGCCTCAATCCAGACAAATTCCTTTCTAGATTTTTCTAGAGCCTCAATACAGTAAAACCATTTTCTAGATTTTCCAAGAGCCTCAATCCAGAAACCTTTTTTTGTGATCTATTTCTACATCTTCGAATCAGAGAAAATCCTCTCCCTAAGTTCTTTTCTAGATCCTGAAACCACAAAAACCTTGTATTATCTTTTATTAGAGCTCCAATAAAAAAAGCCTTTTCGAGATTTTTCTAGAGCCTCAATCTAGAAAAATTCCTTTTTAGATTTTTCTAGACTTTCAATTGAGAAAAATTTCTCTAGATTTTTTCTAGTCTAGAAACACCTTTTTCTACATGTTTCTAGAGCTTTAATTCAGAAAATTTCTTTTCTAGATTTTTCTAGTGCCTCAATGTAGAAAAACCTATTTCTAGATTTTTCTAGAGCTTCAACCCAGAAAATACACTTTCTAGATGCTTCTAGACCCTCAATCCAAAAAAAATTGCTTTCTAGATTTTTCTAGTATTTCAATTTAGAAAAACTTTTAAAGATTTTTTCTAGTCCAGAAAAACTTTTTTCCTACATGTTTCTTGAGCCTTAATCCAGAAAAACAATTTCTAGATTTTTCTTGAGTTTCAATGTAGAAAAACCCACATCTAGATTTTTACAGAGCCTCAATCCAGGAAAAACTCTTTGTAGATTCAACTAGACTCTCAATGAAGACATTCTTTTCTAGATTTTTCTAGAGCCTCAATCCAGAAAAACTCTTTCTAGATTTTTCTAGTGCCTTAATCCAGAAAACTGTTTTTCTAGATTTTTCTAGAATTTTCTCGAGCCTCAATCTAGAAAACATTTTTCTAGATAATTTTCTAAAGTACCAATCCAGAATCACCCTTTTCTAGATTTTGGTAGAGCCTTAATCTAGCAAATTCTTTTCTAAATTTTTCTAGAGCCTCAATCCAGAATAACCCTTTGCCAGATTATTCTAGTGCTTTAATCCAGAAAAACGGTTTTCTGAGTTTTTCTCTAACCTGAATCCAGAAAACTTCTTTCTACATATTTTTCTAGAGCCTCAAATCAAAAAATCCTCTTCTAAGTTCTTTTCTAAATCCTGAAGCCAAAAAAAACCCTTTATTAACTTTTTCTAGAATCCCAATTAAAAAAACCCTTTATTCAATCAAGAAAAATTCCTTTTTAGATTTTTCTAGACTTTCAATTGAGAAAATTTTTTTCTAGAATTTTTTCTAATCTAGAAAAACCTTTTCTACATGTTTCTGGAGCCCTAATTCAGAAAATTTCTTTTCTAGATTCTTCTAGTGCCTCAATGTAGCAAAACCCATTTCTAGATTTTTCTAGAGCTTCAACCCACCAAATATGCTTTCTAGATTCTTCTAGACCCCCAATTCCAAAAAAAAATCTTTTCTAGATTTTTTCTAAAGCCTCAATGCAGAAAAACCTTTTCTCAATTTTTCAAGTCTCTTAATCCAGAAAAACTTTTTTTCATACATATTTCTACAAGCTGAAATCGAAAAGTCCTCTCCCTAACTTCTTTTCTAAACAACTAAACCCTTTGTTAACCTTTTCTAGAACTCCAACAAAAAACCTTTTCTAGATTTTTCTAGAGCCTCAATCCAGAAAAAAACCCCTTTAAAGATGTTTTAGAGCCTCAACGCAGAAAATAATTTTTCTAGATTATTTTCTAGTGCAAAAAAACCATTTTTAATATGTTTCTAGAGCCTTAATCCAGAAAAAATCTTTTCTACATTTTTCTAGAGCCTCAATGTAGAAACACCTTGTCTAGATTTTTCTAGAACCTCAATCCAGAAAATTCTTATCTAAATTTTTCTGGAGCCTCAATCCAGAAAAACCCTTTTCTAGATTTTTCTAGAGCCTCAACCCAGAAAACCATTTCTCTGGATTTTTCTCGATCCTCAATCCAGAAAACATTTTTCTAGAGCACCAATCCAGAAAAACCTTTTCTAAATATTTCTAGAGCCTCAATCCAGAAATCATTTTGAAGATATTTTTCTAGACCCTCCATCCAGAAACTCTTTTTTCTAAATTTTTCTAGAGCCTCAATGCAGAAAAAACCTTTTCTAGATTTTTGTCGAGCCTCAGTCCAGAAAAATTATTTTCGAAATATTTTTCGACCCTCAGTCCAGAACAATCTTTCCTATGTCTTGGTGGTCCATATGTCTCTCCTTCCATGGCCTTGTCTAGATCATTTCCCATGTCTTTGAGTTCCAGATGTCTTGCCTTCCTGGCCTCGTGGTCCAGATGTTTCCAGATGGCTCAATCCAGAAAATCCCTCTTCTAAATTTTTCCTGGAGCTTCAATCCAGAAAACGTATTTCTAGACATTTTTCTAAAGCCCTAATCTAGAAAAACACTTTTGGAGATTTTTCAAGAGCCTCAATCCAGAAAACATTTTTCTAGAGCCTCAATCTAGAAAAACACTTTCTAGATTTTTCTAGAGCTTCAATCCAGAAATCATTTCTTTAGAGCCTCAAACCAGAAAATCTTCTTCCTAGGTTCTTTCCTACAGCCTGAAACCACAAAAACCCTTTACTATCTTTTTCTAGAGCTTCAATAAAAAGCCTTCTTTATATTTTTCTAGAGCCTCAATCCAGACAAATTCCTTTCTAGATTTTTCTAGAGCCTCAATACAGTAAAACCATTTTCTAGATTTTCCAAGAGCCTCAATCCAGAAACCTTTTTTTGTGATCTATTTCTACATCTTCGAATCAGAGAAAATCCTCTCCCTAAGTTCTTTTCTAGATCCTGAAACCACAAAAACCTTGTATTATCTTTTATTAGAGCTCCAATAAAAAAAGCCTTTTCGAGATTTTTCTAGAGCCTCAATCTAGAAAAATTCCTTTTTAGATTTTTCTAGACTTTCAATTGAGAAAAATTTCTCTAGATTTTTTCTAGTCTAGAAACACCTTTTTCTACATGTTTCTAGAGCTTTAATTCAGAAAATTTCTTTTCTAGATTTTCTAGTGCCTCAATGTAGAAAAACCTATTTCTAGATTTTTCTAGAGCTTCAACCCAGAAAATACACTTTCTAGATGCTTCTAGACCCTCAATCCAAAAAAAATTGCTTTCTAGATTTTTCTAGTATTTCAATTTAGAAAAACTTTTAAAGATTTTTTTCTAGTCCAGAAAAACTTTTTTCCTACATGTTTCTTGAGCCTTAATCCAGAAAAACAATTTCTAGATTTTTCTTGAGTTTCAATGTAGAAAAACCCACATCTAGATTTTTACAGAGCCTCAATCCAGGAAAAACTCTTTGTAGATTCAACTAGACTCTCAATGAAGACATTCTTTTCTAGATTTTTCTAGAGCCTCAATCCAGAAAAACTCTTTCTAGATTTTTCTAGTGCCTTAATCCAGAAAACTGTTTTTCTAGATTTTTCTCGAGCCTCAATCTAGAAAACATTTTTCTAGATAATTTTCTAAAGTACCAATCCAGAATCACCCTTTTCTAGATTTTGGTAGAGCCTTAATCTAGCAAATTCTTTTCTAAATTTTTCTAGAGCCTCAATCCAGAATAACCCTTTGCCAGATTATTCTAGTGCTTTAATCCAGAAAAACGGTTTTCTGAGTTTTTCTCTAACCTGAATCCAGAAAACTTCTTTCTACATATTTTTCTAGAGCCTCAAATCAAAAAATCCTCTTCTAAGTTCTTTTCTAAATCCTGAAGCCAAAAAAAACCCTTTATTAACTTTTTCTAGAATCCCAATTAAAAAAACCCTTTATTCAATCAAGAAAAATTCCTTTTTAGATTTTTCTAGACTTTCAATTGAGAAAATTTTTTTCTAGAATTTTTTCTAATCTAGAAAAACCCTTTTCTACATGTTTCTGGAGCCCTAATTCAGAAAATTTCTTTTCTAGATTTTTCTAGTGCCTCAATGTAGAAAAACCTATTTCTAGATTTTTCTAGAGCTTCAACCCAGAAAATACACTTTCTAGATGCTTCTAGACCCTCAATTCCAAAAAAAAATCTTTTCTAGATTTTTTCTAAAGCCTCAATGCAGAAAAACCCTTTTCTCAATTTTTCAAGTCTCTTAATCCAGAAAAACTTTTTTTCATACATATTTCTACAAGCTGAAATCGAAAAGTCCTCTCCCTAACTTCTTTTCTAAACAACTAAACCCTTTGTTAACCTTTTCTAGAACTCCAACAAAAAACCCTTTTCTAGATTTTTCTAGAGCCTCAATCCAGAAAAAAACCCTTTAAAGATGTTTTAGAGCCTCAACGCAGAAAATAATTTTTCTAGATTATTTTCTAGTGCAAAAAAACCATTTTTAATATGTTTCTAGAGCCTTAATCCAGAAAAAATCTTTTCTACATTTTTCTAGAGCCTCAATGTAGAAACACCTTGTCTAGATTTTTCTAGAACCTCAATCCAGAAAATTCTTATCTAAATTTTTCTGGAGCCTCAATCCAGAAAAACCCCTTTTCTAGATTTTTCTAGAGCCTCAACCAAGAAAACCATTTCTCTGGATTTTTCTCGATCCTCAATCCAGAAAACATTTTTCTAGAGCACCAATCCAGAAAAACCCTTTTCTAAATATTTCTAGAGCCTCAATCCAGAAATCATTTTGAAGATATTTTTCTAGACCCTCAATCCAAAAAAATTGCTTTCTAGATTTTTCTAGTATTTCAATTTAGAAAAACTTTTAAAGATTTTTTTCTAGTCCAGAAAAACTTTTTTCCTACATGTTTCTTGAGCCTTAAGCCAGAAAAACAATTTCTAGATTTTTCTTGAGTTTCAATGTAGAAAAACCCACATCTAGATTTTTACAGAGCCTCAATCCAGGAAAAACTCTTTGTAGATTCAACTAGACTCTCAATGAAGACATTCTTTTCTAGATTTTTCTAGAGCCTCAATCCAGAAAAACTCTTTCTAGATTTTTCTAGTGCCTTAATCCAGAAAACTGTTTTTCTAGATTTTTCTCGAGCCTCAATCTAGAAAACATTTTTCTAGATAATTTTCTAAAGTACCAATCCAGAATCACCCTTTTCTAGATTTTTTCTAGAGCCTTAATCTAGCAAATTCTTTTCTAAATTTTTCTAGAGCCTCAATCCAGAATAACTCTTTGCCAGATTATTCTAGTGCTTTAATCCAGAAAAACGGTTTTCTGAGTTTTTCTCTAACCTGAATCCAGAAAACTGTTTTTCTAGATTTTGGTAGAGCCTTAATCCAGAAAACTGTTTTTCTAGAATTTTTTCTAATCTAGAAAAACACTTTCTAGATTTTTCTAGTGCCTTAATCCAGAAAACTGTTTTTCTAGATTTTTCTAGAGCCTCAATCCAGGAAAAACTCTTTGTAGATTCAACTAGACTCTCAATGAAGACATTCTTTTCTAGATTTTTCTAGAACCTCAATCCAGAAATCATTTTGAAGATATTTTTCTAGAGCCTCAATCTAGAAAAACACTTTTGGAGATTTTTCAAGAGCCTCAATCCAGAAAATCCCTCTTCTAAATTTTTCTGGAGCCTCAATCCAGACAAATTCCTTTCTAGATTTTTCTTGAGTTTCAATGTAGAAAAACCTATTTCTAGATTTTTCTAGAACCTCAATCCAGAAAACTGTTTTTCTAGATTTTGGTAGAGCCTTAATCCAGAAAAACTCTTTCTAGATTTTTCTAGAGCCTCAATGCAGAAAAACCCTTTTCTACATGTTTCTGGAGCCCTAATTCAGAAAATTTCTTTTCTAGATTTTTCTAGAGCCTCAATCTAGAAAACATTTTTCTAGAGCTCCAATAAAAAAGCCTTTTCGAGATTTTTCTAGAATTTTCTCGAGCCTCAATCCA
The DNA here is from genome assembly GCF_016432865.1 of Antechinus flavipes. Classification (NCBI taxonomy): domain Eukaryota; kingdom Metazoa; phylum Chordata; class Mammalia; order Dasyuromorphia; family Dasyuridae; genus Antechinus; species Antechinus flavipes. The sequence continues at coordinate 94,383,988 of NC_067401.1, read as the reverse complement.
GAAAACTGTTTTTCTAGATTTTTCTAGAGCCTCAATCCAGAAAACGTATTTCTAGACATTTTTCTAAAGCCTCAATGCAGAAAAAACCTTTTCTAGATTTTTTCTAAAGCCCTAATCTAGAAAAACACTTTTGGAGATTTTTCAAGAGCCTCAATCCAGAAAATATTTTTCTAGAGCACCAATCCAGAAAAACGGTTTTCTGAGTTTTTCTCTAACCTGAATCCAGAAAACTGTTTTTCTAGATTTTGGTAGAGCCTTAATCCAGAAAAACTCTTTCTAGATTTTTCTAGAATTTTTTCTAATCTAGAAAAACACTTTTGGAGATTTTTCAAGAGCCTCAATCCAGGAAAAACTCTTTGTAGATTCAACTAGACTCTCAATGAAGACATTCTTTTCTAGATTTTCCAAGAGCCTCAATCCAGAAATCATTTTGAAGATATTTTTCTAGAGCCTCAATCTAGAAAAACACTTTTGGAGATTTTTCAAGAGCCTCAATCCAGAAAAACTCTTTCTAGATTTTTCTCGAGCCTCAATCCAGAAAATCCCTCTTCTAAATTTTTCTAGAGCTTCAATCCAGAAAAAATCTTTTCTAGATTTTGGTAGAGCCTTAATCCAGAAACCTTTTTTCTAGAGCCTCAATGCAGAAAAACCTTTTCTACATGTTTCTGGAGCCCTAATTCAGAAAATTTCTTTTCTAGATTTTTCTAGAGCCTCAATGTAGAAAAACCCACATCTAGATTTTTACAGAGCCTCAATCCAGAAATCATTTTGAAGATATTTTTCTAGAGCTTCAATCCAGAAAATATTTTTCTAGAGCTCCAATAAAAAAAGCCTTTTCGAGATTTTTCTAGAACCTCAATCCAGAAAAACCCTTTTGGAGATTTTTCAAGAGCCTCAATCCAGAAATCATTTTGAAGATATTTTTCTAGAGCACCAATCCAGAAAAACTCTTTCTAGATTTTTTTCTAAGCTAGAAACACCTTTTTCTACATGTTCTAGAGCCTTAATCCAGAAAAAAAATTTCTAGATTTTTCTAGAATTTTTTCTAATCTAGAAAAACCTTTTCTACATGTTTCTTGAGCCTTAATCCAGAAAAAATCTTTTCTAGATTTTTCTAGTGCCTCAATGTAGCAAAACCCATTTCTAGATTTTTCTTGAGTTTCAATGTAGAAAAACCTATTTCTAGATTTTTCTTGAGTTTCAATGTAGAAAAACCTATTTCTAGATTTTTCTTGAGTTTCAATGTAGAAAAAACTTCAACCCAGAAATTAGGGTGAGTGCAACAAAGAAATTTTGTTAGAAGAGTTAAAGTAGAATTTCAGCTAAGATGGGACAGATATTTAGAAAACAGTCTGTTTCTGTTCAAGGAAAATGTTTAGAGAGCATTGTCAAAATTATGGAAAGCCAAGGTTTAATTATAAGTTTACAGCAAATCACTGAATTTTTACAAACTGTAAAGGACATATGTCCTTGTTTCTCTCTTGATAAGGAATTAGATCTAAATGAATGGAAATTGGTTGGAGAGGATCTTTGTCAATTCTATGATAAAAATGGGCCTAACTCAATAATTAATACATATAATGTAATACAATTGGCTATAAGAAGTTATTTAAGTGATAGAATGATGAAAAGGAAAGTACAGGAGGAAAAAGTGCCAACTTTACTAGGTGAAAAGGAGGATGAATCAGATGAGAATGGAGTTAATTACAATTCTGAGTATGATACTTCACAGCAGGAGGAATTAGGTGATTCCACATCTCATGACCCTCCCCTGCAATTAATCCTTCATGTGTGGAACAAGGGGGAGGGAGAGAGACAGAAACACAGTCAGCTTCTCCTGTAAAGCAGAATTTGACAAGATTAGAAAAAGCATTAATTAAAGCAAAAAATGAAGGAGAAGATATATCTGATTTTATAAATGCATATCCTGTGATTGAAGAGCTCAACTCCTCAGGTCAAAAAGAGAGAAAATACACTCCTTTTAATTTGGGAAAAATTAAAGATTTGAAAAAGGGTTGCACTCTTTATGGGGCTACATCATCTTATGTGAAGATGTTACTGGATAATTTGTCTAATGAAATCCTAACCCCGAATGACTGGAAATCCATAACGAAAACATGTCTAGAACCGGGACAAATTTATTGTGGCTTTCGGAGTTTCATGAATTATGTAGGATTCAAGCCCAACGCAATAGGCAAACAGAAGCTATTGTACAAGTTGCTTTTGACCAACTAGCTGGAGAAGGTCAGTATGCAGAGAGTTCAGAACAGATTTATTATCCCATAACAGTCTATGAGCAAATTTCTAAGGCTGCAATAAAAAGCCTGGAATTCTCTCCCTGGACAGAAAGATGGAAATAATGCTTTCACAAAAATAGAGCAAGGTCCCAATGAACCTTTTGCAGATTTTGTGGGACGTTTACAAACAGCTGTAATAAGAACCATTGGAGACAATGCAACAACAGAAATATTGACTAGACATTTGGCTAAGGAAAATGCCAATGAGATTTGCAAGAGAATTATATGGGGGCTGGACAAAAATGCTTCTTTAGAAGAAATCATTAGACACTGTGCCACAGTGGGCACAAATGCTTATTATGCCCAGACTATGATGAACATGGAAAGACAAGGTCCTTCTTGGCAGAGGAATTCTAGAGAAACTCGTCGATGTTTTCAGTGCAGAAAAATTGGACATTTGAGAGCTCAATGTAGAAATGGAGATAGAGCGAGAAGACAGGGTGAGAGAAAACCCAAAACCCCATGTCCAAAATGTAATCAAGCCTTTCACTGGGCCTCTAAATGTATATTGACCCAGAGGAATGAGAGGCAGGACCCAGCTCCAAAGTATCAATCAAAGGACAGGTGGGGCATGATAGCAACTGAGGTTACACCCAGAGAGACTTTAGAAATTCAGAACTCTGATGTCATCAACCAACAGAAAAGCAATCAGGATTACAGTTGGGAAGAATACAGGCCTTTTAAGACAACAAGACAATATCCAATGCAAACAGCTCCAATGTAATTACCAGATGATGAGGAGAAATCCCAAAAGTGGTAAATAGAAGAGAATTAGATAGGTTAAGTGCTTGGGGAAGAGGATCTGCTTATATTTCCACAGGTGAAAAGGCTAACAATGAACTGTCAAAAGGAACTTTAAAATCTTCAGAAATCATTGGGTTCCCTGAGATGAAAAAATTGTTGATGAGACTTTTTGCAGTACTTCAGAGCTTACAGGAATTATTAGATTCCTGGCACATGAACTAATGGACAATGGATTCCTTATGGACTATTTCTAGGACTTATGGACATTTGTAAATTTTCAGGTCGATTTATGTTGTTACATTACTACTAGCCTGTGTTATATTACTATGTGCTTATGTATTTTAAGCAATTGCAAGAATCATTGGATTTCTTGAGATGAAAGATTGTTGATGAGACTTTTTGCAGTAGTTAAATTTTCATGTTGATTCATGTTATTTGTTACATTACCACTAGCCTGTGTTATATTGCTGTGTGCTTTTGTAAATTATGTATAATGCCTCCCATATTGATGGATTTATGTATACCATGTATATCTTGTTACAAAGTTCTGGCCCATATTGATGGATTTATGTGTACCCCTTCAGAAACCCCCTATGTTTTAAAACAAAAGAAAGGGGGAGATGTTGGAATCCTTACTAACTGCTAACTAATTAGAGTTGATCTAATCTTACAAGAAGATGTTTTGGGCAGAACCTGAAACAAGGTACTAAGTAGAACTAAGTTCAATGAGTTCACACCTCCCTTGAAGCTCGTTGGGCCAGAGAGCACTATGGGAGAAAACCCATAATCCCTCTCTCTCGTATCCCACAATTCCTCCCTCTTGGATAAAAGAAACAGACAGAAGCTCTCGGTCAGATTTCAGTAGAGTTACGCCAGAAGCCCTCTCTCCGAGGCAAGGCAGAATATTTTCCACTTGGCTGGCTGGTGGCAGAAGTGTTCTGGAGAGAGAGGAAGACGCTACAAGTCGAGATTTCACTGGAATGACATGAAGACTGGAGCTGGCTGGAGGCTAAAGAAAGCGGAGGCAGAAGCTGAAGGACCAGACCTTTGGATTTAAAGACATTTGGAGAGAGCTCTTGGAACCAAGCAGAGAAATAGGACTCTAAGCTAACCGGGCTATATTGCAGATAATAAAAGATCTGAACTTTTATCACCTGGCTGCGTTTTTGAGAAGAAAAAGATCACAACACTTCTTTCTACATATTTTTCTAGAGCCTCAAATCAAAAAATCCTCTTCTAAGTTCTTTTCTAAATCCTCAAGCCAAAAAAAACCCCTTTATTAACTGTTTCTAGAATCCCAATTAAAAAAACCCTTTATTCAATCAAGAAAAATTCCTTTTTAGATTTTTCTAGACTTTCAATTGAGAAAATTTTTTTCTAGAATTTTTTCTAATCTAGAAAAACCCTTTTCTACATGTTTCTGGAGCCCTAATTCAGAAAATTTCTTTTCTAGATTCTTCTAGTGCCTCAATGTAGAAAAACCTATTTCTAGATTTTTCTAGAGCTTCAACCCAGAAAATACACTTTCTAGATGCTTCTAGACCCTCAATCCAAAAAAAATTGCTTTCTAGATTTTTCTAGTATTTCAATTTAGAAAAACTTTTAAAGATTTTTTTCTAGTCCAGAAAAACTTTTTTCCTACATGTTTCTTGAGCCTTAATCCAGAAAAACAATTTCTAGATTTTTCTTGAGTTTCAATGTAGAAAAACCCACATCTAGATTTTTACAGAGCCTCAATCCAGGAAAAACTCTTTGTAGATTCAACTAGACTCTCAATGAAGACATTCTTTTCTAGATTTTTCTAGAGCCTCAATCCAGAAAAACTCTTTCTAGATTTTTCTAGTGCCTTAATCCAGAAAACTGTTTTTCTAGATTTTTCTCGAGCCTCAATCTAGAAAACATTTTTCTAGATAATTTTCTAAAGTACCAATCCAGAATCACCCTTTTCTAGATTTTGGTAGAGCCTTAATCTAGCAAATTCTTTTCTAAATTTTTCTAGAGCCTCAATCCAGAATAACCCTTTGCCAGATTATTCTAGTGCTTTAATCCAGAAAAACGGTTTTCTGAATTTTTCTCTAACCTGAATCCAGAAAACTTCTTTCTACATATTTTTCTAGAGCCTCAAATCAAAAAATCCTCTTCTAAGTTCTTTTCTAAATCCTGAAGCCAAAAAAAACCCTTTATTAACTTTTTCTAGAATCCCAATTAAAAAAACCCTTTATTCAATCAAGAAAAATTCCTTTTTAGATTTTTCTAGACTTTCAATTGAGAAAATTTTTTTCTAGAATTTTTTCTAATCTAGAAAAACCCTTTTCTACATGTTTCTGGAGCCCTAATTCAGAAAATTTCTTTTCTAGATTCTTCTAGTGCCTCAATGTAGCAAAACCCATTTCTAGATTTTTCTAGAGCTTCAACCCACCAAATATGCTTTCTAGATTCTTCTAGACCCCCAATTCCAAAAAAAAATCTTTTCTAGATTTTTTCTAAAGCCTCAATGCAGAAAAACCCTTTTCTCAATTTTTCAAGTCTCTTAATCCAGAAAAACTTTTTTTCATACATATTTCTACAAGCTGAAATCGAAAAGTCCTCTCCCTAACTTCTTTTCTAAACAACTAAACCCTTTGTTAACCTTTTCTAGAACTCCAACAAAAAACCCTTTTCTAGATTTTTCTAGAGCCTCAATCCAGAAAAAAACCCTTTAAAGATGTTTTAGAGCCTCAACGCAGAAAATAATTTTTCTAGATTATTTTCTAGTGCAAAAAAACCATTTTTAATATGTTTCTAGAGCCTTAATCCAGAAAAAATCTTTTCTACGTTTTTCTAGAGCCTCAATGTAGAAACACCTTGTCTAGATTTTTCTAGAACCTCAATCCAGAAAATTCTTATCTAAATTTTTCTGGAGCCTCAATCCAGAAAAACCCTTTTCCTAGATTTTTCTAGAGCCTCAACCCAGAAAACCATTTCTCTGGATTTTTCTCGATCCTCAATCCAGAAAACATTTTTCTAGAGCACCAATCCAGAAAAACCCTTTTCTAAATATTTCTAGAGCCTCAATCCAGAAATCATTTTGAAGATATTTTTCTAGACCCTCCATCCAGAAACTCTTTTTTCTAAATTTTTCTAGAGCCTCAATGCAGAAAAAACCTTTTCTAGATTTTTGTCGAGCCTCAGTCCAGAAAAATTATTTTCGAAATATTTTTCGACCCTTGTCGTGATCTTTTTCTTCTCAAAAAGCAGCCAGGTGATAAAAGTTCAGATCTTTTATTTTCCCAATATAGCCCGGTTAGCTTAGAGGCCTATCTCTCTGCTTGGTTCCAAGAGCTCTTGCCGCTTTTTCCTTTGCTTCTGCCTCTGCTTTCTTCAGCCTCCAGCCAGCTCCAGTCTTCATGCCATTCCGGTGAAAATCCCGACTTGTAGCGTCTTCCTCTCTCAAGCCCTCTCCGACTGGCCCATTGGCCTATTTATGCTCCTTCCAGAGAGAGGGATTATGGGTAGTTCTACTTAGTACCTTTTTTCAGGTTCTGCCAAAACATCTTCTTGCAAGATTAGATCAACTCTAATTACTTAGCAGTTAGTAAGGATTCCAACATCTCCCCCTTTCTTTTGTTTTAAAACATAGGGGGTTTCTGAGGGGGTACACATAAATCCATCAATATGGGCCAGAACTTTGTAACAGATATACATGGTATACATAAATCCATCAATATGGGAGGCATTATACATAATTTACAAAAGCACACAGCAATATAACACAGGCTAGTGGTAATGTAACAAATAACATGAATCAACATGAAAATTTAACTACTGCAAAAAGTCTCATCAACAATCTTTCATCTCAAGAAATCCAATGATTCTTGCAATTGCTTAAAATACATAAGCACATAGTAATATAACACAGGCTAGTAGTAATGTAACAACATAAATCGACCTGAAAATTTACAAATGTCCATAAGTCCTAGAAATAGTCGATAAGGAATCCATTGTCCATTAGTTCATGCACCAGGAATCTAATAATTCCTGTAAGCTCTGAAGTACTGCAAAAAGTCTCATCAACAATTTTTCATCTCAGGAATCCAGTGATTCTTGCTGGTTTTTCAGGAACTGAAAGCTGAAGATTTTAAAGTTCTTTTGACAGTCTCATTGTTAGCCTTTTCCACCTGTGGAAATTTAAGCAGATCCTCTTCCCCAAGCAGTTAACCTATCTAATTCTCTTCTATTTACCACTTTTGGGATTTCTCCTCATCATCTGGTAATTACATTGGAGCTTTTTGCATTGGATATTGTCTTGTTGTCTTAAAAGGCCTGTATTCTTCCCAACTGTAATCCTGATTGCTTTTCTGTTGGTTGATGACATCAGAGTTCTGAATTTCTAAAGTCTCTCTGGGTGTAACCTCAGCTGCTATCATGCCCCACCTGTCCTTTGATTGATACTTTGGAGCTGGGCCCTGCCTCTCATTCTTCTGGGTCAATATACATTTAGAGGCCCAATGAAAGCCTTGGTTACATTTTGGACATGGGGTTTTGGGTTTTCTCTCACCCTGTCTTCTCATTGTATCTCTGTATCTACATTGGGCTCTTAGATGTCCAATTTTTCCGCATTGAAAACATCGACGAGTTTCTCTAGAATTCCTCTGCCAAGAAGGACCTTGTCTTTCCATGTTCATCATAGTCTGGGCATAATAAGCATTTGTGCCCACTGTGGCACAGTGTCTTATAATTTCCTCTAAAGGAGCATCTTTGTCTAGCCCCCATATAATTCTCTTGCAAATCTCATTGGCATTTTCTTTAGCCAAATGTCTAGTCATTATTTCTGTTGCTGCATTGTCTCCAATGGTTCTTATTACAGCTGTTTGTAAACGTCCCACAAAATCTGCAAAAGGTTCATTGGGACCTTGCTCTATTTTTGTGAAAACATTATTTCCATCTTTCTGTCCAGGGAGAGAATTCCAAGCTTTTATTGCAGCCTTAGAAATTTGCTCATACACTGTTATGGGATAATAAATCTGTTCTGAACTCTCTGCATACTGACCTTCTCCAGTTAGTTGGTCAAAAGCAACTTGTACAATAGCTCCTGTTTGCCTATTGCGTCCCAAATTAAAAGGAGTGTATTTTCTCTCTTTTTGACCTGAGGAGTTGAGCTCTTCAATCACAGGATATGCATTTATAAAATCAGATAGATCTTCTCCTTCATTTTTTGCCTTAATTAATGCTTTTTCTAATCTTGTTAAATTCTGCTTTACAGGAGAAGCTGACTGTGTTTCTGTCTCTCTCCCTCCCCCTTGTTCCACCCATGAACGGTTAATTGCGGGGGGAGGGTCATGAGATGTGGAATCACTTAATTCCTCCTGCTGTGAAGTATCATACTCAGAATTGTAATTAACTCCATTCTCATCTGATTCGTCCTCCTTTTCACCTAGTAAAGTTGGCAATTCTTCCTCCTGTACTTTCCTTTTCATCATTCTATCACTTAAATAACTTCTTATAGCCAATTGTATTACATTATATGTATTAAGAATATTTTTACAAATGTAAAATGTGTTTCTCTTCACCATTATCAAATTAAACAAGACAATTTTTCCTAATAAAGGAATAGTGTCATTTCACAACCATTTTGAAACTTTTCTGCTTATCTTTTCTACTTTTTTTACATATACTAGTAAAAATATGATTCCCTGTAAAATACTATTGAGAATTAAATTTTTAGAATTAAAAGTTCCATTTTCTAAGTTTTAAAAAGGTCTACATTGCTTTTTAACAATATCGGAATTTTGTTGGATCCCATTATAATCACACAGCATTTTAATTAGCCAGTGCTAATTTAAACATTAACATAAAAGGTAACTGATATCTTTATTATTGGCTTCCCGTCTTCATGTCATTCCGGTGAAATCTCGACTTGTAGCGTCTTCCTCTCTCCGAAGAACACTTCTGCCACCAGCCAGCCAAGTGGAAAATATTCTGCCTTGCCTCGGAGAGAGGGCTTCTGGCGTAACTCTACTGAAATCTGACCGAGAGCTTCTGTCTGTTTCTTTTATCCAAGAGGGAGGAATTGTGGGAGGGCGCCAAAATGTGGTGAGCTTTTTCTTCTCAAAACACAGCCAGGTGATAAAAGTTCAGATCTTTTATTTTCCCAATATAGCCCGGTTAGCTTAGAGGCCTATCTCTCTGCTTGGTTCCAAGAGCTCTTGCCGCTTTTTCCTTTGCTTCTGCCTCTGCTTTCTTCAGCCTCCAGCCAGCTCCAGTCTTCATGCCATTCCGGTGAAAATCCCGACTTGTAGCGTCTTCCTCTCTCAAGCCCTCTCCGACTGGCCCATTGGCCTATTTATGCTCCTTCCAGAGAGAGGGATTATGGGTAGTTCTACTTAGTACCTTGTTTCAGGTTCTGCCAAAACATCTTCTTGCAAGATTAGATCAACTCTAATTACTTAGCAGTTAGTAAGGATTCCAACAGACCCTCAGTCCAGAACAATCTTTCCTATGTCTTGTTGGTCCATATGTCTCTCCTTCCATGGCCTTGTCTAGATCATTTCCCATGTCTTTGAGTTCCAGATGTCTTGCCTTCCCTGGCCTCGTGGTCCAGATGTTTCCAGATGGCTCAATCCAGAAAATCCCTCTTCTAAATTTTTCCTGGAGCTTCAATCCAGAAAACGTATTTCTAGACATTTTTCTAAAGCCCTAATCTAGAAAAACACTTTTGGAGATTTTTCAAGAGCCTCAATCCAGAAAACATTTTTCTAGAGCCTCAATCTAGAAAAACACTTTTCTAGATTTTTCTAGAGCTTCAATCCAGAAATCATTTCTTTAGAGCCTCAAACCAGAAAATCTTCTTCCTAGGTTCTTTCCTACAGCCTGAAACCACAAAAACCCTTTACTATCTTTTTCTAGAGCTTCAATAAAAAGCCTTCTTTATATTTTTCTAGAGCCTCAATCCAGACAAATTCCTTTCTAGATTTTTCTAGAGCCTCAATACAGTAAAACCATTTTCTAGATTTTCCAAGAGCCTCAATCCAGAAACCTTTTTTGTGATCTATTTCTACATCTTCGAATCAGAGAAAATCCTCTCCCTAAGTTCTTTTCTAGATCCTGAAACCACAAAAACCTTGTATTATCTTTTATTAGAGCTCCAATAAAAAAAGCCTTTTCGAGATTTTTCTAGAGCCTCAATCTAGAAAAATTCCTTTTTAGATTTTTCTAGACTTTCAATTGAGAAAAATTTCTCTAGATTTTTTCTAGTCTAGAAACACCTTTTTCTACATGTTTCTAGAGCTTTAATTCAGAAAATTTCTTTTCTAGATTTTCTAGTGCCTCAATGTAGAAAAACCTATTTCTAGATTTTTCTAGAGCTTCAACCCAGAAAATACACTTTCTAGATGCTTCTAGACCCTCAATCCAAAAAAAATTGCTTTCTAGATTTTTCTAGTATTTCAATTTAGAAAAACTTTTAAAGATTTTTTCTAGTCCAGAAAAACTTTTTTCCTACATGTTTCTTGAGCCTTAATCCAGAAAAACAATTTCTAGATTTTTCTTGAGTTTCAATGTAGAAAAACCCACATCTAGATTTTTACAGAGCCTCAATCCAGGAAAAACTCTTTGTAGATTCAACTAGACTCTCAATGAAGACATTCTTTTCTAGATTTTTCTAGAGCCTCAATCCAGAAAAACTCTTTCTAGATTTTTCTAGTGCCTTAATCCAGAAAACTGTTTTTCTAGATTTTTCTCGAGCCTCAATCTAGAAAACATTTTTCTAGATAATTTTCTAAGTACCAATCCAGAATCACCCTTTTCTAGATTTTGGTAGAGCCTTAATCTAGCAAATTCTTTTCTAAATTTTTCTAGAGCCTCAATCCAGAATAATCCTTTGCCAGATTATTCTAGTGCTTTAATCCAGAAAAACGGTTTTCTGAATTTTTCTCTAACCTGAATCCAGAAAACTTCTTTCTACATATTTTTCTAGAGCCTCAAATCAAAAAATCCTCTTCTAAGTTCTTTTCTAAATCCTGAAGCCAAAAAAAAAAACCCTTTATTAACTGTTTCTAGAATCCCAATTAAAAAAACCCTTTATTCAATCAAGAAAAATTCCTTTTTAGATTTTTCTAGACTTTCAATTGAGAAAATTTTTTTCTAGAATTTTTTCTAATCTAGAAAAACCCTTTTCTACATGTTTCTGGAGCCCTAATTCAGAAAATTTCTTTTCTAGATTTTCTAGTGCCTCAATGTAGAAAAACCTATTTCTAGATTTTTCTACAGCTTCAACCCAGAAAATACACTTTCTAGATGCTTCTAGACCCTCCATCCAAAAAAATTGCTTTCTAGATTTTTCTAGTATTTCAATTTAGAAAACTTTTAAAGATTTTTTTCTAGTCCAGAAAAACTTTTTTCCTACATGTTTCTTGAGCCATAAGCCAGAAAAACAATTTCTAGATTTTTCTTGAGTTTCAATGTAGAAAAACCCACATCTAGATTTTTACAGAGCTCAATCCAGGAAAAACTCTTTGTAGATTCAACTAGACTCTCAATGAAGACATTCTTTTCTAGATTTTTCTAGAGCCTCAATCCAGAAAAACTCTTCTAGATTTTTCTAGTGCCTTAATCCAGAAAACTGTTTTTCTAGATTTTTCTCGAGCCTCAATCTAGAAAACATTTTTCTAGATAATTTTCTAAAGTACCAATCCAGAATCACCCTTTTCTAGATTTTGGTAGAGCCTTAATCTAGCAAATTCTTTTCTAAATTTTTCTAGAGCCTCAATCCAGAATAACTCTTTGCCAGATTATTCTAGTGCTTTAATCCAGAAAAACGGTTTTCTGAGTTTTTCTCTAACCTGAATCCAGAAAACTTCTTTCTACATATTTTTCTAGAGCCTCAAATCAAAAAATCCTCTTCTAAGTTCTTTTCTAAATCCTCAAGCCAAAAAAAACCCCTTTATTAACTGTTTCTAGAATCCCAATTAAAAAAACCCTTTATTCAATCAAGAAAAATTCCTTTTAGATTTTTCTAGACTTTCAATTGAGAAAATTTTTTTCTAGAATTTTTTCTAATCTAGAAAAACCCTTTTCTACATGTTTCTGGAGCCCTAATTCAGAAAATTTCTTTTCTAGATTCTTCTAGTGCCTCAATGTAGAAAAACCTATTTCTAGATTTTTCTAGAGCTTCAACCCAGAAAATACACTTTCTAGATGCTTCTAGACCCTCAATCCAAAAAAATTGCTTTCTAGATTTTTCTAGTATTTCAATTTAGAAAAACTTTTAAAGATTTTTTTCTAGTCCAGAAAAACTTTTTTCCTACATGTTTCTTGAGCCTTAATCCAGAAAAACAATTTCTAGATTTTTCTTGAGTTTCAATGTAGAAAAACCCACATCTAGATTTTACAGAGCCTCAATCCAGAAAAACTCTTTGTAGATTCAACTAGACTCTCAATGAAGACATTCTTTTCTAGATTTTTCTAGAGCCTCAATCCAGAAAAACTCTTTCTAGATTTTTCTAGTGCCTTAATCCAGAAAACTGTTTTTCTAGATTTTTCTCGAGCCTCAATCTAGAAAACATTTTTCTAGATAATTTTCTAAAGTACCAATCCAGAATCACCCTTTTCTAGATTTTGGTAGAGCCTTAATCTAGCAAATTCTTTTCTAAATTTTTCTAGAGCCTCAATCCAGAATAACCCTTTGCCAGATTATTCTAGTGCTTTAATCCAGAAAAACGGTTTTTCTGAATTTTTTTCTAACCTGAATCCAGAAAACTTCTTTCTACATATTTTTCTAGAGCCTCAAATCAAAAAATCCTCTTCTAAGTTCTTTTCTAAATCCTGAAGCCAAAAAAAACCCCTTTATTAACTTTTTCTAGAATCCCAATTAAAAAAACCCTTTATTCAATCAAGAAAAATTCCTTTTTAGATTTTTCTAGACTTTCAATTGAGAAAATTTTTTTCTAGAATTTTTTCTAATCTAGAAAAACCCTTTTCTACATGTTTCTGGAGCCCTAATTCAGAAAATTTCTTTTCTAGATTCTTCTAGTGCCAATGTAGCAAAACCCATTTCTAGATTTTTCTAGAGCTTCAACCCACCAAATATGCTTTCTAGATTCTTCTAGACCCCCAATTCCAAAAAAAAATCTTTTCTAGATTTTTCTAAAGCCTCAATGCAGAAAAACCCTTTTCTCAATTTTTCAAGTCTCTTAATCCAGAAAACTTTTTTTCATACATATTTCTACAAGCTGAAATCGAAAAGTCCTCTCCCTAACTTCTTTTCTAAACAACTAAACCCTTTGTTAACCTTTTCTAGAACTCCAACAAAAAACCCTTTTCTAGATTTTTCTAGAGCCTCAATCCAGAAAAAAACCCTTTAAAGATGTTTTAGAGCCTCAACGCAGAAAATAATTTTTCTAGATTATTTTCTAGTGCAAAAAAACCATTTTTAATATGTTTCTAGAGCCTTAATCCAGAAAAAATCTTTTCTACGTTTTTCTAGAGCCTCAATGTAGAAACACCTTGTCTAGATTTTTCTAGAACCTCAATCCAGAAAATTCTTATCTAAATTTTTCTGGAGCCTCAATCCAGAAAAACCCTTTTCCTAGATTTTTCTAGAGCCTCAACCCAGAAAACCATTTCTCTGGATTTTTCTCGATCCTCAATCCAGAAAACATTTTTCTAGAGCACCAATCCAGAAAAACCCTTTTCTAAATATTTCTAGAGCCTCAATCCAGAAATCATTTTGAAGATATTTTTCTAGACCCTCCATCCAGAAACTCTTTTTTCTAAATTTTTCTAGAGCCTCAATGCAGAAAAAACCTTTTCTAGATTTTTGTCGAGCCTCAGTCCAGAAAAATTATTTTCGAAATATTTTTCGACCCTTGTCGTGATCTTTTTCTTCTCAAAAAGCAGCCAGGTGATAAAAGTTCAGATCTTTTATTTTCCCAATATAGCCCGTTAGCTTAGAGGCCTATCTCTCTGCTTGGTTCCAAGAGCTCTTGCCGCTTTTTCCTTTGCTTCTGCTCTGCTTTCTTCAGCCTCCAGCCAGCTCCAGTCTTCATGCCATTCCGGTGAAAATCCCGACTTGTAGCGTCTTCCTCTCTCAAGCCCTCTCCGACTGGCCCATTGGCCTATTTATGCTCCTTCCAGAGAGAGGGATTATGGTAGTTCTACTTAGTACCTTTTTTCAGGTTCTGCCAAAACATCTTCTTGCAAGATTAGATCAACTCTAATTACTTAGCAGTTAGTAAGGATTCCAACATCTCCCCCTTTCTTTTGTTTTAAAACATAGGGGGTTTCTGAGGGGGTACACATAAATCCATCAATATGGGCCAGAACTTTGTAACAGATATACATGGTATACATAAATCCATCAATATGGGAGGCATTATACATAATTTACAAAAGCACACAGCAATATAACACAGGCTAGTGGTAATGTAACAAATAACATGAATCAACATGAAAATTTAACTACTGCAAAAGTCTCATCAACAATCTTTCATCTCAAGAAATCCAATGATTCTTGCAATTGCTTAAAATACATAAGCACATAGTAATATAACACAGGCTAGTAGTAATGTAACAACATAAATCGACCTGAAAATTTACAAATGTCCATAAGTCCTAGAAATAGTCGATAAGGAATCCATTGTCCATTAGTTCATGCACCAGGAATCTAATAATTCCTGTAAGCTCTGAAGTACTGCAAAAAGTCTCATCAACAATTTTTCATCTCAGGGAATCCAGTGATTCTTGCTGGTTTTTCAGGAACTGAAAGCTGAAGATTTTAAAGTTCTTTTGACAGTCTCATTGTTAGCCTTTTCCACCTGTGGAAATTTAAGCAGATCCTCTTCCCCAAGCAGTTAACCTATCTAATTCTCTTCTATTTACCACTTTTGGGATTTCTCCTCATCATCTGGTAATTACATTGGAGCTTTTTGCATTGGATATTGTCTTGTTGTCTTAAAAGGCCTGTATTCTTCCCAACTGTAATCCTAATTGCTTTTCTGTTGGTTGATGACATCAGAGTTCTGAATTTCTAAAGTCTCTCTGGGTGTAACCTCAGCTGCTATCATGCCCCACCTGTCCTTGATTGATACTTTGGAGCTGGGCCCTGCCTCTCATTCTTCTGGGTCAATATACATTTAAGAGGCCCAATGAAAGCCTTGTTTACATTTTGGACATGGGGTTTTGGGTTTTCTCTCACCCTGTCTTCTCATTGTATCTCTGTATCTACATTGGGCTCTTAGATGTCCAATTTTTCCGCATTGAAAACATCGACGAGTTTCTCTAGAATTCCTCTGCCAAGAAGGACCTTGTCTTTCCATGTTCATCATAGTCTGGGCATAATAAGCATTTGTGCCCACTGTGGCACAGTGTCTTATAATTTCCTCTAAAGGAGCATCTTTGTCTAGCCCCCATATAATTCTCTTGCAAATCTCATTGGCATTTTCTTTAGCCAAATGTCTAGTCATTATTTCTGTTGCTGCATTGTCTCCAATGGTTCTTATTACAGCTGTTTGTAAACGTCCCACAAAATCTGCAAAAGGTTCATTGGGACCTTGCTCTATTTTTGTGAAAACATTATTTCCATCTTTCTGTCCAGGGAGAGAATTCCAAGCTTTTATTGCAGCCTTAGAAATTTGCTCATACACTGTTATGGGATAATAAATCTGTTCTGAACTCTCTGCATACTGACCTTCTCCAGTTAGTTGGTCAAAAGCAACTTGTACAATAGCTCCTGTTTGCCTATTGCGTCCCAAATTAAAAGGAGTGTATTTTCTCTCTTTTTGACCTGAGGAGTTGAGCTCTTCAATCACAGGATATGCATTTATAAAATCAGATAGATCTCTCCTTCATTTTTTGCCTTAATTAATGCTTTTTCTAATCTTGTTAAATTCTGCTTTACAGAGAAGCTGACTGTGTTTCTGTCTCTCTCCCTCCCCCTTGTTCCACCCATGAACGGTTAATTGCGGGGGGAGGGTCATGAGATGTGGAATCACTTAATTCCTCCTGCTGTGAAGTATCATACTCAGAATTGTAATTAACTCCATTCTCATCTGATTCGTCCTCCTTTTCACCTAGTAAAGTTGGCAATTCTTCTTCCTGTACTTTCCTTTTCATCATTCTATCACTTAAATAACTTCTTATAGCCAATTGTATTACATTATATGTATTAAGAATATTTTTACAAATGTAAAATGTGTTTCTCTTCACCATTATCAAATTAAACAAGACAATTTTTCCTAATAAAGGAATAGTGTCATTTCACAACCATTTTGAAACTTTTCTGCTTATCTTTTCTACTTTTTTTACATATACTAGTAAAAATATGATTCCCTGTAAAATACTATTGAGAATTAAATTTTTAGAATTAAAAGTTCCATTTTCTAAGTTTAAAAAGGTCTACATTGCTTTTTAACAATATCGGAATTTTGTTGGATCCCATTATAATCACACAGCATTTTAATTAGCCAGTGCTAATTTAAACATTAACATAAAAGGTAACTGATATCTTTATTATTGGCTTCCCGTCTTCATGTCATTCCGGTGAAATCTCGACTTGTAGCGTCTTCCTCTCTCCGAAGAACACTTCTGCCACCAGCCAGCCAAGTGGAAAATATTCTGCCTTGCCTCGGAGAGAGGGCTTCTGGCGTAACTCTACTGAAATCTGACCGAGAGCTTCTGTCTGTTTCTTTTATCCAAGAGGGAGGAATTGTGGGAGGGCGCCAAAATGTGGTGAGCTTTTTCTTCTCAAAACACAGCCAGGTGATAAAAGTTCAGATCTTTTATTTTCCCAATATAGCCCGGTTAGCTTAGAGGCCTATCTCTCTGCTTGTTCCAAGAGCTCTTGCCGCTTTTTCCTTGCTTCTGCCTCTGCTTTCTTCAGCCTCCAGCCAGCTCCAGTCTTCATCCATTCCGGTGAAAACCCGACTTGTAGCGTCTTCCTCTCTCAAGCCCTCTCCGACTGGCCCATTGGCCTATTTATGCTCCTTCCAGAGAGAGGGATTATGGGTAGTTCTACTTAGTACCTTGTTTCAGGTTCTGCCAAAACATCTTCTTGCAAGATTAGATCAACTCTAATTACTTAGCAGTTAGTAAGGATTCCAACAGACCCTCAGTCCAGAACAATCTTTCCTATGTCTTGGTGGTCCATATGTCTCTCCTTCCATGGCCTTGTCTAGATCATTTCCCATGTCTTTGAGTTCCAGATGTCTTGCCTTCCCTGGCCTCGTGGTCCAGATGTTTCCAGATGGCTCAATCCAGAAAATCCCTCTTCTAAATTTTTCCTGGAGCTTCAATCCAGAAAACGTATTTCTAGACATTTTTCTAAAGCCCTAATCTAGAAAAACACTTTTGGAGATTTTTCAAGAGCCTCAATCCAGAAAACATTTTTCTAGAGCCTCAATCTAGAAAAACACTTTCTAGATTTTTCTAGAGCTTCAATCCAGAAATCATTTCTTTAGAGCCTCAAACCAGAAAATCTTCTTCCTAGGTTCTTTCCTACAGCCTGAAACCACAAAAACCCTTTACTATCTTTTTCTAGAGCTTCAATAAAAAGCCTTCTTTATATTTTTCTAGAGCCTCAATCCAGACAAATTCCTTTCTAGATTTTTCTAGAGCTCAATACAGTAAAACCATTTTCTAGATTTTCCAAGAGCCTCAATCCAGAAACCTTTTTTTGTGATCTATTTCTACATCTTCGAATCAGAGAAAATCCTCTCCCTAAGTTCTTTTCTAGATCCTGAAACCACAAAAACCTTGTATTATCTTTTATTAGAGCTCCAATAAAAAAAGCCTTTTCGAGATTTTTCTAGAGCCTCAATCTAGAAAAATTCCTTTTTAGATTTTTCTAGACTTTCAATTGAGAAAAATTTCTCTAGATATTTTCTAGTCTAGAAACACCTTTTTCTACATGTTTCTAGAGCTTTAATTCAGAAAATTTCTTTTCTAGATTTTCTAGTGCCTCAAAGTAGAAAAACCTATTTCTAGATTTTTCTAGACCTTCAACCCAGAAAATACACTTTCTAGATGCTTCTAGACCCTCAATCCAAAAAAAATTGCTTTCTAGATTTTTCTAGTATTTCAATTTAGAAAAACTTTTAAAGATTTTTTTCTAGTCCAGAAAAACTTTTTTCCTACATGTTTCTTGAGCCTTAATCCAGAAAAACAATTTCTAGATTTTTCTTGAGTTTCAATGTAGAAAACCCACATCTAGATTTTTACAGAGCCTCAATCCAGGAAAAACTCTTTGTAGATTCAACTAGACTCTCAATGAAGACATTCTTTTCTAGATTTTTCTAGAGCCTCAATCCAGAAAAACTCTTTCTAGATTTTTCTAGTGCCTTAATCCAGAAAAACTCTTTCTAGATTTTTCTAGTGCCTTAATCCAGAAAACTGTTTTTCTAGATTTTTCTCGAGCCTCAATCTAGAAAACATTTTTCTAGATAATTTTCTAAAGTACCAATCCAGAATCACCCTTTTCTAGATTTTGGTAGAGCCTTAATCTAGCAAATTCTTTTCTAAATTTTTCTAGAACCTCAATCCAGAAAATTCTTATCTAAATTTTTCTGGAGCCTCTATCCAGAAAAACCCTTTTTCTAGATTTTTCTAGAGCCTCAACCCAGAAAACCATTTCTCTGGATTTTTCTCGATCCTCAATCCAGAAAACATTTTTCTAGAGCACCAATCCAGAAAAACCCTTTTCTAAATATTTCTAGAGCCTCAATCCAGAAATCATTTTGAAGATATTTTTCTAGACCCTCCATCCAGAAACTCTTTTTTCTAAATTTTTCTAGAGCCTCAATGCAGAAAAAAACCTTTTCTAGATTTTTGTCGAGCCTCAGTCCAGAAAAATTATTTTCGAAATATTTTTCGACCCTCAGTCCAGAACAATCTTTCCTATGTCTTGGTGGTCCATATGTCTCTCCTTCCATGGCCTTGTCTAGATCATTTCCATGTCTTTGAGTTCCAGATGTCTTGCCTTCCCTGGCCTCGTGGTCCAGATGTTTCCAGATGGCTCAATCCAGAAAATCCCTCTTCTAAATTTTTCCTGGAGCTTCAATCCAGAAAACGTATTTCTAGACATTTTTCTAAAGCCCTAATCTAGAAAAACACTTTTGGAGATTTTTCAAGAGCCTCAATCCAGAAAACATTTTTCTAGAGCCTCAATCTAGAAAAACCCTTTTCTAGATTTTTCTAGAGCTTCAATCCAGAAATCATTTCTTTAGAGCCTCAAACCAGAAAATCTTCTTCCTAGGTTCTTTCCTACAGCCTGAAACCACAAAAACCCTTTACTATCTTTTTCTAGAGCTTCAATAAAAAGCCTTCTTTATATTTTTCTAGAGCCTCAATCCAGACAAATTCCTTTCTCAGATTTTTCTAGAGCCTCAATACAGTAAAACCATTTTCTAGATTTTCCAAGAGCCTCAATCCAGAAACCTTTTTTTGTGATCTATTTCTACATCTTCGAATCAGAGAAAATCCTCTCCCTAAGTTCTTTTCTAGATCCTGAAACCACAAAAACCTTGTATTATCTTTTATTAGAGCTCCAATAAAAAAAGCCTTTTCGAGATTTTTCTAGAGCCTCAATCTAGAAAAATTCCTTTTTAGATTTTTCTAGACTTTCAATTGAGAAAAATTTCTCTAGATTTTTTCTAGTCTAGAAACACCTTTTTCTACATGTTTCTAGAGCTTTAATTCAGAAAATTTCTTTTCTAGATTTTCTAGTGCCTCAAAGTAGAAAAACCTATTTCTAGATTTTTCTAGACCTTCAACCCAGAAAATACACTTTCTAGATGCTTCTAGACCCTCAATCCAAAAAAAATTGCTTTCTAGATTTTTCTAGTATTTCAATTTAGAAAAACTTTTAAAGATTTTTTTCTAGTCCAGAAAAACTTTTTTCCTACATGTTTCTTGAGCCTTAATCCAGAAAAACAATTTCTAGATTTTTCTTGAGTTTCAATGTAGAAAAACCCACATCTAGATTTTTACAGAGCCTCAATCCAGGAAAAACTCTTTGTAGATTCAACTAGACTCTCAATGAAGACATTCTTTTCTAGATTTTTCTACAGCCTCAATCCAGAAAAACTCTTTCTAGATTTTTCTAGTGCCTTAATCCAGAAAAACTCTTTCTAGATTTTTCTAGTGCCTTAATCCAGAAAACTGTTTTTCTAGATTTTTCTCGAGCCTCAATCTAGAAAACATTTTTCTAGATAATTTTCTAAAGTACCAATCCAGAATCACCCTTTTCTAGATTTTGGTAGAGCCTTAATCTAGCAAATTCTTTTCTAAATTTTTCTAGAGCCTCAATCCAGAATAACCCTTTGCCAGATTATTCTAGTGCTTTAATCCAGAAAAACGGTTTTCTGAGTTTTTCTCTAACCTGAATCCAGAAAACTTCTTTCTACATATTTTTCTAGAGCCTCAAATCAAAAAATCCTCTTCTAAGTTCTTTTCTAAATCCTGAAGCCAAAAAAAAACCCTTTATTAACTGTTTCTAGAATCCCAATTAAAAAAACCCTTTATTCAATCAAGAAAAATTCCTTTTTAGATTTTTCTAGACTTTCAATTGAGAAAATTTTTTTCTAGAATTTTTTCTAATCTAGAAAAACCCTTTTCTACATGTTTCTGGAGCCCTAATTCAGAAAATTTCTTTTCTAGATTCTTCTAGTGCCTCAATGTAGCAAAACCCATTTCTAGATTTTTCTAGAGCTTCAACCCACCAAATATGCTTTCTAGATTCTTCTAGACCCCCAATTCCAAAAAAAAATCTTTTCTAGATTTTTCTAAAGCCTCAATGCAGAAAAACCCTTTTCTCAATTTTTCAAGTCTCTTAATCCAGAACCTTTTTTTCATACATATTTCTACAAGCTGAAATCGAAAAGTCCTCTCCCTAACTTCTTTTCTAAACAACTAAACCCTTTGTTAACCTTTTCTAGAACTCCAACAAAAAACCCTTTTCTAGATTTTTCTAGAGCCTCAATCCAGAAAAAACCCTTTAAAGATGTTTTAGAGCCTCAACGCAGAAAATAATTTTTCTAGATTATTTTCTAGTGCAAAAAAACCATTTTTAATATGTTTCTAGAGCCTTAATCCAGAAAAAATCTTTTCTACGTTTTTCTAGAGCCTCAATGTAGAAACACCTTGTCTAGATTTTTCTAGAACCTCAATCCAGAAAATTCTTATCTAAATTTTTCTGGAGCCTCAATCCAGAAAAAACCCTTTTCCTAGATTTTTCTAGAGCCTCAACCAGAAAACCATTTCTCTGGATTTTTCTCGATCCTCAATCCAGAAAACATTTTTCTAGAGCACCAATCCAGAAAAACCCTTTTCTAAATATTTCTAGAGCCTCAATCCAGAAATCATTTTGAAGATATTTTTCTAGACCCTCCATCCAGAAACTCTTTTTTCTAAATTTTTCTAGAGCCTCAATGCAGAAAAAAACCTTTCCTAGATTTTTGTCGAGCCTCAGTCCAGAAAAATTATTTTCGAAATATTTTTCGACCCTCAGTCCAGAACAATCTTTCCTATGTCTTGGTGGTCCATATGTCTCTCCTTCCATGGCCTTGTCTAGATCATTTCCCATGTCTTTGAGTTCCAGATGTCTTGCCTTCCCTGGCCTCGTGGTCCAGATGTTTCCAGATGGCTCAATCCAGAAAATCCCTCTTCTAAATTTTTCCTGGAGCTTCAATCCAGAAAACGTATTTCTAGACATTTTTCTAAAGCCCTAATCTAGAAAAACACTTTTGGAGATTTTTCAAGAGCCTCAATCCAGAAAACATTTTTCTAGAGCCTCAATCTAGAAAAACCCTTTTCTAGATTTTTCTAGAGCTTCAATCCAGAAATCATTTCTTTAGAGCCTCAAACCAGAAAATCTTCTTCCTAGGTTCTTTCCTACAGCCTGAAACCACAAAAACCCTTTACTATCTTTTTCTAGAGCTTCAATAAAAAGCCTTCTTTATATTTTTCTAGAGCCTCAATCCAGACAAATTCCTTTCTAGATTTTTCTAGAGCCTCAATACAGTAAAACCATTTTCTAGATTTTCCAAGAGCCTCAATCCAGAAACCTTTTTTTGTGATCTATTTCTACATCTTCGAATCAGAGAAAATCCTCTCCCTAAGTTCTTTTCTAGATCCTGAAACCACAAAAACCTTGTATTATCTTTTATTAGAGCTCCAATAAAAAAAGCCTTTTCGAGATTTTTCTAGAGCCTCAATCTAGAAAAATTCCTTTTTAGATTTTTCTAGACTTTCAATTGAGAAAAATTTCTCTAGATTTTTTCTAGTCTAGAAACACCTTTTTCTACATGTTTCTAGAGCTTTAATTCAGAAAATTTCTTTTCTAGATTTTCTAGTGCCTCAATGTAGAAAAACCTATTTCTAGATTTTTCTAGAGCTTCAACCCAGAAAATACACGAGCCGCATTCGCCTTGTCCATCGCAGAAAGATGGAGCAGACCCTTGAAACAAAGGAGAAGACCCAAGAAATATCGGGTGGTTCTGTTGCTGATTGTGCTCATAAGAATTATTAGATTCCTGGCACATGAACTAATGGACAATGGAATCCTATTGGACTGTTTCTAGGACTTATGGACATGTGTAAATTTTCAGATTGATTCTTGTTATTTGTTACATTACTACTAGCCTGTGTTATATTGCTATGTGCTCATGTAAATTATGTATAATGCCTCCCATATTGATGGATTTATGTATACCATGTATATCTGTTACAAAGTTCTGGCCCATATTGATGGATTTATGTGTACCCCCTCAGAAACCCCCTATGTTTTAAAACAAAAGAAAGGGGGAGATGTTGGAATCCTTACTAACTGCTAAGTAATTAGAGTTGATCTAATCTTACAAGAAGTTGTTTTGGCCAGAACCTGAAACAAGGTACTAAGTAGAACTAATCAAGACAAGGCTTGTGTTCCCACCTTTACTCATTGGACTCCACAAGTATGCTAGCTTCACAAAGTACACTTTCTAACTTCAAGAGAGTTCACACCTCCCTTAAAGTCATTGGGCCAGAGAGCACTATGGGAGAAAACCCATAATCCCATTCTCTCAGAAGAGGCAGATAAAAAGCCAGCGATGAAGGATCTATGGCAGAATACATATTTTCCTCTTGGCTGGCTGATCGCGCTAGACTCGAGAGAAACGACTCTGCTGCAGAGAACACTTTTGACGGATTTCAGTAGAGTTACGCCAGAAGCCCTCTCTCCGAGGCAAGGCAGAATATTTTCCACTTGGCTGGCTGGTGGCAGAAGTGTTCTTCGGAGAGTGAAGATGCTACAAGTCGAGATTTCAGCGGAATGACATGAAGAGTTGGAGCTGGCTGGAGGCTGAAGAAAACTGAGGCAGAGGCTGAAGGACCAGACCTTTGATTTGGTGACATTCGGAGAGAGCTCTTGGAACCAAGCAGAGAGATAGGCCTCTAAGCTAACCGGGCTATATTGGGATAATAAAAGATCTGAACTTTTATCACCTGGCTGTGTTTTTGAGAAGAAAAAGCTCACCACACTTCTAGACCCTCAATCCAAAAAAAATTGCTTTCTAGATTTTTCTAGTATTTCAATTTAGAAAAACTTTTAAAGATTTTTTTCTAGTCCAGAAAAACTTTTTTCCTACATGTTTCTTGAGCCTTAATCCAGAAAAACAATTTCTAGATTTTTCTTGAGTTTCAATGTAGAAAAACCCACATCTAGATTTTTACAGAGCCTCAATCCAGGAAAAACTCTTTGTAGATTCAACTAGACTCTCAATGAAGACATTCTTTTCTAGATTTTTCTAGAGCCTCAATCCAGAAAAACTCTTTCTAGATTTTTCTAGTGCCTTAATCCAGAAAACTGTTTTTCTAGATTTTTCTCGAGCCTCAATCTAGAAAACATTTTTCTAGATAATTTTCTAAAGTACCAATCCAGAATCACCCTTTTCTAGATTTTGGTAGAGCCTCAATCTAGCAAATTCTTTTCTAAATTTTTCTAGAGCCTCAATCCAGAATAACCCTTTGCCAGATTATTCTAGTGCTTTAATCCAGAAAAACGGTTTTCTGAATTTTTCTCTAACCTGAATCCAGAAAACTTCTTTCTACATATTTTTCTAGAGCCTCAAATCAAAAAATCCTCTTCTAAGTTCTTTTCTAAATCCTGAAGCCAAAAAAAAAACCCTTTATTAACTGTTT
Organism: Antechinus flavipes; assembly: GCF_016432865.1. Taxonomy (NCBI): domain Eukaryota; kingdom Metazoa; phylum Chordata; class Mammalia; order Dasyuromorphia; family Dasyuridae; genus Antechinus; species Antechinus flavipes. The sequence goes on along the minus strand of NC_067401.1, from coordinate 94,359,800 downwards.
CTAGAATCCCAATTAAAAAAACCCTTTATTCAATCAAGAAAAATTCCTTTTTAGATTTTTCTAGACTTTCAATTGAGAAAATTTTTTTCTAGAATTTTTTCTAATCTAGAAAAACCCTTTTCTACATGTTTCTGGAGCCCTAATTCAGAAAATTTCTTTTCTAGATTTTCTAGTGCCTCAATGTAGAAAAACCTATTTCTAGATTTTTCTAGAGCTTCAACCCAGAAAATACACTTTCTAGATGCTTCTAGACCCTCCATCCAAAAAAATTGCTTTCTAGATTTTTCTAGTATTTCAATTTAGAAAACTTTTAAAGATTTTTTTCTAGTCCAGAAAAACTTTTTTCCTACATGTTTCTTGAGCCATAAGCCAGAAAAACAATTTCTAGATTTTTCTTGAGTTTCAATGTAGAAAAACCCACATCTAGATTTTTACAGAGCCTCAATCCAGGAAAAACTCTTTGTAGATTCAACTAGACTCTCAATGAAGACATTCTTTTCTAGATTTTTCTAGAGCCTCAATCCAGAAAAACTCTTTCTAGATTTTTCTAGTGCCTTAATCCAGAAAACTGTTTTTCTAGATTTTTCTCGAGCCTCAATCTAGAAAACATTTTTCTAGATAATTTTCTAAAGTACCAATCCAGAATCACCCTTTTCTAGATTTTGGTAGAGCCTTAATCTAGCAAATTCTTTTCTAAATTTTTCTAGAGCCTCAATCCAGAATAACTCTTTGCCAGATTATTCTAGTGCTTTAATCCAGAAAAACGGTTTTTCTGAGTTTTTCTCTAACCTGAATCCAGAAAACTTCTTTCTACATATTTTTCTAGAGCCTCAAATCAAAAAATCCTCTTCTAAGTTCTTTTCTAAATCCTCAAGCCAAAAAAAAACCCCTTTTTATTAACTTTTTCTAGAATCCCAATTAAAAAAACCCTTTATTCAATCAAGAAAAATTCCTTTTTAGATTTTTCTAGACTTTCAATTGAGAAAATTTTTTTCTAGAATTTTTTCTAATCTAGAAAAACCCTTTTCTACATGTTTCTGGAGCCCTAATTCAGAAAATTTCTTTTCTAGATTCTTCTAGTGCCTCAATGTAGAAAAACCTATTTCTAGATTTTTCTAGAGCTTCAACCCAGAAAATACACTTTCTAGATGCTTCTAGACCCTCAATCCAAAAAAATTGCTTTCTAGATTTTTCTAGTATTTCAATTTAGAAAAACTTTTAAAGATTTTTTTCTAGTCCAGAAAAACTTTTTTCCTACATGTTTCTTGAGCCTTAAGCCAGAAAAACAATTTCTAGATTTTTCTTGAGTTTCAATGTAGAAAAACCCACATCTAGATTTTTACAGAGCCTCAATCCAGGAAAAACTCTTTGTAGATTCAACTAGACTCTCAATGAATGAAGACATTCTTTTCTAGATTTTTCTAGAGCCTCAATCCAGAAAAACTCTTTCTAGATTTTTCTAGTGCCTTAATCCAGAAAACTGTTTTTCTAGATTTTTCTCGAGCCTCAATCTAGAAAACATTTTTCTAGATAATTTTCTAAAGTACCAATCCAGAATCACCCTTTTCTAGATTTTGGTAGAGCCTTAATCTAGCAAATTCTTTTCTAAATTTTTCTAGAGCCTCAATCCAGAATAACCCTTTGTTAGATTATTCTAGTGCTTTAATCCAGAAAAACGGTTTTCTGAATTTTTCTCTAACCTGAATCCAGAAAACTTCTTTCTACATATTTTTCTAGAGCCTCAAATCAAAAAATCCTCTTCTAAGTTCTTTTCTAAATCCTGAAGCCAAAAAAAAAACCCTTTATTAACTGTTTCTAGAATCCCAATTAAAAAAACCCTTTATTCAATCAAGAAAAATTCCTTTTTAGATTTTTCTAGACTTTCAATTGAGAAAATTTTTTTCTAGAATTTTTTCTAATCTAGAAAAACCCTTTTCTACATGTTTCTGGAGCCCTAATTCAGAAAATTTCTTTTCTAGATTCTTCTAGTGCCTCAATGTAGCAAAACCCATTTCTAGATTTTTCTAGAGCTTCAACCCACCAAATATGCTTTCTAGATTCTTCTAGACCCCCAATTCCAAAAAAAAAATCTTTTCTAGATTTTTCTAAAGCCTCAATGCAGAAAAACCCTTTTCTCAATTTTTCAAGTCTCTTAATCCAGAAAACTTTTTTTCATACATATTTCTACAAGCTGAAATCGAAAAGTCCTCTCCCTAACTTCTTTTCTAAACAACTAAACCCTTTGTTAACCTTTTCTAGAACTCCAACAAAAAACCCTTTTCTAGATTTTTCTAGAGCCTCAATCCAGAAAAACCCTTTAAAGATGTTTTAGAGCCTCAACGCAGAAAATAATTTTTCTAGATTATTTTCTAGTGCAAAAAAACCATTTTTAATATGTTTCTAGAGCCTTAATCCAGAAAAAATCTTTTCTACGTTTTTCTAGAGCCTCAATGTAGAAACACCTTGTCTAGATTTTTCTAGAACCTCAATCCAGAAAATTCTTATCTAAATTTTTCTGGAGCCTCAATCCAGAAAAACCCTTTTCCTAGATTTTTCTAGAGCCTCAACCCAGAAAACCATTTCTCTGGATTTTTCTCGATCCTCAATCCAGAAAACATTTTTCTAGAGCACCAATCCAGAAAAACCCTTTTCTAAATATTTCTAGAGCCTCAATCCAGAAATCATTTTGAAGATATTTTTCTAGACCCTCCATCCAGAAACTCTTTTTTCTAAATTTTTCTAGAGCCTCAATGCAGAAAAAACCTTTTCTAGATTTTTGTCGAGCCTCAGTCCAGAAAAATTATTTTCGAAATATTTTTCGACCCTCAGTCCAGAACAATCTTTCCTATGTCTTGGTGGTCCATATGTCTCTCCTTCCATGGCCTTGTCTAGATCATTTCCCATGTCTTTGAGTTCCAGATGTCTTGCCTTCCCTGGCCTCGTGGTCCAGATGTTTCCAGATGGCTCAATCCAGAAAATCCCTCTTCTAAATTTTTCCTGGAGCTTCAATCCAGAAAACGTATTTCTAGACATTTTTCTAAAGCCCTAATCTAGAAAAACACTTTTGGAGATTTTTCAAGAGCCTCAATCCAGAAAACATTTTTCTAGAGCCTCAATCTAGAAAAACCCTTTTCTAGATTTTTCTAGAGCTTCAATCCAGAAATCATTTCTTTAGAGCCTCAAACCAGAAAATCTTCTTCCTAGGTTCTTTCCTACAGCCTGAAACCACAAAAACCCTTTACTATCTTTTTCTAGAGCTTCAATAAAAAGCCTTCTTTATATTTTTCTAGAGCCTCAATCCAGACAAATTCCTTTCTAGATTTTTCTAGAGCCTCAATACAGTAAAACCATTTTCTAGATTTTCCAAGAGCCTCAATCCAGAAACCTTTTTTTGTGATCTATTTCTACATCTTCGAATCAGAGAAAATCCTCTCCCTAAGTTCTTTTCTAGATCCTGAAACCACAAAAACCTTGTATTATCTTTTATTAGAGCTCCAATAAAAAAAGCCTTTTCGAGATTTTTCTAGAGCCTCAATCTAGAAAAATTCCTTTTTAGATTTTTCTAGACTTTCAATTGAGAAAAATTTCTCTAGATTTTTCTAGTCTAGAAACACCTTTTTCTACATGTTTCTAGAGCTTTAATTCAGAAAATTTCTTTTCTAGATTTTCTAGTGCCTCAATGTAGAAAAACCTATTTCTAGATTTTTCTAGAGCTTCAACCCAGAAAATACACTTTCTAGATGCTTCTAGACCCTCAATCCAAAAAAAATTGCTTTCTAGATTTTTCTAGTATTTCAATTTAGAAAAACTTTTAAAGATTTTTTCTAGTCCAGAAAAACTTTTTTCCTACATGTTTCTTGAGCCTTAAGCCAGAAAAACAATTTCTAGATTTTTCTTGAGTTTCAATGTAGAAAAACCCACATCTAGATTTTTACAGAGCTCAATCCAGGAAAAACTCTTTGTAGATTCAACTAGACTCTCAATGAAGACATTCTTTTCTAGATTTTTCTAGAGCCTCAATCCAGAAAAACTCTTTCTAGATTTTTCTAGTGCCTTAATCCAGAAAAACTCTTTCTAGATTTTTCTAGTGCCTTAATCCTAAAACTGTTTTTCTAGATTTTTCTCGAGCCTCATCTAGAAAACATTTTTCTAGATAATTTTCTAAGTACCAATCCAGAATCACCCTTTTCTAGATTTTGGTAGAGCCTTAATCTAGCAAATTCTTTTCTAAATTTTTCTAGAGCCTCAATCCAGAATAACTCTTTGCCAGATTATTCTAGTGCTTTAATCCAGAAAAACGGTTTTCTGAGTTTTTCTCTAACCTGAATCCAGAAAACTTCTTTCTACATATTTTTCTAGAGCCTCAAATCAAAAAATCCTCTTCTAAGTTCTTTTCTAAATCCTGAAGCCAAAAAAAACCCCTTTATTAACTTTTTCTAGAATCCCAATTAAAAAAACCCTTTATTCAATCAAGAAAAATTCCTTTTTAGATTTTTCTAGACTTTCGATTGAGAAAATTTTTTTCTAGAATTTTTTCTAATCTAGAAAAACCCTTTTCTACATGTTTCTGGAGCCCTAATTCAGAAAATTTCTTTTCTAGATTCTTCTAGTGCCTCAATGTAGCAAAACCCATTTCTAGATTTTTCTAGAGTTTCAACCCACAAAATATGCTTTCTAGATTCTTCTAGACCCCCAATTCCAAAAAAAAATCTTTTCTAGATTTTTCTAAAGCCTCATGCAGAAAAAACCCTTTTCTCAATTTTTCAAGTCTCTTAATCCAGAAAAACTTTTTTTCATACATATTTCTACAAGCTGAAATCGAAAAGTCCTCTCCCTAACTTCTTTTCTAAACAACTAAACCCTTTGTTAACCTTTTCTAGAACTCCAACAAAAAACCATTTCTAGATTTTTCTAGAGCCTCAATCCAGAAAAAACCCCTTTAAAGATGTTTTAGAGCCTCAACGCAGAAAATAATTTTTCTAGATTATTTTCTAGTGCAAAAAAACCATTTTTAATAATATGTTCTAGAGCCTTAATCCAGAAAAAATCTTTTCTACGTTTTTCTAGAGCCTCAATGTAGAAACACCTTGTCTAGATTTTTCTAGAACCTCAATCCAGAAAATTCTTATCTAAATTTTTCTGGAGCCTCAATCCAGAAAAACCCTTTTCCTAGATTTTTCTAGAGCCTCAACCCAGAAAACCATTTCTCTGGATTTTTCTCGATCCTCAATCCAGAAAACATTTTTCTAGAGCACCAATCCAGAAAAACCCTTTTCTAAATATTTCTAGAGCCTCAATCCAGAAATCATTTTGAAGATATTTTTCTAGACCCTCCATCCAGAAACTCTTTTTTCTAAATTTTTCTAGAGCCTCAATGCAGAAAAAACCTTTTCTAGATTTTTGTCGAGCCTCAGTCCAGAAAAATTATTTTCGAAATATTTTTCGACCCTCAGTCCAGAACAATCTTTCCTATGTCTTGGTGGTCCATATGTCTCTCCTTCCATGGCCTTGTCTAGATCATTTCCCATGTCTTTGAGTTCCAGATGTCTTGCCTTCCCTGGCCGTGTGGTCCAGATGTTTCCAGATGGCTCAATCCAGAAAATCCCTCTTCTAAATTTTTCCTGGAGCTTCAATCCAGAAAACGTATTTCTAGACATTTTTCTAAAGCCCTAATCTAGAAAAACACTTTTGGAGATTTTTCAAGAGCCTCAATCCAGAAAACATTTTTCTAGAGCCTCAATCTAGAAAAACCCTTTTCTAGATTTTTCTAGAGCTTCAATCCAGAAATCAATTCTTTAGAGCCTCAAACCAGAAAATCTTCTTCCTAGGTTCTTTCCTACAGCCTGAAACCACAAAAACCCTTTACTAACTTATCTTCTAGAGCTTCAATAAAAAGCCTTCTTTATATTTTTCTAGAGCCTCAATCCAGACAAATTCCTTCTCAGATTTTTCTAGAGCCTCAATACAGTAAAACCATTTTCTAGATTTTCCAAGAGCCTCAATCCAAAACCTTTTTTTGTGATCTATTTCTACATCTTCGAATCAGAGAAAATCCTCTCCCTAAGTTCTTTTCTAGATCCTGAAACCACAAAAACCTTGTATTATCTTTTATTAGAGCTCCAATAAAAAAAGCCTTTTCGAGATTTTTCTACAGCTCAATCTAGAAAAATTCCTTTTTAGATTTTTCTCTAGACTTTCAATTGAGAAAAATTTCTCTAGATTTTTCTAGTCTAGAAACACCTTTTTCTACATGTTTCTAGAGCTTTAATTCAGAAAATTTCTTTTCTAGATTTTTCTAGTGCCTCAATGTAGCAAAACCTAATTTTCTAGATTTTTCTAGAGCTTCAACCCAGAAAATACACTTTCTAGATGCTTCTAGACCCTCAATCCAAAAAAAATTGCTTTCTAGATTTTTCTAGTATTTCAATTTAGAAAAACTTTTAAAGATTTTTTTCTAGTCCAGAAAAATTTTTTTCCTACATGTTTCTTGAGCCTTAATCCAGAAAAACAATTTCTAGATTTTTCTTGAGTTTCAATGTAGAAAAACCCACATCTAGATTTTTACAGAGCCTCAATCCAGGAAAAACTCTTTGTAGATTCAACTAGACTCTCAATGAAGACATTCTTTTCTAGATTTTTCTAGAGCCTCAATCCAGAAAAACTCTTTCTAGATTTTTCTAGTGCCTTAATCCAGAAAAACTCTTTCTAGATTTTTCTAGTGCCTTAATCCAGAAAACTGTTTTTCTACAAAACAGAATTCAGTAACTTATCTCATAACTATTGTTAGAAGCTATTGAAAACCTAATACTTATATTTCATCAGAACATAAAGCAGATTGCAAGCATGGTAATGATAAATTTTAAATTTTGCTTTGTTTCTGCACTGTCCAAATAACTTCTGGCACATTTGTTGATAAAATGTCAAGGCTTGGGCCAGTCTTCTTGTTGGCAGCTTTCCATTCTGATGAAGAAACATTGCTTTCTGTTAACTTACTTTTGTCATTGCCACAAGTGACAGCTCCTCTCATTGGATCTAGTGTCTCTAACCCTCCCAAATGTGCATTCTAAGTCTGTTCCCATCCTCCCTAACTGTGCACTGGAGAATGAAAACCAAGAGAGAGAATTACTTATAACATGAGAAAGTGGCAAGAAAGGTAAGCGATTGAGGCAAAAGCTATTTCTATTGCAGCACCCAATCCTCTGCCACTGTCACAGGGAGAGGAGGACCCAAAGGAATACTCAGGATTGACCATGTTATATTAAAACACATTCAGCACTGAATTATCACATGGCTGGAACACCTCCTTTCCTCTATCCGCCAGAG